>NW_023270865.1:20891300-20939788 GCF_011800145.1 Mirounga leonina | reverse complement strand
GGATGACCATAAATATCAAATGGGTTATTAATGATGCCAAGAAATACAACCATAGATCTCTGTTACGGGATAAATCTGTCCCCACCAAAGTTCATAATGCTGAAATCACAAACCCTAGTATCTCAGAATGTGACCTAATTTGGAGACAGGATCTTTATAAGGTAATTAAGTTAAAATGGGGTTACTAGGTTGACCCTAATCCAATATGACCAGTATCCTCATAAAAAGGGAACATTTGAGCACAGAGACACACATAGAGGGAACATGCCATGAACACACACAGGGTGAAGACAGGCATCTATGAGCCATGTAGGGAGGTATGGAACAGATTCTTCACTGAGCCCCAGAAGGAATCAACTATATTGACATCTGGATTTGGGGCTTCCAGCATCCAGAACTGCGAGGTGATAAATTTCTCTTTTTTTAAGCCACCTAGTTCATTGTAATTTGCTATGACAGCCATAGCAAACTAATACAATCACTAAGATATTCACTTGCTTATTCTCCCATCTCACACTACCCCTCTTCCTAAACCACCAATAACACATCCACCATCATTGGCCTGAAGCTGACTCAGTGACCTGATAACTTCACTTCCTACTACTCTGACAGTTGAAGTCATCATAAAATATCAGAAGGAGTCCTCTTCAGTCTGTCTCTACAAAATACCCTCACCTAACGCCTGCATTAACATACTCTGCATTATTGCCAAATGCCATAGATTGAATAGCCTTGTTTCTATGTAAAATCAATCCCTTCACTTACCTCCTTTCATCTATTCGAGGGTGTCACTTTGGCAATTCTCTCTCCCTCCTACATAATCAATTTTCCCTGTCTATTGCAATATTTTCATTGCCACACAGCCTCTCACCAAAAAAAGTTAATAATATTTTTATCTCACTTTCCTTACCAGATACAACCCTATTTCCTTGTTTGTATTTGCAGCAAAACTTATTGACATTATTGACAATCCCCATTGTTTCCAGTTCCTCTTTCATTTTATTTTAAATTTGCTCATATCAGGTCTTGTTACCTAAATCTACCGAAACTGCTTTCATTGTGGTGGACACAAAATTAAAGAGACCCTCATGATCCCTGCCTCCTAATACGTCCTTGTGTAATGTCTTCCCCTTCACTGTACATAGGAATTGTGACTGGCTTTTAATCATTACATTGTGGCAAAGGCGATGGTTTGTACATAATTATATTCAAGTGAATATGTACCAATCTCAGGTAAACCTCTTGCTGAGAGGCTTCCTTGAAGGTTCTGATGAAACAAGTGACCATGTTAAAGAGGTTCATGTGTCGTGGAACTGGTGGACAGCTTCCAGCTAACAAAAACTGAGGGCAGCCTCTGGCCAACAGCAAAATATAGAGGCTCTCAGTTTAATAGCCCATGAGGAATTGACTTATGCCAACAACAACATGAACTTGGAAAACTATCCTTTCACAGTTGAGATGGGACCCAGCTGGAACCTTGATTGTGTCTGTCAGATAATGTCATACAGCAGAGAACCTAGGAAAGTCATCACAGACTCCTGACTTGCTCTCTGTTTCTGGTCTCTGTAGCCTGGCTTACTGTCTCACTGCATCTCCGCCCCCAATAGGCCCCTCTCCAGCTCTGAGATCACTTTCTCCTCCCAACTTCAGTGCCAGATACGCATATTTTCTTCCCCCCAGAATCTGTGTAAAAAGCCTAAAAGAGCTGAGATAGTCTTTTCCTGGATCCTGGCAAGAGGAGGAAAACATGACTTTAGCCATGGGTAAAGAGAAGCTTCATGCAGTAGGAGTTGTATTTTGGAAAAATAAAAAAAAAAGGAGAAAAGGGTAAATACCATCATACAATAGTAAATTCTAGTAATATTTAGCTTTTCTCATCAGTGAATTGCTTAGTTTTGAAATATTCTTCCTGAAATCTAGAATAATACTAATAACAATAAAAATAATAGTCATTAGCTTATTTTATATTCACATGAACTCTGTAAACATTTTGTAAGCATCTCATATGATCTGAAGGAATCCTTAAAAGATAGAGATACGATTATTATTCTCATTAGCACATGAAGTCCAGGCATCTTAAGGAATTGTCCAAAGCTACATCTTTTTATTAATAATTAGAGCTGAGGTTTAAATATAGACTGCCTGACTCCAAACTCATGTGTTATATATACTAAACCTCTCCAAAAGCATGCATACGATGATGTCTGTTTCTTTGTTTATGAGAGCAGGTGCCTCCTGGCAATTAAAGCGTGGGCTTTGACGTCAAATAGTTCTGGGTTTTGAAATGAATTTTATGACTCTTAATCATGTAACCTAGTCAACTTTGTTTAACCTCTTCTGTGCGCCTTATTCCTCAACAGGATAACTGGGTAATGGATCAAGACTGCCTAAATAATGATAAATTTAAAAAGTTAATGTACGTGCAGGCTCTCTTGCCACGTAATGTATTCACTATTAACAATTATTATTGCGAACATTAAGATGTCAGAGTCACTTTCTCCCAAGCAAGTGCATTTCACATTCTCAATCTGTTTTTTTTTTTCTTAAAAAATAGAATTAATTTTTAATCTTTGTTGTAAGTATGGACTTGCCTGACTGAATTTTGAGGAAATTACAACTGAATTAACACAGGCTGACACAGAAAACTGAGGAAGTAAAGAGGTTAATAGCTACGATAATATCTGAATACTGGTAACCAGTTATTTCAAGTCAATCAGACTGCATTCCATATCTCAATTTGGCACTCACTTGAAAATATTACCTATGCCTTTGACCTCATAATATCTCACACTAAGCAATGGAGTTACTTTCCCTTCCCCTGACTTTGGGTTCAACCATGTGGCTCAATCTGGTTAATAGAATAACACAGACATTATGATAGGCCATCCTGACCCATGGTCTCAACTTCTACTACTTTCCCTCTTATGTCACTGTTGTTTTCTATGAGAGAAACGTGTCAAGGATAGTTCACTTGATCCAAAAGGTGGATAAGATACACTTGGAACAAAATCACACCCAACCCCAGAAGGGTTAATAAGCTTAACTAAGATCAGTGGACCTCCTGGGGCACCTGGGTGGCTCAGTCAGTTGAGCGGCTGCCTTGGGCTCCGGTCGTGATCCCAGGGTCCTGGGATCAAGCCCCGCATTGGGCTCCCTGCTCCCTCTGCCTGTCTCTCTGCCTACTTGTTCTCTCTATCTCTCTGTCAAATAAATAAATAAAATCTTTAAAAAAAAAAAAAAATCAATGGACCTCCTAGCTAAGCCTAATCAAGTTCTGTCAACAGTCAACAAATCTATAGGTCCATAACAATAAATTATACTTACTTTAAGCAGCTACTTTTGGGGCGGTATGTTGCATTTCATTTCTATGACAATTAGCATTGGCTAAAACTCTCCTAGATAGATGACAGATAGATAAATAGATAGATACAAATATAGAGATCTATAGACAGCACATACACATATTTATAAAATCAATGCATAGAAATATATGTTTCTATGAGAGAGAGAAAGAGAATAGGGGTATATATTATATATTATATGGTACGGCTAGTTACATAAAGTCACATCAAAAGCAATGTACATCCCACTTTATAGCTCTGGCTGGCTCTCTAGTTGAAGGTTTATTCCTGGTTTGGACTGGGAATCTTCATAATATGGTAGACATTACACCCAACTGACCAACAGCCATAACCATTACATTATTAAAAATTATCTCCTTCATATTCAGCCTTGATCAATAATAAATAATGAACTTTGTTCATTAAATTATTGAATTTTGTTCAAACATTAAAACTTTGTTGTAGAAAGTCACTACACATGAAATTTAGTTTAAAAGTTTAAAGTAGTATTTTAACTAAATTCCACTGAGGCTTTAAAATCTCTTTTTGCATTCTTTTTGTGACTGAACTAATCTAGTTCAAGTAACCATATTTTAAAAGATTCATTTGGGTTTGAGACCATCATCTTTGCCCCTTAAGAATGGTGTGGGAGAATGGGATGATTTGACTAATTCATTAACATTTACAAGTCAGTAGTGATGGAGTGAATTATAGATTGATGATCATGTCTTTAAGCAGAACACATTTTATTTAATTCTTTCATTAGTTTGTACTGGCTAATTATGTGTGAGGAGTATTATTCTTTTATTTCAAAGGCTTGTCAATGTGTGGGATGAAAGTACAGAGAAAGAGAGCAGTTCTTTTTAATTGCTCCCAGCACTGAACGCTCTTTTGTGCATAGTTGGAATCTGAAATAATTTGATCTTCGTTGCTTCTATCTAAACAAATTTAGACAATTAAATGAAGATATATAAACAAATATGCAAATACACCAACATTTTAACATGATTCCCATTAATTCAGTAAGGTAGGCACTAAAATAAAAGCATAGGTATAGATGAGTTGGTTCAAATAATTGTTGGAGAAGAGACTGAAAACTTTTGCTGAAATTTTTCTTTGATTCTTATAAATATAGTAACTCAAATGCAAAAGCCTGCTATGTAAATAAGATCTAGTCAATTTAGAGTTCGCTAAACACTTACTTTCAAAAATTTAGATGAAAAAATAGATGTTGATACCCATAGTAAATGCTTCATATGATTAATTTTATCATCCTCCAAATATATTTTCTGCTTATACATTCTTATTTTAAAATAGTCATCTAAAAATCAAACTATAAAAATATTCAATAATTTGAGTTATTTTTTAAATTAAACTAAAGAAAGTTAAATAATCTATGTAGGTAAGTATATATACAGACATATTTTCAATCATTTATTGAAATGGTTTGTACAGTAAATATGCTGTGCATTAAATGAATTTTAATTTAAAATAACTATAATTTTCCCCCAAGAGGACTATAATTTCCTAGACGTCAGTGTATCAATGTAAAGAACAAACAAATAAAAGCTATAATAAAAGTCAACTTCTATTGAAACATTTTCTCCAAGATAGGAAAATCAGTATATTTTAAAAAGTTTAAGATGTACTCAAATATTGCATATCTCACAATTGACTCTAAAATGACAAAAGACTAAATATATTTGATTTCAGTTTTGCCCTTACTAGTTCTGGGTACAGCTCTTTGTGTCATCCTCATTCTTATGGCTTCTTAGCATCAGGCTATGTAAGTGTTTGGTCACTATTTTTATCTATTTTTTGGAGCAATTTTCTCTCTGATACCTCTTACTCACTTAGCAACTGAACAGTAGCAGCCCACTCCAGGTTGATGCCAGATCCAGTCTCAGCAATGTGAGTAGATGAATTAATAGCCCACAACTCTATGTCTTCAGTTATCTAGGATTCTCAATCATTCCACTTGGATGTATCTTTACAGATTAATAAAGGATCCATTTAATAGGAAATAGGTGGTTTGGAAATTCATATATAGCAAAACAACACAAGTAAAACTATATATCCAAATCTCCTTTAGTATATGTATGTATATGTGTGTAAATCTCCAAAGCTGTGTATCACATTGCATCTTGTGATTTTTGTTCTGGTTTGTAAGTAATTGTTTATTTTCTTCTGTGTTCTGTTTTGTAGGTTTTACTAGTCATTTGTGTTTGTTTGCATGTGTGCATTGATTTAAAATTGGTAACTTTTTTTAAGAGTTATTTATGAATTTATTAAATTATTATGTATTTTAGTTTTTAAAATTTCATTTGCCATAATTTAACAAAATAAGACAAAATCTTCACTGAGTTAAATATACAATTATTGGGAAATTTAACAGTAATCTGATTAACATGACAGTTGACATGATTTACAGAAAAATTTCCATCAAAATGGTAGTAATTTTACAATGTAGATTTATTTATCTTTCTTCAAGTTTTTATTTAAATTCCAGGTACTTAACATATAGTGTAAAATTAGTTTCAGGAGTAGAATTTAGTGATTCATCACTTACATATAACACCTAGTGCTCATCACCACAAGTGCCCTCCTTAATATCCATCATTCATTTAACCCATCCTCCCACCCACTGCCCCTCCAGCAACCCTAGTTGAGTATGTTTTATGGTTTGCCTCTCTTTTTTCCCCCTATGGTCATCTGTTTTGTTTCTTAAATTCCCCATATGAGTGAAATCATATGGTATTTGGCTTTCTCTATTTCACTAAGCATAATAACCCCATCAATGTCATTGCAAATGGTAAGATTTCATTCTTTTTTACAGCTGAGTAATATTCTATTGTGTGTGGTATATACACACACATCCTCTTTATGTATTTTTTAATTTTATTATGTTACATTAATCACAATACGTTACATCATTAGTTTTTGATGTAGTGTTCCATAATTCATTGTTTGCGTATAACACCAGTGCACCCAGTGCTCCATTCAATACATGCCCTCTTTAATACCCATCACCAGGCTAACCCATCCCTCCACCCCCCTTCCCTCTAGAACCCTAGTTTGTTTCTCAGGGTCCATAGTCTCTCATGGTTTGTCTCCCCCTCTGATCCCCCCCCTTCATTTTTCCCTTCCTACTATTTTCTTTTTTTTAACATACAATGAATTATTTGTTTCAGAGGTACAGGTGTGTGATTCAACAGTCTTATGCAATTCACTAAAATTGGTAACTTTTATAGAAAAAAGCTATATTCAGAAATGATCTTTGCAATGTAATTTTGAGTTTTGATTGTCATATCAAAAACCCTAATATTTGAAATTTGTTGATTTGCTATCTACAGTAATTGTTTTCATGAGCTATGGTTTGGCTTTATGACCATAATTTAGAACTGGGCCACACAATTTTTATTGTTTCATTCAGGATGATTTTACATGCAAGTAAACACAAAATCTGGCTCAAAGTGGCTGAATCAGTATGGGAGTTGATTGACTTATGCTAATATTTAAGGAGGAATTCACGGTCATTTTGAGGGAGTATTACCATTAAAGATCTTTACTTTTTTCTGCCTTGCCTTTAGCTTCAAACTAGATCTTTGTGGTTGCATGAAGATTGTATATAATTTCAGGACCGCAAGATAAATCATTCAAGACTAGAAGAAAAAAATATTTCCCATCTAAAAGTTGAAGAAAGTATAGGCCATGACTTTGCTCACCTGTTTCTCTATTCAACCTGGAAGTTATTGCTGTTATGGCCCAGCTAGGATTATGCTGATGGGCTATTCCAAGCAGACTTATCCCTGAAGGGCTGGATGTGACCCACCATAAGCCCATAGTAAGTAGGGAGGTATGACATCTCAATATATATAATATATATATGACATCTCTTACATATAATTTATAATCTTATATATTACTTTTCCTGATAAACAATAAAAATATCCTATATATAACATATATGTAAGAATTCTATAAGATAAACAATAAAAAATCATTTAATTGACTAAATTTTCTATTGCAAGAAGCTCAGGACCAAATTTGGTGCTTTTTCTCTTTCATTTCTGCATGTTACTTAATTCCTGCCCCCCCCCATTTTCCAATTTTTCCTTTCTCATAATCATAAAATAAAATACACAGGATTGGGCAGAGCTGACCAAAGAAGAAACTCATTAATAGGAACCCTGCACTCTCAATAAGAACAGAAAAAGATAGAAAGCATCAATATAAAATTTCTGTACATAGATGTTCTAAAATACAGATTTTTCTGCTGGTAGAAAATCTCCACAATAAATATACCATGAAGCTGAAGAAAACTCACACCACATTGCAAGGTGAACTAAATGTCATAAAAAAAATTTAGAAATATGAAATATCAGCCTTAATAAGAAATACAAAATCTAAGAATAGATATATAAAAAGATTAAAGAAAATAAAAGGAAAGTTGAAATCAAGAAAGAAATATATATAAAAGACAAAATCATATCAGAAATGTAGGCAAAATTACAAACTGTCCAAGATAGAATAGATATGAATGAACCCTTGATGAAGAATGTTAAATTGGGGCAGGAAAATAATCAAGATAGTAAATCTGAGATTTAAAAAAAGAGGTACCATGAACCAGAACAAAAGTGGCTGAGATGGAAAAGAGCCAAAGAAGGTAGAACTTCTGTATTATTGGTTTACCTGAAGAAAAATATCAAAATAATGGATCAGAACTAATATTTCAAACTATAATCCAGAAAGAATTCCGGAAATAAAAGTAGATGATATTTGCAGTCTGTCCTGGGTTCTATTTGGATATTGCTATGCCATTCCTTCCAACCAATGGACTGTGCATGGAAGTATTTTGGTAGACTTTGGGAAAAAAATCACTTAATATTTTTGTGATTTTTCATGACTTTTCCTCCTGCCCCAATGATCTTGAAATCCCATATTTGGATAGAAGTGAAAAGAGATCAGTGCCTCTTGGAATACCAAACCACCACATGGAGGAGATTTGAAGAGAGATTTGCTTAGACTCACTTGGAACTTCTAAGGAAAGTAACTGTTTTACATACCATTGAAATTTGATGGTTCTTGTGGCAGCACATCTGAACCTACTCTGCTTGATACAATTATTCATATTAAAAAATACGAAGCCCCCCAAAATGTATCTGAGATATGATTTTGTGAAATAATACATGTAAAAAATTGTAAAATAAATGTTAAACTCTAAAACTGCTGAACTCTGGCCTGTTATACCAGAATACCTTTGGGCAAAGCCTAGGCCTTGTTATTTTTAAAAGCTTTCCCAAGTTCATAGCTATAGCTGAAGACTGCCTTTAGTGAAATGAAGTCAGTACATAATTATGAAATGTTTCGGTGAAAATCTGTTTCAAAACAAAATACATGGAAAATTTATCATTACAGAAATCGTTACTTTTCCTCTCTAGAAGATAATTATTTCAGTGTGATTCCATATCATCATGTATGATTTGCACCTGTTGATGTTTTGCAAAATTCTCCGTTTCTAAGATGATTGCTTTGTGTAGTTTGCACTTCTGCTATTTGAATTTGCATCATCCTCTGAAAAACTACTTGTTTCTGAACTAGGGTTCTCATTAAAGTTTTCATGGCTGATTGCAGTTGAAGTGTACTGTATAATCACAAAGCTTAGTCACATAGCTTGGAACAAGTATGGCATCTAGTCTTTCTTAGAAAGTAATTAGGTAAAATTTAACATCTTTAAAACTAAAATCGCCTTTTCTTTAAAATAAAAGCTTTTTTCCACCTGTCTTCAATTTCATTTTCATGTCACATTTTAGCTTTTTTTAAATCCCCTTAATGACTTTTCTTTCTATGTTTTTCTATTTTTATTTGTTTTGACTCAGCATCCTCAGTAACTTCTGCATCTTTTGAAAAATATTATATTTTATCGTTTCCTTTGGAAAAATAATTTTAATGGATTATGATCTAAAAATCTATCTTTATTGTTCATCTTCTCTGTCATGAGAATTCTTCTCATTAATAATATTGTCATTTAAATATAATCTTCCTTATAGTAGCTTTGAATAATATTATTTTTCATCCATTATCTCATCCCATGTAAGATCTGGTTCCTTCTTTAGGGAATATTTCCTTTCCATTCATTTATAAACAAGAAATATACAAGCCTACTATGGGCCCTGTATGTTGACAAGCAATTCAAAAGTTTGCTATGATACTATGCAAAGGAAGTATTCAAAAAAGCCTGAGTGGGCTTGGAAAAGTTGAGGACCTGGACAGGGCACTTTAAAGGGTGGTAAAGAAGAAAATATTACGAAAAGTAATCCATGTCCTATGCTATCCAGCATGCAATTTCATGTCATTACTAGTATTTTCTAAGTCTGTTGCCTTCTTTTTTTTTTTAGAGAGGGAGGGTAGAGAGGGGCAGAGAGGGAGGGACAGAGAATCTCAAGCAGGCTCCATACCCAGCATGGAGCCAAGGTGGAGCTCGATCCCACAACCCTGAGATCATGACCTGAGCTGAAATCAAGAGTCAGACACTTAACCAACTGAGCCCAGGAGCCCTGTCCATTGTTTTCTTAATGATATATTCAATTGGAAATTCCACATGTTGAATTGTTAATCTCCTGAAGATGTCTATTATGGTTAGAAGTTATAAATTTTGCAAAGTTTTATTAATAAGCCAGTTGTTATGGATTCAATTGTGTCTCCCATATGATATGATGAACAACTACTAATCTTATTTGGAACTAAGGTCATTGCATATGTAATTAGCTAAGATGAGGTCATTCTGAATTAGGTTGGGCCCTTAGTCCAATGTGACTGGTGTCCCTATAAGAAGAGAAGACAAAGAGAATGCCATGTGATGACGGAGGCTGAGAGTGGAGTTGCACAGCTGCAGGGCAAGTAATGCCAAAGATTCCCCACACCAGAAACCAAGAGCAAACAGATTCTTCCCCCACCCCGCAGAAACTTCAGAGAGAATACTGCCTTGTGAACAACTTGATTTTGGACTGTTAGCCTTCACAACAGTGAGAGAATAAATTTCTGTTGTTTTAGGCCACATACATTGCTACAGTAGCCCTAGGAAACTGATACACCAGTTAACAATAATATTCCATCTAGTTTGAGTCACATCTTGCTGGGAGTTCTGGGTGCTATAGTCCCCCAAAATATCACAAATCCATTGGTATGCAGTTTATCCTATTTTGCTTTTTGCTTTTGTTTTGGGTATATCATAACAATATGTTAGTAATATAGCAATTATATTTACCTTCATAAGCATCAATTTTGAAAAATTATTTATGGATAAATAAAATGCGATACACATACACAGTGGAATATTACTCAGCCATAAAAAATGAGATCTTTGCCATTTGCAACTATGTTGCAACAACACAGCTGGACCTAGAGTATAATACTAAGTGAAATAAGTCAGGGAAAGACAAATACCACTTGATTTCACTCATATGTGGAATTTAAGAAAAAAAAATAAACAAAGAAAAAAAGAGACCAACAAAAAAGCAGACTCTTAAACACAGAGAACAAACTGGTGGTTGCTAGGGAGGAGGTGAGTAGGGGTGGTAGTGAAATAGGTGATGGGGATTAAGAGTACACTAATCTTGATGAGCACTGAGTAAGGTAGAGAATTGTTGTACACTTGAAACTAGTATAACACTGTATGTTAACTACACTTCAATAAAAAAAGAAAAATTAAACAAACATGTAGAAAACTCAGACAATGCATAGCAATATAACTGACTAGGTTGTGCCCATTATGTTTCATTGAGCAACTATTCTAATTGGCCAATGCTTATTTCACACCTGTCTTTAAATATTTTGACTAGCACTCTTGGAACACATCATTAAAATTGTCATTTTTGAAAGTTAAGAATAATGCTAGATAGTTAATTGACCATAAAATATTAAAGAAAAAATGGACTTGACAAAAACAGAAATAAAAACACAAAACAAGGAGCACCTGGGTGACTCAGTCAGTTAAGCATCTGCCTTTGGTTCAGGTCATGGACGCAGGGTCCTGGGATAGAGCCCTGCATCGGGCTCCCTGCTCAGCGGGGAGTCTGCTTCTCCCTCTGCCCCTCACCCTGCTCATGATCTCTCTCGCTATCTCTCTCTCTCTCAAATAAATAAATAAATTTAAAAACCCCACAAAACAATAATTTAAAAACCAGTCTCCTGGAGTAGAGTTTCAAGTAATATCACACCAACCTGAAGCATAACATTAATTACAATGTGACTATGACTATTGGAAATGCCATTGAGTTTTTTATTAATAATTATTAATTAAAAATTAAATTAATTTTATTAATTTATTAAGTTTTCTGCATCAGCAGAAAAACTTATATCCTCTACAAAGCATAACATCCATGACTACAAACTATTGAAGAAATGATTTCAATCCAGGTCTTGATGAGAGGCGCAAATGAACCACAACAGAATAGTCAATTGGTAGTTGAAATACATCCTTGACATGAGAGGAGTAAGTAGTTTTAACACAGTCTGTTTTATTTTATTGAAACAGTCATTTTTAGCTATTTTAAATTTATTTAAAATTGGTTTGGATTTCCTAGAAATGTTTGGAATTATGAGCTTACTCATAACAACATAAAGAAGTTTGGATTCTTAATTTTAAATGTCAGGGAAATTCTTTTTTGAGTCTCCTCACCCCTGTTATTTTCCTCGTGATTATGGCAGTTAGCCGTGCGCTAGGATGACTATCCTGCTGTGGTGTTAATCAGATGAGAGAAGATCCTGCTGGGAGTTGTGGTAATTACACTGGGATAGTTCATCTCTTTTTGAACTCTCTCTGGGTCTTCATTTTTCCTAACAGCAACAGTGATACTAATTAAAAATGGATGTTAATTATAAAAGTTTAAAATATCCTTCCTTTACAAGTTAGCATAATCTTCTCCACCAATGAGAGAGAGAAGTTTTTACATTCTTGTGGCACTTCTGTCTAGCTTTTTAAAATGAATAAAAGAAGTTTTCATAAATGATAAATGCTACTCTATACAGGGTCATATTTTTCATCCTTGTTTAGGCATATTTTAGTCCCTAAACCCTTTTCATTTATTAACAAGTAAACCTTCTATTAAACTTTATGGCTTATAAAATTGGCATCCTGCTTACAAAGAGTAGAATGTTTATTGAGGCTTTGAAAATCAATCTTTATTTATAGAGGGTTACCAAACATCAACTAGCTGATTTTTTTTTCAAGAATGACAAATGCAAATAGAATTTGATGTTAATGTATGTATATATCCATTGAGGTGTTTCATCTAAACCTATTTTTTCATTGAGATTCAATTCATATAACCTGGTATTGCAAATGAATGTGAATAATATTTATTAATAAAACTATGTCTCTGAAAATAATAAAATCAGTGTAAAAAATCACAAGGGTATTAGTAATGTATGTTGGTCATAGATAATGGAGAAAATTGGTAGTAAAATTGTGTTAAGAGGATATGGATAGGGATATTATAAAAAATCTCAGGCATTTGTATGCTTAATTTAAACATAAAACAGCAATTCAAAATTTGGAACTATTAGTTGGTTTCAAATTAAATTTATTTTTTACTTTGCATAAAAAGTATTAAAATGTCCAAAAAACATCCTCTAAAAGAATAAATCCTTCTGACTCATAAGCACCAGATAAAGTTCTAGCAATTGTTGTATGAAATCTGGGACAAAGAAGCTAATTGAGTGTATTATTATAAAACTCTAGGGGGAGAAACAACAAGTTCAGCAGAACTGTCAAAGGTTTAGAATATCTCTACTCTTTATAGGATTAATCTCTGTGGAAGCACAAGATCTGAAGCAAATTATGAAAGAAGCAATCACATTTTAAGTGCTAATGTGACTGAAGAGACTGTCATTTTACGAATAACCAGAGTGTCTTTAAATATGAGATACTCAAAAAAAGGGTTTTCAATTTAATCCTCCATCAAATTCCTCGAAAACACACTTACATATTAAATAAGTTAGATATTAATATATTGTTTTAAAATAAATCTTATTTCACAAATTTTGTATAAATACTGCCCACTACAGTATAATTTTTTAGAAATTTTTGATATTTAAAAATTTCTTTAACTCTATGATACGTTTTGTTGATTCTCAGATACTTTTATTTTAAAATTCAGAATATATAGTTCAGGTTAAGAATGCATCTTTACTCTGTAAACATTTTCCCAACAATGAACCATTTGTGACGGCCTGATCTTCTAATTCTCTACCAGACTTCCAAAAATGGCTTTGACAGCCATGAACTCTATGTGGCACCAACAACATATAGAAAGTCGAAGGACAAAGTAAAAAGCTTGATTTTCAATTATTTAACCATATGACTTTTAGGAAGTTAATTAATATATTTGAGTCGTAACTTCCCCATCTAACTTGTTATGGGAATTTAATGATGTAATTGTATTAGGGATGCAATGTATTTATGTAGTCTAAAATAACATGTAGGAATCCTATAGATGGCTTTCATCATTCTGATTTATTAAATACTTCTTTTTTTTAAGATTTTATTTATTTTTTTGAGAGAGAGAGAGAACGAGCAGTGGTGAGGAGCAGAGAGAGAGAGAGAGAGAAGCAGACTTCCCGTGGAGCAAGGAGCCTGATATGGGGCTCAATCCCAGGACCTGGAAATCATGACCTGAGCTGAAGGCAGATGCTTAACCAACTGAGCCACCCAGGTACCCTGATTTATTAAATATTTCAATATTTGATGTACTCATGGGAAATTTGAAGCTTCTTTGGAAAAAAATAAATCAATAATTTGGTTGCATTGGAAAATATATTGAAGAAATTATTTGGTAACTTGTGGCCTAAATCTATATGAACATGTTACAATGGAGCTTTCCTAGAGCACCTCTTGACTAACTAAATTTACAAAATTTCAGTTATAAAAATCACCTCACTTTTGCAAATGAAAGTATATGTATGGATTGCACCATTACAGTCATTGGTAATATACAATTGCAAAACTGTTGCCTCTACATGTTCAAAATAAATGAATACTCCTAATATTGATGAAGCAACTCAATCTCTTAATTTTGTTCATATTAGTAAGAAATATTGCAGCATTCTCTTCACTGTTGCCATAATGGATAGGAAAATTTTACTAGAGGAAGGTCCACATTGAAAGTGTATAATAAACAATATGTGTTATAAATCCTGGAACTTTACCAGCTGGGAAAGTTGATCCTCATTATTCACGGATTCTGTATTTGTGAATTTACTAACTTGCTAATAGTTTGTAACCCCAAAATCAATATTCATGGCACTTTTGTGACCATTTTCAGACATGCACATGCAGTGAAAAACTTGAGTCACTGAATGCCCGCAGTCCCAGCTGAGATGGAACAAAAGTGGCACTCTGCTTTTTTGTTTCAGCTCTCATACTGTAAACAGTGTTCTTTTTGCAATCTATCTAGTACCACATTATAAAACTTTTGTGGGTTTTTTTAATGGTGATTTCAGTTTAAAATGCCTCCCAAACTTAGTGCTGAGGTACTGTGTAGTGCCTAAGCACAAGTAGACTGCAATTTGACTTATGGAGAAAATGTGTACATCAGATAGGCTTCATTTACACATGGTTATAGTACTGTTGAATGTGAGTCCAACATTGATGAATCAACCATATATGTGTGTGTGTGTATGTGTGTGTGTATGTAGTATTTATATACAGAAACACACATAACAAAAGGTTATGTATTGATTGGTTGGCAAAATGCTGTGACCAGAGGATCTAATCCTATATTTCCCCTAAGAGCAATGATTCAGTATTCATTAATTCTGTGTTCTCCAAGACTTTTAAAGAATACAACTCCTGTGAATAATTAGAATTGGCCATATTTCCTTACCTTGATATTTTTATTTATAGAAATATATTAATTTATTACCTGATATAAAATTTGATTAGTTCTATCAATCACGCTTCTTGGTATTTATTTAAATGAGTTTAAAATTTACATCTGCACAAAATCTGCTCATAGCAGCTTTAGTTATAATTGTCAAAGCTTGGAAGCAACAAGATGTCCCTCAATATTAAATGGATAAGCAAACTGGTACATCCAGACAATGGAATATTATTCAACAAAATGAAGAAATGAACTATCAAGCCATGGAAAGACATAGACAGTCCTTAAATACATACTGCTAATGAAAAAGTCAGTCTGAAAATGCTACATATAATATGATTTCAACTATATAACATTCAGGAAAAGAAAGATAAGACTAAGGAGACAGTCAGTGGTTGATGGGTTTGAGAGAAGGGAGGGAGGAATGAACAGATGGAGCACAGAGGATTTTGGGTAGTGAAACTACTCTCTATGACACTCTAATGTTGGATACATGTCATACCTCTGTCAAAACTCATAGAATGTACAATACAAAGATTGAACCTCAATGTAACCTATGAACTTGAGTTAGTACCAGTGTATCAATACTAGCTCCTCAATTATAATAAATGTACCACACTAACTCAACATGTTAATAACAAAGCTGACTGTGGTGGGGATGGTGGTATTGAGGAGGTTATGAGAACTCTGTACTTTCTGCCCCAGTTTTCTATAAACCTAAAATTCCTCAAATAAGAGTCTATTAATTTGAAACAGAAAAAAAATGGATCAGTTAAGCTTCTCAGATTCAAGTAAGATAAGCCAAGTTTCACTAATTTAGCAGAAATAAAATGGAGATTTGAGACACCTGGGTGGCTCCATCGGTTAAGCATCTGCCTTCAGCTCAGGTCATGATCCCAGAGTCCCGGGATCGAGTCCCACATCCGGCTCCTCTGCCTGCCCCGCCCCTTGCTTGTGCTCTCCCTCTTTCTTTCTCTCTGGCAAATAAATAAATAAAATCTTTATTTAAAAGAATAAGAGTTTAGGAGAAATAGGCTTTGAGGCACCTTAAAAAAGACTGGAAATTATAATAGAGAATTATTGCAGCATCCACAGGTACAAATACCTCTTTCTGCTGTCAACACAGTTGCCATTGGATACTGAATGCTATAACAAACATCAACCCTAGTGCTATTCCTGCAAACTTGAATTTGTGACCACAGATACTACTACCCACAAATAAATTTTTCTGCTGTGATTTCTTTTTTTGTGTCACTATTTCCTGACTCAAAGTTCGTGGCCTTTTAGACAATGAACTGAGTGTTGGTCTAGTGCTTGCACTCTAGTGTTTAAGGGAACTCTGCCTTCAACTAAGATGTTTAAGAGAAGAATTCTCCATGCATAGAAAAGAAGTTCAGCTTCTGAGAAGCCAAAAAGAATATAAACTGTTCACTGCACTAACATAATGTATTAATAGAAGAGGTAATATAAAGATATTGTCAACACAGCACCTCTATTCACTGTAAAAATTTAGTTGAGGAACTAGCAAGAAACAGTCATGCTTTTGAAAACTCAGACAGCAAATCAGGGTTTGATATGCATTTACTTTTTTTTTTTTAGATGACAACCTAAAGCCTGACTGATGCTTTTGAAGCTACACTTCCATTCTCTTTTTACTTCTCTAATACCAATCTGGGCAATTTCCTGTTTTACTTTCTATTTTTACAAGCAAATTACTTCAAAGAACATTTTACCTATGCTAGATTCCATCCGCTGCATTTAGTTTTCTGTTCCTATAACTTCACTGCAGTTGATCTTACTAAGTTAGCAATGCCCTCTAAAATTTTTTTTATTTTAAATTTTACTACACTGTCTAATAAAATTGCAACTACATGTACTATTGAGGACTCCCATCTTGAAACACTCTACCTCTTCTCTTTCATGAAATCATGACCTCTCTGTTTCCACCTATTTCTTTGACTGCTTCTTAGCAATTTATTCAAGAACACCTAAAACCTAGAGGTTTCATGAAGTTTCCTTACATACTCTTCCCTGGATGAACTCACCCAAATCTATTGCTTTAAGCACTACTCATATACTATTAATTCTCCCATTTAATTTCTATATTTCCACTCTTCTTTGATATAGACCCAAATTTCCCCAGTGTATCTAGAAGTGTCCTCCAATATCTCATGATCCTCTCTACGTTAGCACACCTTACAAGACTAAAATCCTTCCACCTACAATCCTTTTCTAAATTAAACATTACTGCTACACAGGTGTTAAAACTTGCACATTGTCCTAAAATTTGCCTTCTCTCTTGGTTGTCACAGCCAACCTGTTTCATTGTTCTATACTTTCTGCCACCTAAATAGCATGCCTCTTCTTCTCTTTATTTCTATTTCCAATATTTAGTTAAACCCTTACTTTTTTCTACCCAAAGCTATGACATTTTGTATGTTCCTAATGGTTTTACACTCTCAATCTCTTCCCTCACTAGTCCCTTTCCCACAGTGTGTATAGTGAGATTTAACACAAATCTCCTTCAAATTCTTCAATGGTGGGACACAGCCTATAAAACAATATCTGTGCCTTCACTTGGCGGTCACAGCCTTCACAGTGTGCTTCCAGCTACCTGCTCTTAACTCTGGGCTTTGTAATGTAAGCAAACACTGACTCAACTGTTCACATTTGTCTGTGTATGTCATCTTCTTTTACAATTCTGTGGCAAGTTGAGAGGTAGAATGATGTATAGTAAAGACATATGGCTAGGACTTAGATAAATCTGAGTATAATCCAGGCTCTTCATCTTACACATACCTTGAGCAATGTCATCTCCCTGGGCTTCAGTTACCTGATTTGTAAAGTGGAAATACATATCTGATAAAATTGTGATGAGTCATAAACAATTAACCATAGCTCAAGAGTTTGGAACCCAGCATAGATCTCTTGCAATCCACCATTTTACGCGTTCAATAATCAATTTTTGAGTACTTGCTATGTGCCAGACAATACACTAAGAATGGAAGGTGTGCATGTTTCTGTGAACAAAATAACCATATTTCCTTTGATTTTCCTTGTCCCTTTCTCTTTTTACTTTTGATACTTCTAGTCCACATATTTTTCTGATCGTTGATCTTACTTTTCTGATAAACTACATTTGCAGACACACTGAGGAGTTTTATTTTATTTTATTTTTATTTTTTTAAAGATTTTATTTATTTGACAGAGAGAGACATAGTGAGAGAGGGAACACAAGAAGGGGGAGTGGGAGAGGGAGAAGCAGGTTTCCCGCCGAGCAGGGAGCCCGATGCAGGGCTCGATCCCAGGACCCTGGGACCATGACCTGAGCCAAAGGCAGACGCTTAAAGACTGAGCCACCCAGGCGCCCCCACACTGAGGAATTTTAAATGCATTTCTTCCCTCCCCAACTTGTGAGATTTAGCGCAGCTTGTATGCACATCCAATACGATATTCATTACTTGATTTCAATTTATTATTTGTTCTTACTATTGGTCAATAGCCATTTGTAGTGCAGAATCCACATCTCATTATTTAGGTAGCTATCCATGAAAAATGGCATATAATGAATAAGAAAACCCTATTCTCAGATGTTTTAAAGTAGGTGTTTACAGTTCTCTAAATATATCTTTAAAGCTATATGTCAAGCATTATGTTAAAAAGGTTGGAGATTTTAAAAAGTATAGAAATTATTGCTAAAAATTAATTTGAGCAGAAAACACACATCCACAAAGAAAAAAAAAAGATTAAATTGCAACATAGAGCTCATAGTTTTTTGACTAATTAGTAGCTCGGGTAATAAATTCCATAGGAGTTCAGGGTAGAGGAACATCACTGAGGATTACTCCAGTTAAGTGAAATTTCCATGGAGAGTTCAACTTTAATGAGAGAAGAGAAAAGGCAAGGACATTCCAGGTGGTAGGAATGAAGTAAGCAATGGAACAGAGCCAGGGATTTGCGGCATATTTTATGGGGAAAATATTAAATCAATTTTCTAAAGTAAAGAATTCACATAGGGAGGTAGTGAGTGATGAATCTGGAGACACACACACAGACTGGCTATGAGAGATTTGAAGGCCAGAGCTTTAGTGGGGCTGTATGATTTAGGTAGAGAAGAATTATGACAGTTGATTCAGAGATGGAAGCAGAAAGCATTGTTTTAGAACATTTGGTCCGGCTGTGAGATACTAGATGGTTGGCCTTCAGGGTGTCTTCAGATTTAGAGAGGCAGTTAAAAGCCAGTGCTGATAATTTTTATGTGAATTAATTACAGCCATGGCTACCATTTGTGTACACTCTTTAGTCTTCTAGTGAATTTAATTCATTCTTGATGTCAAAGTGACTGCAACGTTTCCAAATAAAATACAACAAGTTCTTCTGAAATGCATAGTTCCCATAACTGTTTTCAATTTTATTTATTTCCAAAGGATACCTAAAATAAATTGTATTAAAATTAGATGGATTCTGGGGTCATATATCATTTTAATAATAATTGAGATGAATAATATGTATATTTTCTTTTTATTCATTGAACACTTGAGTTATTACACTGTAGAAGAGAGAAAATAAATGGAATAATTTCTGCTTTCACAATGTTTACAATCTATTATGGAGACAGTTGAATTCATCAATATGATATAAAAAATAATGAGTTGTAGATATAGTAAGGGTTTATAAAAAACAAAAAGTCTCATGGAAGCACAATTCTGGCAGGAATAATTAGAGCAAATGTCACTGAAAGGGTTGCACATAAGCTCTGTTTTGAAGTATATGTGGAATTTTGAGCCACAGAGATTGATAAGTAAGGGCACAAGGGTAAGAGTGTCAAATAGAGACCAAAGAACATGTGTATGACATATTTGGAAATTGGCAGGAAGTCCACTGTGGTGTGAACAAAGGACAAAAAGAATAGTATCCTGAGAAATAAAGAAAGTATGACTGACCACATTCATGGCACTGGGGTGTGTGTATACACATGCATGTCCATGAATATGTGCATGCTTGAGAAGCAGGGTTTTAAATATCATACTAATTTTTTTATGTTATTTTTGATAAAGTAGAGAGCCATGGGAGAGGCAGATGGAGGACAAAACAAGAGACTAAAACTGATGTGCTGGGGCCATATCACAGACATAGGAGGGAGTTTGGGCTCCGACGTAGGCATCAATGAATCGCTGGAGATTTGTGAGCAGAATAATGACATAGTTCATTAGATATCTGGTTTAGGGAAGTAGCTCTGTCAGTAAAATGTGAGAATTTAGAAATGTGAGGTTACGAAAAACACAGAGACCATTTAAAAGATTTCTGGAAAAGCTCAAGTAAGATGTAAAGGTGCCCTGAAACTCTGCTTCCTATCTAACACTAAGCAAACATGTGTAGGGAAAAATAAACTGTATTCTAGTAAGTAAAATCTATGCATACAATCCATAATCAAATAGTGTAATATCTATTTGGGTACAATTAAATTTTATAATAACAGTAATTTTTCAGGCACAGAAAAAGTTAATTATATACACAATCAACATATAAAAAGAGACTTTTTAATTTTGCCAAAGCATAAAAACTTCTAGAAAAAGTTATAGCAAAACATTTCTATTTAAAAGCTACATTCAACTAATAAATCAATGTAAAATTTTGATTTTTGGTATTTACAAAATATAACCTTAGAGATATTGGATTATTTCAAAACTCTTAGAAGATGAAGAAGTACTATAGTCAGGGAGCCTGGGTGGCTCAGTCGGGTAAGCATCTAACTTTGGCTCAGGTCATGATTCCAGGGTCCTGGGATCAAGTCCTGCATCAGGCTCCCTGCTCAGTGGGGATCCTGCTTCTCCTTTTCCCTCTGCCCTACCCTGCTCATGCTCTCTCTCTCACTCTTTCTCTATCTCAAATAAATAAAATCTTAAAAAAAAAGAACTACTATAGTCAAACACATATAAGGTCAAGTTATTCCTTGTAAAGATATATTCCTCTTGTGTAAATATAATCTCTTATTGGCAATGTATTGTTTTCAGTTCAACTACAGGATATGTTATAAGAAGTACATTTTGTTTTTCATATGCTTACAAGAATTTTGAATTCTGAGCAAATTCAAAAAGCTAAAATCCTCAACACAGTACTAGCAGTTTGTATATTAGAAGTGGTGATACCTTTATGAATAATACATTCAGCTGAAGTAGGGATGGGGCATAACAGGTGTGGGTTGCAACAGCCCTTACCGATCTTCTACTCTTTCTGATGATAGGACTGTAGTGGTCAAACAAGATTCCCTTGCCACTTAACAGATGGTGGAACCAGGACCATATCCTAGGACTTAATTCATCCTAGGTTTCCTTTCTCCTTACGTTGAGCTCTTATAATTTAGAGCGCCATGCTATCAACTATATTTATATACTATAACTTTGTTTTAAGTTGAAGAATTATTAAACCTTAAAACAATGTTTTTCTCCAGGTTTCCTCATTAAAAAAATAATGTATGTTTCATAACTTAGTAATATTCTTAACTTAATATTAATATGATGGCATTTTAATTGGAAAGCTTTATTTTACCAGCACTTAAAAGAGTTTAAAAATTTACAAAGAAAGCATAGATTCAACTAATTTAACCTGTCATAAAATCAAATGTTGTGAAATGTGCTTTATAATCTTGACAATGTCTTCATTTTGCCAGTTACCTAATTTTAACTGTCTTGTAAGATATTCCAGAGATGTCACCCTTCCTAGTATTTATTTTTCTTATAATTAAGGAAGAGTTTTATTTTTTAATATAGTTTGCAAAATGCTTTGCAAAAATATATGTATGTCTTTCCTATATTTAGAATACTTAGCACATAAAATTAACTCCCATAGACTTAATGCTACTCAAGAAATCTTCAACAATATTTTATGTATCTTTCTCCCTCCTGTGTGGAATATATGCAGGGACTTATAATCCTAGACTTCTCCAGGAATACTATCAGGACAACTATAATTTTTCATTTGAATTTAGTTCTTTTATTATTTTCTAAAATGTACATTGTCTTAATAATATTAAGTTACTAAATTACAAATGAATCTTCACAGAAATATTTGTACAATTTTGATTAATAAAATAATTGACAGGAACCTTCTTCAATCCCTTCTCTGAGTTCCAAAGACTATAAATACCTTATGAGTTTAAAGTTTCAAAAGGAATATGGCAGAGGTTAGAATCTCAAAAGTTGCATGAAAACTACTAATAACCTATTCAGAGTAGCGGGTGTTTAAAATTGTATTCTGGTTTTCATCACCTTTTTAACTGATTTTAGTGTTCATAAGTCATTTTGTGTTACTTTCTCTCTTGGGAACTACACTGCAATAGCTCAGAGCTGACTTGAGGTGGGTCAAATAATTGACTTCTTTCAGGAAGCCTGTCTGTGTTAATTCTGTTGGGTTTTGTTGTTGTTTTGTTTGTTTGTTTTGTTTTAAATAAATGGAGGCAGATGATTCCTTTTCTGACTTCATGATTGAACTTATTCCATTTCCTCTGTCTCATCCTTTTACTTTTCCTACTAGGAGTTTTTGTTTTTCAAGAAAGCTTTGTCATGGTTGTTGTGGTTTCTCTCTTCCTCCCCCTACCTCCACACGGTTCTCTTTAGAAGAGAAAAATCTTGGAATTCCAGATTGTTTTATATCTTGAATGTCTTATCGAATGTCAAGAGAGGAAAATAAAATGGTCATTACAGTTGAATTGATAATAAACAATGTCTCAGGAATCTTATTTCCTATTTTTGTACTATGACACAGAAAACGATCATATTCTTAGAGTAAAACAGTGCAGGAGAACAAGGGCATCCACATCAGGAGGGTGAGGTCCTGGCTGAGACAAGAGTAATTTCTAAAGAAAGAAATATGCCAGCTTCACTCTCTGACATGAGGTTATGGACAAGGGGCTAGGACCCAGCTCATTACAGCCAGAAGCCATAAAGTGGGACAAGTAAGTAAGAAAAGACAACACCCTTCTCTATTATAAGGCTTGGGCTAGGGGTTTGGACTAGATATATGAATATATTTAATGGAATATATTTAATGGAAAGTGTGTATGTGTGTATACTGGTTATATATATATTATAACAATTAATAATTATACCTATATATATATTATAGAGAAGGACAAGGATAAGGTTTATACCCTATCTTCTCATCCTGAAAATTGAACAAAATATCATTCCCATTCTGGTTCCTGAGATCTCGCCTTCAGATAGTGTTGCCTGACTGATGAACTGCTGGTGGAGTTACATACTCAAGGGGATGAAGACAGTGGACATAAATTCTGTCAGTTATGTTCTTGAAACCGTGCATATATGCAAACCACAGCTCTGCATGTGCATTACCTACTTTTTCTTTTTAATGATAAAAACAAAAGCTTATAAAGGTGAATTTTTTTAACCAAGGGTAAAATGAGAGTAAGAATTTGGAGAGCTGAGAGTCAAGCCCAATCTGTGGGATTTCAAAATTAGTTTTCTTTTCTGTCTTTCTACTGTTACCCTGACCCTGAAAATGAAAATTATCTGAATATAGTGAGGTATAATATTTAAGAACGTCTTACCTGCTTTTCAAATCAGAAGGTGTTATGCGTTTGCTAGGGCTTCCATAACAAAATACCACAGACCGTAGGGCTTGAACAACAGAAATTTATTTTTTCTCATAGTTCTAGAAGCTGCAAATCTAAAATCAAGGGGTGAGCAGGTTTCGTCTCCTTCTGGGGCCCCTCTCTTTGACTTAAAGATGGCTTCTTTACACTGTGTCCTAATGTGGTCTTTCCTTACTCTGTGAACATCTCTGAGGTGTCTTTGTGAGTATAAATTTTTTTGTTTTTGTTTTTTGTGACTACAAATTTATTCTTCTTATAAGGACACCAGTCAGATTGGATTAGGTCCCACCCTAACAGCCTCCTTTTGACTTAATTACCTCTCTCTACCGGCCATATGTAAAAACATAGTCACATTCTAAGGTACTGGGGCTTAGGGCTTCAACATATGAATTTGATGGGGACAAAATTCAGCCCATAACTCAGCTCATTCAGAATGTGATTAAGGGTTAAGTCAAAGAGCATTAAACTTGAAGTCAGAAAATCCATATTAAAAAGGTTTCATAACATTTAATAAACAATTCTACATCTCTGAAAACCAGTTTGTCATTATATGAGAATAATACCCATCTCAAGGTAATTATTCTATGATAACACATATAGAAAACCTGCCATATTGCTTTATTCATATTCATAATACGTTTACTGAATGTGCATATTGTATCAATGTCACCATACATTTTTGTACAACGTAAGATAAGGGGGTAGTATGATGGAAATGCTGAAATTTAAATAGTGTTTTCATTTTGCCTTTGCAACACAAATTTGAAGAACAAATTTGAACATAATATATTAAATGTGTCCTAAAATTATGATAACATTTTTGAACTGCTCAAATTTAAACACTTTATTTCTATTTAGTCCTTCATAAAGATCTTTTTCATGCATTCTTGTCACATTCTTATCTAGAAATTTGTCACAAACAAGATAGGCCCATATGTTAAAAGCACTTGCCATTTTTTTTGTGTGTGATTGCCTTCAATCAGATTCAACAGATTAATGATTGTAATAATCAGCCATCCTGATTTTCAACTACATGGTCTTAGCTATTCTACTATTTCAGGTTTGTCCCTTTATCTAAATCATTAAACTCTTTAGGATTTATTAAAGCTTCTTTTTAGGCATATTGATCTGCATTCGATTTGTACCTCTTTTGTAATGCCCTTTTCTAGCATGAATTTTCATAGCAAAGTATTCTTGTTGATTGATGAGTCGGTGTGTTGTTACATTGCTTCATCTTAAATATCTTTTTTTCCTCACCAAATCTCCTTGAGTCCACTATTTTAAATGCTTTAACCTCTTATATGTCTTTGTAATGTCCTTCCATGTAATATCAGGTACAGTGGGCTGACTGTATTTTCTAGTGCAAATTAAAAACCCATTTGTTCAGCTTGACTTATGCTTAGTGACAGCTCTGTGTATTTTTATACTTAGTGACAGCTCTGTGTATTCACATGTGATATGAATACATGAAGGACACAGCATAGAAACTCAGTGCATTATACTCCATCTGCATTGTGAGGTAAATGTGGAGTAATTACGACTGTCTAAGTTTTTATTCATTTTTTCATTAAAGCTGTTATCATGCCAGGGACAACAATAAATAAAACCCAATATCTGGCTTTTATTAGTTTCTGTCTTTGTTAAATGTGAATGACGTGAATGGCAATAAGTAAAGCTGTAAAAAATCATAAATAAAACATTAGCACATTTTTTAATAGTGCAGGTGTAAATGTCACTAATGAAGTAAGAATAAATATGTTATGTTAATTATACTGGCTTGCCTAAGTGTAAAATGTGAAAGGAAATGTAGTGCTTGACAAGAATGAAAACAGGAAAATCATTTTTTTTTTTTTTTTACCATAGGAAATACTCATTTGTTTTAATACTCGCCATACAAGAGTAGGTTATATTACAGATTTGGCCAAGTGTTAGACCTGGTTTATAGAGTGATATTCTAAGCACAGTAAGTCACGTATGGCTATTCTACTTTCACCAGCTGGCCCCAAACTAACACCTACATATATAGACTGTGTTCTAGAGTATGTTTTTCTCTCTGTTTCTTCAGGGTCAAAGAGCACATAGCACTTGCTCGATCAATGCTTCATATCCTTTTCTTCTGCAAATCCCCTCTTGCTATATAATAACTATTCCTTTTTCTAGTATGCAATGACACAGGAAAGCCGAGTCCAGCTTTCACTTCTCACAACTCCTTCTCCCCTGATCACGACATCCATATATCACTTTGTCCTGTCATCTTTGCCTGTCAGATATTTCTTACATCCATTCACATTCATTCATCACCATGGATATCATTGATTCCTGCAGACCACTTTCCTCCTCTCTTTCACAGCTGTCCAGATACTGCAGTGGGTTCCTAACAGTTCTCCATAGACATCATCTTGTCTCCCTTCAATCATTTCTTCACAGCGCAGTTGAACATTTTAAGGCCTGCCATACCATTTTTCTCTCATTCTATAAAACTTTTCTCCTTACTGTGGTTCAACCACTCTAGATTTCTTTAAGTTTCTCAAATAAACCCCACTGACTCCTTCCACAGTGCCTTTGCATAAGTTGTCCTACCTGGAGAGGTGTTTGCCACCAAAAACTTACTTAGCCCTTGCCTACATCTATTCATCTTTCTTATTCAAGTTCAAATACAATTTGCTTAAAATATCATTAACTGAGCTTCAGAGTAATATAACCTCCATTTTGCATTGTCACACAATGAAAAGGTCCTGTTTTATAGCATTTTGTTTATAATTGAATATTTACCTGTGTGATTATTTAATGTTTCCCTACTTTGTGTCCTAATACAATTTATGAAGAAAATGAACATGTCTTATTTTTCTCATTTTTATATTCAAAGGGTCTAGCACAGTGCCCAGGACAAATTATATAATAATTAAAAACATGTTGAAGTACTAAAGTCATGTTTTATGCTAAAGTTAATGTTTTTATTTTATACTACAATGTTATCTAATGATGTAAAAATATCAAGGTAGAAATATCATCTATTTTTCAACTGCTTATTGTGAAAAATTTCTCCTTGAATAAATTTTAAAGGGATTCTGTGGACATCAGTATAATTCTCACTAAATTTCCTTATATTTTTTAACTTTTGGCCATACTTGCTTCATCTAGCTTTCTTTCTCATTCTTTTTTTTTTTCTTTTCTGAATCACTTGAAAGAAAGTTGTACACAGCATAGCATGATACCTTACTCCTAATTACTTGAACACGTATTTCTTTTTTTCAACTTTTAATTTAATTTAATTTAATTTAATTATTTATTTAGAGAGCACAAGCAGGGGAGGAGAGGGCAGAGAGAGAGAATCTTAAGCAGGCTCCATGTCCAGTATGGAGCCTCACACGAGGCTCCAACTCACAATCCCAAGATCATGACCTGAGCAGAAATCAAGAGTCAGACACCTAAGCAACTGAGCCAACCAGGCAGCCCTTGAACATGCATTTTTTTTTTTTAAGATTTCATATATTTATTTGAGAGAGAGAGAGAGCACATGAGTGGGTGGGGAGGGGCGGCAGGGGAAAGCAGACTCCCTGATGAGCAGGGAGCCTGACATCCTAGGACCCTGGGATCATGACCTGAGCCAAAGGCAGACATTTAACTGACTAACACACCCAGGCATCCCAAACATGTGTTTCTTAAGAACAAAAACATCCTTATCTAGATTCTATATACCATTATCCCATTCAAGATATATAAAAACAGAAGATTATAATGTCTTGGAGGTTATAATAAAATAATTCAAATATGCTTTGGATTTTATAATAAATATGTTATATAATATATATAAAATGTGTAGCATTATCTATATTACAATATGCTACAAAATGAATTTGATAGTTTAGCTTTCTACAAAGAGACTGTCAAAAAGAGGATTCAAACTGAGGTCCACTCAGCTCCAAAGCACATTATTACTATACCATATCATTAAAAATCAGGATGCTATTGACATTGTTTCTAGGATTAACTGGAAATTAGGCAATATTTTGAGAGTTTAAATAGAAATGCAGTGGGGGGGTGCCTGGGTGTCTCAGTTGTTTAAACATCTGCCTTCAGCTCAGGTTATGATCGTGGGTTCCTGGGATCGAGTCCTGCATCTGGCTCCCTGCTCAGTGGGGAGTCTGCTTCTCCCTAAACCCATGCCATCTAGTGCTCTCTCTCGAGTGCTCTCTTTCTTTCATTCTCTCTCTCTCTCAAATAAATAAAATCTTTAAAAAAAAAATGCAGCAGGAAGGCTTACTATGCACATTTGAAGGCCAAGTGTATAGTAGGAGACATTCCCAGTTTATTAAGATATTTTCTTCTCTCAAACTGGCTGTTACTGTATGTGAATATATGATATTTTTCTGAACCCACTATGATATAACAATCACTGATAGTGTCTATAGTTAGAAAGGGAATATTAAAATTTGTGAGAGTAACACATAATTCAAGGAAGGAACGAAGGAAGGAAGGAAGGAAGGAAGAAAGAAAGAAAGAAAGAAAGAAAGAAAGAAAGAAAGAAAGAAAGAGAAAGAAAGAAAGTAGAGTGGAAATAAAATAGAGACTAAAAAAACAGAAAAGATCAAAAAAACTAAGAGCCTGTTCTTTGAAAAGATAAACAAAATTGGTAAACCTTTATTTATCCAGTCTCATCAAGAAAAAAAAGAGAGGACTCCAATAAATAAAATTAGAAATGAAAGAGGAGTGACAACCAACAGAACAGGAATACAAAGGAATATAAAAGACTACTATGAAAAATTATATGCCAATAAATTGAACAACCTGCAAGAAATGGGTACATTTCTGAAAGCATACTATCTTCCAAAACTGAATCAGGAAGAAAATAGAACATCTGAACAGATTGATTAGTAGAAACATAATTGAATTGATAATCAAAAAAACTCCCAACAAACAAAAGTCTAGGACCAGACAGATGCCAGTGAATTCTACCAAACATTTAAAGAAGAGTTATTTTTCTTAACCTATTCCAAAAATAGAAGAGGAAGGAAAGCTTCCAAATTCATTCTATGAGGCTTGCATTATCTTGATATCCAAAATAGACAGACACTCTAAAAAAAGAAAACTAAAGGCCAGTATCCCTGATGAACATAGATGCAAAAATCCTGAGCAAAATACTGGCAAACCAAATTCAACAATACATGAAAGGATTAGTCACCATATTCAAGTGGGATGTATTCTAGGGATGCAAGGTTGGTTCAATATCCACAAATCAATCAATTTGATATATCATATTAACAAAATGAAAGGTAAAAACTGCATGATCATCTCAATAGATGTAGAAAAAAGCATTTGGCAAAATTCAACATCTGTTCATGATTAAAAACTCTCAACAAAGTGAGTTTAGAGGGAACATACTTCAAAATAATAAAGGTCATACATGACAAACCCACAGCTAACATCATTCTCAATGTGGAAAAGCTGAAAGCTTTTCCTCTAAGATCAGAAACAAGGCAAGAATGTCTACTCTCACCAATTTCATTCAAAATAGTACTGGAAGTCCTAGACACAGCAATCAAACAGGAAAAATAAATAAAAGACTTCCAAATCTGTAAAGAAGAAGTAAAACTATCACTCTTCGCAGATGACTAAAGACTCCACCAAAAAAAAATATTAGAACTAAGAAATTAATTCACAATAAATACACTGAAAATAGATTAAAGACATAAATGTGAGATCTGAAGCCATAAAACTCTTAGAAAAAAACACAAGTAGGAAATTCTTTAATATTAGCCTTAGCAACAAATTTATGGACATGTCTCCTCACGAAAGGAAACAAAAGCAAAAAGTAAATTATTGGAACTATACTGAAATAAAAAGCTTTTGCACAGAGAAGAAAGCCATGAACAAAACAAAAAGGCAACCTACTAAATGGAAAAAGATACTTGGAAATGATCTCTGATAAGGGGGTAGTGTCTAAGAAAATAAAAAATTCACACCATTTAACACTAAAAACACAAATGATCTTATTGAAAAATGAGCAGAGGACCTGAATAGACATTTTTTTCTGAAGAAGTCATACAGATAGCCAAAACACACATGAAAAGACGCTCAACATCACTCATCATCAGGGAAATGCAAATCAAAATTACAATGAGATCTCACCTTACAACTGTCAGGATGGCTGTTACCAAAAACACAGGAAATTACAAGTGTTGGTGAGGATGGAGAGAAAAAAGAACCCTCACACGTCACTGATGGGAATGTAAATTGATTCAACCACTCTAGAAAATCATACTGAAGTACTGCAAAAAATTAAAAACAGAAATAACATATGATCCAGAAATCCCATGGCTGGGTATTTACCTTTAAAAAACAAAACTACCAATTCACAGTGATGTATGCACCCTTATATTTATTGAAACATTATATACAATAGCCAAGATATGGAAGCAACCTAACTGTCCATTGGTAGATAAATGGATAAAGAAAATGTGGTATATATGTACAATGGAATTTTACTCAGCCATAAAAAAGAATGAGTTCTTGTTATTTGTGACAACATGAATGGACCTAGAGGGTATTATGTTAAGTGAAAGAAGTCAGACAGAGAAAGACAAATACCATATGATTTCCCTTGTATGTGGAATCTAAAAAACAAAAACAAATTAAAAAACAGAGAAAGATCATAAATACAGAGAACTGACGGAGGGGAGAAGGGTTAGGAAGGGGTGAAATAGATGAAGGGGACTAAGAGGTATAAACTACCAGTTATAAAATAAGTAAATCATAGGGATAAAAAGTACTGCATAGGGAATACTGCCAATAATATCTTAATAACATTGTATGATGACAGACAGGTGACTACACTTATCATGGTGAGTATCACATAATGCATAGAATTGTTCAATCACTATACTGTACACCTGAAACCAATACAGCATTGTATGTCAACTATACTTCAATAAAAAATGTATTTCAACAATTATTCATTCACTCCTGGAAGAATATTGAGCAGAGTTGACCAGAAGACTCATTCCAGTAAAAAAATGTGTACTACATTTCACCTGAAAGAACTGTTGTTCTTGCCGTGGGAAACTGTTAGTTCCATAATTCATAGAATTGAACACCTTCATAAAATGTATGGATCTCTACCAGAAAACTATCTCTCCAAGCGTACATGTCCCTCACTGACAGTGATTCTCTGACTGAGGTAGAAGTTGAAAATAAAGAAAAAAAAAAAAAAAGGAAAAAACATAAGGGTATTTTTTACCACTCCATCTTTAGCAAGCAGAGAATGGTCTCTAGTCATGAGGGGGAAAAAAGCAGATAAACTGAAAAAGCAGAATGGAAAGACTATGGAGGAAGATCATAGAATTAGACCAAGAGCTCATAAGGATATATGAATACAGAACTAAAGGGTGCTTCTGGGCTGAACATATGATTATCCAAAGGCCCCAGAAATTTTGTTTTTATAAATTTGTATTATGCTTCTTAAAAAAGGATCCCTAAATTATATAAGCTTCAGGCCTGAAAAAAGGTACATATTCCTATAGGAGATTTTAAAAATATTAATAGATGAAAGAGTTATCATTACTGAACTTTGAATTGGTACTTTGAAAATTGGTACATTAAAAAAAAAGCATATTCAAAAAAAATAATGGAAACCACAGGTAAAAAGCAAGAGAGAGTACATATTCAGGATAACTAATATAAAAATGTTCGGCTTTATGAAATGTCAGATAAGAAAAGAACAGAATTTAAAAAATTATCACATTTACAATATAAGAAAGCTTCTTTACTTGTTGAAAAATTCATCCCTATAGACAGAAAGTAGATAATGAGTGCCAGCAATAGTTTATTCACTAACTGAATGAAACCATATTGGGCATCTTCAATTAGTTGAGCAGAATTCTAAGCATTGGGGATTCAGCAGTAGAGAAAAAGAAGCCAGGCTGTTTCCTTTCTCAGAATTGAATGTAGTCAGGGGAGGCATCAATACATGAATAAAAATATCATTGACAAGATCATTTCAGGTCAGTATACATCCTGAAATAGGAGAATGTGGTATGAAATGGTAGCCAGTGGTTGGGAGTACAATTAATTGTAAAGTTGAAATATATATCACTAAGTATATAGAAAATATGGAAGGGAGCCTGGAAAACTGGCTTTTCAGGAGTTAGACTCACTGAAACAAGAGAGGAGCAAAGTGAGGAAAGGCTGCTGAGTGGATCTGTAGGCAAATAGGCCAATGGCCAGCACAACATAGAACGAGGAAGCAAAACTTATGATATTGACATTGGTGAGAATCAAGTGTGAAATATTAAATAGAAAAAAAAAGAATACTAAATGCACAAGTTCACTGAAAATCTATTTTTTACAATCAACAGAAAAAACTGTTTTACTCACTGAGTTATACTTTAGAGAAACTTCAAATGATACATAATTCCCATCTCATTAAAATTATTTTGGGGGGCATCGGGCGCCTTGCTCATGTACTCTCTCTCTCTATTATAACAGATAATAAAAATCTTTAAAAACTATTTCGTATTCAAGAAAGTTAAAAAATAATTTTAAGCAGTTAGCATAAATTTATTAACATCTTATTAAGCATAGCTCAGAGTAAAAACATAATCCAACTGTATTTATGAGCCTCTCAGGAAATGGCTGAGTTTCTCTTCCTTTCTTGAGCTATAGATACTATTTCAAAAGATCTAAACTAATGTATTTCAACCATATTTCATTCAAATCATGTATTTGTATAAAGGCTTATTTTTTTTTCTTCCTGGAAAGGTTCAGATTTTTTTTTACCTCTTATTCTATATCTTGTACATAAAGGCCCTTAATCTTTCTTTAAGGGCATTCTAGGATATTATCTCAGATCTTTTTAATCTCGTTGCAATACTTACTTTTTAGAGTTTTTCATGTGCATCTGCCACATTTTGATTAAAAACATATCTTATTTTATAAAATAAAATTTTGCCATGGTTGAATTGAGAACAAATCATGTTTTAGAAAGAATTTAAGGCAGTAAGTGCATTTACTAAGTGCTCATTAAAGTTTTAATTTGTATTTATGATAGAGAGTTTGATGAACTTACTGAAAAACAAGATATAAAATTGCCACTTACTGGCCATTAGCCAGGAATGGAATCAGTTTAAAAATACTATTCACAATCGTAACAGAAATCCATAAAATTACTTAAAAATACAATTCAAAAAATAGATGACCTATATATAAATAACATTACTAAAATACCATTAAAATTCAATAAAATCCAGGATAGAGGGAGAATTAATATTCTTAGATATTTTAATATGAAAAATAAGTTTTTGCAAATTGCAATTTATAAATATACATTGACAAAATACAAATGTTAGAATAGGAAAATAATTTTTATTTTTCATGTTGGATTAAATTTTCAGAACTGAAGATATTCTCTTGAAAATAGTAACTGAATTTCAGAGAAATATTTTGCTATGTGCCATAGAATGGATTTTTATAGTGTATACCCAGCAATTCCATTTTGGTATATAATGCAAATAAATTTTCATAAAAGGAACTATGAAATATGAAAGAACATTTAAAACATAAGTAAGAATATTTTTTCTAAAAGCAATATATTGGAAACAAACTCTATGTTCATCAACAACAAAATGTATAATCATACAATTAAATACTATGTATTGATAGATAGATAGATATATAAATTAGACCACGACCACACTGATGAACATCATAAATCTGGTACTGAATGATGAAAATAGTTTCCAAAAACATACAATCAGTCTAGTATTGTTTCCATAAAGTTAAAAAACATAAAAAAACAGTGCCATATAATATTTATATATATTTAATTATGTATATTTTTAAATATTCAGAAATGTATGGTAATAAGAAACATCAAATTCAAGATAATTGTTATCTCTGTCAAAAGGAGTTTATGCAATAAACAATGAGTGCATAGGTGTCTTAAGCTGACTTGGTAATATTTTATATATGTATATATTTAATATATATTTAAATTGGGTGCTGGGTACACAGATGTTTTTAGAAATAATTTCACAAAGTTCTGGAATTCTTTAATATTTTATAACACATTTTTAAAGAGCAGATCTCTTAATACACATTATTTACTTACAGATCTTAAATCAAAATTTAATTTTCAAGGGATTGGTAAAACATTAAAACATTTCATTTACATATGCACTTATTACTACTGTTGTAATCATTACTGATAAGCCACTTCTATCATGAGTTCCTTGGGGTTTTTTTATGTATACCTGTTTCACATTCTATAATCATGTGTGATGGTAAGAACATAGTATTTGGAAAGCTTCAGATATAAATGTGTGACTTCTTGAACTAGAAATATTAGATAATAGAGAGCTATGGTACCCCTAGCATTATAATATTTAATTTGGACTACTCATATTAAATAACAAACACAGAATAGGACGGGTATGAGGAAGGCATTTTCTATCAGATGATAAATCTTTCTATAAAGTCCAGTAATCAAAAGAGAACGGATTTGTACACAAGCAAATAGATAGCTAGAAGAGAAAAGGTTGGTGCCAAAAGAGGAAAGTATATATAAAGGGGCTCCTGGCTGGCTCTGTTGGTTAAGCATCTGACTTCGGCTTAGGTCATGATCTTGGGTTCCTAGGATGGATCCCCACCTCAGGCTCCCCGCTCAACAGGGAGCCTGCTTCTCCCTCTCCCTTTGCCCCTCCCCCTGCTTGTGTTCTCTCTCTCTCAAATAAACAAAAACCTTTAAAAAGACAAACAAACAAACAAAAAGTACATATGAAGCCTTAAGAAACACAAATATTATAAACAGTGGTATTAATCTTAATGGAACTAGTATACATCGGGAAACTTAACATGTCCAGACATTAATTGTTGAATGCAAATTAAAACACCAATGAGTTATTTGCTGTTCACCAGGAATGGTGATCTTTTGGCCAATAGGTAACCTCATGCATTCTACTGTTAATGATCATTATTAAAACTCATTTGGAAAAAATGTGGGAGAGTATATTAATATTTAAAGTACACATTTTTAGGGGTGGCTCGGTTGGTTGGGCATCTGGCTCTTGATTTCAGCTCAGGTCGTGATCTCAGCATCCTGGGATTGAGCTGCGTGGGGGGGGCTCCCCACTCAGTGTGGAGTCTGCTTGTTTCCTTCTCCCTCTGCCCTCACCCTGCTCATGCGCTCTCTCTCTCTCAAATAAATAAGTGAATCATAAAATAAAATAAAATATACATTTTTTTAAAAAATCGAAGTTCAACATTTTGGTCTGTCTACATAGAAATAAAAAACAAAAAAAAAAATTCCTAAATGAAAGGATGCAGGTTAATAGCTATCTAGAAATGAAGTTTGTGAATGTAAAATGTGTATAACAACTTGAATGTTCATAAACAGGAGAACAATAGAGGATAGAGAACATAAAAACATTACAGAAAATATAGAGAGGGAATATAATACATCTGTTCAAAAATTTAAGTTGCTAACTTTTGGCAGGTTATAGATCAAAGATATTTAACAGGGTAAATAAATATTCAAGTATATCTTTTTAAAATAAAATAAACTGAGCATGCATGAGTCTTTACATGTGTTTATGATCATAGAGAAAAGGGTAAAGGGTACACATAAATCTATGTTCAATGGAAACCTAAGAAATTTGCACTGGAAGGAGAAATTAATACGTAAGTGTTTCTATATATTATTATTTCCTTTGTTACCATTAGCATTTATTTGCTTGGGAATATTTTAAAAGTCAAACAGCAGGGTGCCTTTGTGGCTCAGTGGGTGGTTAAGCATCTGCCTTTGGCTCAGGTCATGATCTCAGGGTCCTGAGATCCAGCCCCAGATAGGGCTCCCTGCTCAGCGGGGAGCTTGCTTCTCCCTTTCCCTCTGCCTGCCACTCCCCCTGCTTGTGCTCTCTCTCTCTCTTTCTCAAATAAGTAAATAGAATCATTTTTTTTTTTTAAGTCAAACAGCATACAAAGTAAATGAAGAATCATGATATAATTTGAAGAGATCACAAGTCAAGTACTTCAAAGGAAATTCATATGCTTTAGAAACAGAAGGATATAAAGTAAAATTTGTCTCCTACTATATTAGTATGCAATGTTTATCTCTGTGGAATATACATATATTTCTCTTAAGAGTTATCTCTGTAGGATATACATATATTCCTCTGTAGAATTTACATATATTCTGTTTCCTCCTGTTTTTTACTTTGATGCTATATGATAGTGATTAACATCTGAGAGTGGAGATGACTGAACTGACAACTGGAAAACCAAAAGAAGCTTCCATTCATTGGTCCAAATTAAGCTTTTTGATAATGATTGCAGACATGATGTGAAATGCTTATTGTCAGTGAATCATAGTTGGCCTGAGAATATTTTGCTACCAAAAAGTTTCTTGATTCTCTTTTTTTGTAATGCACATGCTTGTGCACCTTTATTTTTTTTAAAGATTTCACTTATTTATTTATTTACTGAGTGAGTGAGTGAGCGTGTGTGAGCTGGGGGAGGGGCAGAGGAAGAGGGGGAGAGAGAGAATCTCAAGCCGACTCCACACTGAGTGCGGAGCCTGACTCAGGACTTGATCCCTGCACCCTGAGATCATGACCTGAGCAGAAATCAAGAATCAGACACTGAACCAACTGAGCCACCCATGCGTGCCTGCTTCTCTAACTTTTGTTAAGAAATAGAGGGCTCTGGCAAATCAGAAATTTGGAGTAGAGTAATATATTGCCTTTCCTGAGGCTGAACCCACTTAATAATGTACTCAATAAAACTGAACCTAATGCAAAAAGTGCACAGGCTTGAACAAACAAAAGATTTCCTTCATTTTGCAAGCCTTTTAACAAAGTTATGGATTAGGAGATAAATAATACAAGGATGGGAAAGTATCCAGGTTTACAAAGGAGTGGGTTCGTTCTTTGAGGACCGAAAGGGCCCTCAGTGGAAAGGCTCTCACATACTCGACACTTTTATCACCTCATCACATCAGTTTCTTCTTCTTGTGTACATAATTGAAGTACATTTCCATTTCCATTTTAAGCAAAATCCTTGAAAAGCTGTTTGAAATTGTTGAGAAAGAGGGCTATGGGGGAGTCGGCAGAGCCATTAAAGTTTTAAGGAATAAAAAGATGAAAATAGCTTCACAAATATAACAACAGGCATGATTTTAAACATCAGCATGTTTAGAAAATTGAAGAAACTGAAAGAGTGATCTAAAAATAAAAACAGTATGAAAGCCATGAGCACTGCATTTCTATCTCAACTAGGTATATACTTCACATTTTCCTAGGTGATGAAATTCTTTGCTGTAGCTAAAATCTAAGGGAGAAGAATGAAATAAAATTTAAAATAAATATAATATTATAGTTTATAGATTCCTTCAATCATTGAGATAGAATCATTGGAAAGGAGCTTAGATATGATTTAGCCAAATCCCTCAGGGAAACTGGGGCACAGAGAAGTAAAGAGATTTACACACATATATGGGAGAAAAGTCAGTCATTATTGGAACAGGGATTAAAATGTAGGATTGCTAGCCCTTGTTTGGTGATTTTTTGGAGTGTATTTAAAAAAAGAAATAATAAAGCACTTTATTTATCCAGCCAAAGAATAAATATTTATTGGACACATCTTATTAATCAGATATTTCCCAGGACTGAGGACAGAGTTAAGAACAAGCTATGTTCCTTGTTGGGATACAGTTTAGATTCTAATAGGAGAGACATGTATTTAAAAAGTGTGGGGGGGGGAAGGTTGCAAAATGATAAATCCAAATGATTGTAGCATAATAAACAGAATAAAATAGTGAATATGATTCGGCATTATTGCAAGGCGCTGTTGACCATGAAAAGAGCAGTTTTATAGTAAAGGATGGAAGAATATTATATGAGATTGTTTATGATGCTTGTACAAATAGGGAAGAATTGAAACAATCTCAAGGAAAGACATTTGAGAAGGATTGTTAATAGGCTTCAGTTGGTTTGTACTAACTTCATGATTTAAGAAATTTCAATGGCATTTTAAATGAGGAAAATCTGGCCCTATATAATTAACCTGAAAAATTCATCTAAGCAAAAAGGTTAACACTGATGGAAATGAAAGTCAAATCATAACTATTCAAGTGAAATAAATAGTCCTGCTTCACTGTATAAAATAATTGCTTCAAAAAATGATGTACGAAGTTAGTCTGTCGGTTAAAGAGAACATCACATGGTTGATTACACGAACTATAGAATATAGATTACAGAACTATAGAATAATAGGTGACAACCCTGCTTGATTTCTATTTTATTTTTCAATCCATTTTAAAAATGTAGTTTTTCAATTTATTTTATTTTTTTTAATATATCACTAGATGTTGAGACAGGCACATTTCCAAGATTCCAAGATTGATTCCAAGATTAATTCACTTTAGAAATAAGATAGACCACAGGGTAATTATTCTTTTTTAGCAATTCCAGATATTCCCTACATAAGTTGCTTTCCCCGCAGGAAAAGCTCCCCTAGTCAGTTATGGAGTTGATTCCATAGTTCTTTTTCTGATTAAAGATAGCTTCATTTCATTTCTTAAAACCATCATAGTGATTCGAGAATACAAAGTGCTTCAACTGTATTCAGAGAGTCTAAAAGTTACCCTCAAAGAATAAATAGGAATTGAACTTTATTCTGCAACTAAATATACTGTTAACTCATTTAGTTAACGTTGTTGGCTCTGGTCTGTGATACTGAACCACTACAAACAAAAAGAAAGTGACTATTTGCAATGATTCAAGCTTATCTTGGAATGGACTCCAACTAATTGTAGGAGCTAATTTTAATGAGTAATTTACATTTTTAATGCAATAGACTTCCCCTCCCCACCTCCATGATAGGCACTCATTTTTAGCATATTAGGAAAATAAGGTATTGAAGTGATGCTTATTCGGGGAAAGCATACATCCAACCCCAGAATCCCCAGCATCACATAGTATGATGTAAATGACTCTTAGAGATATCAAATTAATTAATTTGAATTTCTGCTCTCTTTGCTCCTGTAGGGTCTCCAGAGAGAATTGTGGGATAGCTTTCAAAAACATAGGATTAAGTATTCTGATTTATAGTCTTGCTTTGTTGTCTGGAGAAAGACACATAATGCATATACTCACTTTGTCTTTAATAAGAGTGGCTTGACTTCAAAACAACTGAGGACTTTTTTCCACTTAAAAGAAAGGCATATTTCCTAACATCCATTTTTACTGGAAGATACTCATCTTAAAGATCTTCAAATGGGTTTGTTATCTGCAACAAATGCATGAGTTAGGGCATATGATTTTAGAATAGAAACCTATAAAGTTAAAAGCAGAGAATTGAAATACTACCCACTGAAAGGTAGAATCCAACTGTTCATAATTGCTTATGAATGCAGAAAGTGGGAAAAAAAGGGAAAAAAGCCCTAATATCTCTGATTCATTTTCATGACCCATTGACCAGCTGCTATGAGGAGACTCTCTAATGAAGCATAGGGTTTCAGGCTGTTTGGCCCCACAGCATGAGCCATGCCTCACCTTATGGTCACATGCTTTACCCACGCCTAACACCAAAAAGGTCCATGTGTTCTGAACACATTAAAATAAGATATGTACATATTATTCAGCTTTCTCTGAAAATCACTGACAGCTACCATACCATTTGCGAGAGTGACAGTGTTCAGCAGAGCATTGTTCTGTGAAATAGAGTACAGAATCACATAGTGTGAAAGGAAAAATGAAAATCAAAAGTCTTCCAGAAGCTATTATTTAGTAAGGTTTTTGTTAAGGAGTTAATACTGTAATAGCTCACCTGTAATTTTTGTTTCTTCTTCTGAGAAGAATTGGGTTTTGCAAACAATCAGATTGTAGTGTCCATTACATGTTTTTGATGTTCCCTTCACTTATTAGTTTTGTGTTGCATTTCCTAGCACTGTAAAAAACTGTGTGGTCTTTTACATTACAGCTCACAATTGAGTGTTGACAGCATAACAATGAGATTTTCTTACTAAGTTATTCTTACAAGTAATAAAAATAAAATTCATAAATGTCAAAAGTAAACAGCATTGTTTTTTCTCAAGTTACCTACAGGTTACAAGAGATTGTTCAGTTGATTTGATAAGTGTATATATGGAGCTCTTTTTTTTTTTTTTTTTTATTCCTCTCTGCATCTTGTCCTGGTTTTGAAATTGGGATTGATCTTCAAATGCAAACAGTTTGTGGAAATCCATCTGTGAATACTAGCTGTCATTATAAGACGAGCATGTATCCTATATTTACCTACTAAAACATGCCCTAACTCAGAATGTTTAATCAAATTAGAAAAGCCATTAAGTGTGCTTTCTTACATTATTTAGTTCATTATATCATGAGTTTGTTCTATGAATAATACATTGTGTACATAAGGAAATTAAAGAAATTAGAGTAACACAGAAGGCCACACTCATGGCACTAGCTGAGTTAAAATTACAGCCAAAGCACTTGGATATTATAGATAAAATAGAAATTTGCTATAGTTACAATTGCTATATAAAGCATAATGGTAGTTTTTAAAATCCTTAGAAATGTCATATTTTTGTTTTCTCTCAGAAGCCTTCATCTTGGGTTCCCCAGAAAATAGGATCTGAAGACCTGAAATCAATGGGAAGGCAATCTATGGAGACATGTTCTTGGAAAGGTCACCTGTTGAGAGGAAGGAAATAGGACTGGACAGGGTGGGAAGCAGGACTCAGATACTGTGGCAACAGAGGACTCAGCTGGGACAAAGTTCAGCTTAGGAGCTAGGATGGACCTTGAGGCAAGGAGGCCAGGACTCTAAACCCCAGCAGAATTAATCACTGGATATGGGCTCCTCTGAGAACAAGACATAGCATAGCCTTGGGCAAGGTGGCTCTCTTCCCCTAAGAACAACTCCGAGGGAGGAGTCTGTTTTCACCAACCCGGCAAATGTGTATCTACCAACACTACTTTGCATGAATTTAGGCAAGTTCAAAACTTCAGCCTATTCTTTAAAGTTTAGCATTGTTTTCATAATTAACAATATGTAATAGTGCCTTAAAGATTAGAAGGGATCAGAAAAGTATTCATCCCTTTTAAATAATGACAATGCTATTTATTAGTTTTTCTATGCTGCTGCTGACGTTGGTGGCTCATAAACATGTATGTATATTGTTACATTTAGGGTATTAATATTTCCCAAAAAAGCATTCATTACAAAAGTCAATTTTTTGGTTAGAAAGCACACAAAATGTTTTGTTGAAGTTCGAACATGTGTTCAACCAATACATAAATACTAACATGGGAAAAAAAAGTTGAAAAAAAACTTGGAGAACATACAGCATTTGAAATGTCTGAGTATATTTTATTATGAAAAATGTGCTAGGTAAATTTGAAAAAGAAAAATAGCTATGATCTAAATCACCCAATAAACTTGCATCAAAATGTCACATTGGTGCTTAGCAAGGTGATGATAGAATTCAGTAAACCATCAAGTCTTCAAAATTCCTGGAAGGTATCTTTATATTATATGCTTCTTGCCAATCTTTCATAGGGTCTAAGTGATTATCCACTTTTTACAAAGAAGTAAATTGAGATTCAAAGAGGATAAAGAAATTTGCCATTTAGGTTAAGACATGAAAGATATGAGCATGCCCCCATATCCTCTTGAGAAACTTCCATTTAAAATCAGTGAAATCCTTTGTGCCGACAGAAAGAAAGGATGGACAGGGGAAAAAATAACGAAAGGAAAAAGAGGGAAGGAGACATTGTCTCTGTACACTAAAATAGTGTAACATACATATGGTAATGTCAGAAGAACACATGAATATGTGTTGATTTGAAGCTCACGCCATAAGCTGAGCTGTAATTACTTAGTTAAGAAGCTCTACAAAAGTTAGCACCTGGGGCGCCTGGGTGGCTCAGTTGGTTAAGCGACTGCCTTCGGCTCAGGTCATGATCCTGGAGTCCCGGGATCGAGTCCCGCATCGGGCTCCCTGCTCGGCGGGGAGTCTGCTTCTCCCTCTGACCCCCCTCCCTCTCATTCTCTCTGTCTCAAATAAATAAATAAAATCTTTAAAAAAAAAAAAAAAAGTTAGCACCTGTTATGTACTAAGGACAGATACACTGTTGACCCTTGAACAATGCAGGGTTGGGCGTGCTGACTTCCCCTGCAGTTGAAAAACTGTGAATAACTTTCAACTCCCCCAAAACTAAACTACTAATAGCTGGAAGCCTTACCGAAAACACACACAGTTGATTACCACATATTTTGCATGTCATATGTGTTATCTACTATATTCTTACAATAAAGTAAAAAATATAGTTAAGAAAATTATAAGGAAAATACATTTACAATCCTGTACTGTAAAAGTCTGTGTATAAGTGGATGCATGCAGTTCAAACCCACGTTGTTCAAGGGCCAAATATACCAAGTATCTTGCACTCACAGGAGCCAACTTCTGGAAATTAGGGATTCCTTTCTTTAATTTGAGTTTCTTTATCTTTTAAACACTCTGGTGTAAGAATAACATTTTTTTCAGAAAGGTTGCTTGGTTTTGTTGCTTTTTTCTTTAAAAAGCTCATGTAATAATTGCTAAGTTATGATATGTGCACTGTAACGTTACGGATATCATTCAATACACTGTAAAAAAATAATTATAAGTTTAGAATTTTAAAAAATCTATGTGTGATCAAATACATGGTGACATTTTATCTTTGACTTATTGAAATCATTTTATTTCTTGGAGTCAGCTGATAATTTGGTAGTAGGAAGATATTACTGTACCTCTTTCAAAAAGATATATTGTGCATTCCTAGAGTGCAGTTCTTGTCTCTTTGATATACAAACTTAATTCTAATGTAACTTCCAGGAGGATTTCATATGAGGCTTCCCTTCTGGCTTCTCCATGTTCTGACACTGAGCAAGAAAATTTACATAAAATGTGAATGTTTAGATGTAAAGTTCTGAATACAAAGTCATGTGAGAAAAGTAAACATGATTCCTGGAACTTAATGGTTGTCAAAATAGTAGAACACAGAATAAAGGTTAAATCACTTTTCATATGTAATTTTTAGAGGTATAGGCCTAAAGCTTGAGGAAGAGAAAAAATAAAAAGAAAGAAAAGAAGAAATGTGTAAAATAGTATATATGTGTACAGAGAAAATTCTATATTTTTTCAACATTTTATTTAAAATGTTCAAGCATTCTGCAAGGGAGAAAGAAATTTCCAGTGAATACTCCTTCACTTACCATTAATATTTTACTATAATATTTTACATTAGTATTTTAATATCTTTGACTTAATATGTATCTGTCCATTTATCCCACTCTCTTCCACCCATACTTCTTTTTTTTAAGATTTTATTTATTTATTTAACAGAGAAAGTGAGTGAAAGAGAGAGAGATAGAGGGCGCCCACGAGTTGGGGAGAAGTAGAGGGAGAGGGAGAAGCAGACTCCCCGCTGAGCAGAGAGCCCGAATCCGGGCCCGAATCCAGGGCTCAATCCTGGGACTCGAGGATCATAACCTGAGCCGAAGGCAGATGGCTAACTGACTAAGCCACCCAGGCTCCCCTCTTTTTTTTTTATGTTAATCATGTTATGATTTTAAATTATTAGTCAAGATTCTCACAATAGTTATGCAGATCATTGCAAAAATATTTTCTCAGTCGATCCTGCCTTAAACACTCTATTCTATTTAAAATTGCAATCCTTCCAACACAAACAACCACACACATGCATATATGCATGCTGGAATTGGTGCATGGCCATGCACACACACACACACACACACACACGGGCTTCCAAACTCCCATTGCACCATCTTCATTTTTACAAAACCTTATCATTTCTCAACTTACTACGGGAATGGAAACATTATAAAAGTGTTTATTTGGTGGCAATTTCTGTCTTTTGCTTTCTAATTTATTTCAAATTTCCGGAAGGGAGCCTGGTTCATAATATGAACTCAGTATATATTGTTTGTATTTCCTTGTGTGTAGATGTGATTACACAAGGTGTCTTACTGCACAGTATCCTTAAATTTACACGCTTCCATATGCAATTATATAATTTTAAGATACCTATATAACTGCAAATTGATCCCAAAGCTCCTTCCCACTAATGTCTTCCATTAATTTTAACTTTTTTTTTTCATTTTCTTTCTAAAGTTTTATTTTTGTCCTAGAGATCTAACTTCCAAGGTATCGTTTTAATTAAGAGTAACGGCATATAAACCAATTTTATCCTGAGTATGACATTACCATCATTATTGTCATTTTCTATCTGTTGATTCTGCTATTATCTATTGTCAAGTTTCTACCACTTGCTTCTCCTCTTTAATTTAGTTGTTTCTACTATATTAACACAGATATCAAAATGAATAAAGTAATTGAAAGCCACGGGCATACAAACATAGTTTCTAAAAAAAAAAACAAAAACAAAAAACATAGTTTCTCTTTCCTTCCTTTCTCTCTCTGTCTCTCTCTGTCTCTGACTCTAGAATTATGTATGGAAGACCAATAAACTTTGAAGATCAAAAGAGTAATGTTAGAATGACAAAGCAGTAGGTTGCATTTTTGAGGGGCCCCCCACCCTCTGTCATGTCCTCAAACTGACACAAAGCCAGCCTCCTAAGCCTCCTCCTCTTCTAAGCTGTGGAGTGCTTTGCTGTTTTGACAATCTGTTTATTATGATGAGGTCTCAGCTTTGACTTAATCTTGACATCAGTTGGCTTTTAGCGGAAAATCTGCAATTGAGATGGTGGAGCTGTCACTCTTGTTGACCTTTTAACAGCCTGGTGACAGAGACTCATATCCTTTTGCTAGACTTTAGTTAACCAGAGATTCTGTGGGCCAGTTTAAATCAGAGATTTGGAAACATAAGCTAACAACCTGACAAATAGGATTAAAACACTCAATGTGTGAAAACATGTTTGTTATTCCAACAGATAATAGAAGAATTTGGGATTGGCTTATATAAGCTGCTTTTCAAAGCACGTGAGGCAAATTCAGCTGATAATTTTTCATTTCTCTCTTTGATTTTGCTTGCATGGATTCCTCCTGAAAGTAAAACTGTTCAATTCTAGAGAACAGAATATTTTAGATGAAAATTTTTCCTTGTAAAATTCAAGGGCAATGGAAATTGGATATCACAAATAAAAAATTATTTGTATAAATGACAGTGTTTAATATGGCTTCAATATATTTTTATATGTTGCAAAGATAAATGTTCTTAAATTATTAAAGCATAAAAAAATCCATAACAGTCAATGATAGTTTCAAAAATACATATGAATGGCTTATATAGTAATTCTCTAGTTACATTACTATAATCTAAATTTGAAATCCTGAATATATTAAACTACTTATTGATATTTATTCCTTAAGTTTAGGTACTCATTTATGAGTGCCTATGGTATATGTTTCATTTTTATCAAATACCTTATTCTCTTAAAATTGGTACAATTACCCTATGACATTCTTAGAAAAAGCATATTTATGATCCATATTTGGGATAATATTTTCTCTTCTTTCCTTACAATTTCCCCTTGCAATCCTTTTCCATTACATGTCTAATTCATATTAATCCCTTAATAGCAATTCTACCTCATCATTATAATAAATCATTTTAATGAGCATTTTAAAAAACACTTCTGACATTCTTATCAAGCATTTAATAGCACAAATTAAGTAAATGGCAAATTATGATTTCATTTGTGTTCACTGTAATGTTATTCATCAGACATTATTTTGGCATTTGTGTGAATGCAGCTCTCTATTTCCATGGAAATTTATTTTTATTTTGTTCTTAATTGAGTCAACTTGACTCATTGTTTTACATGGTTTAGTTAGCTGGCTCAGAGTACCTAAGAAATAATTCAGGTAGAAATGGGAGAAAATAACCTGTACACTTTTAACCAGGGTTTTGTTTGGACTATGCAATGTTTAAAAAGGTATTAATAATTAAAATTTTGGAAAATTTGCATGGCTTTCAGAATTTCTGCCTTATCCTCATAAAGATGGTTTGGGGGTTGCAGGGATAAATTTTGCATTTGGAGTGTGTTCTCCAATTTTAAGACCCATTTAACTTTCAAATTGTGCTTGCTTCACTACTTTTTATTAGCTTCTTATCTCTTGCAGGCCAATGAGATTGCATTGTCTACAACACAGACTTTCTTAAACCAAAAGACAACCGACAGAATGGGAGAAGATATTTGCAAATGACATATCAGATAAAGGGCTAGTATCCAAAATCTATAAAGAACTTATCAAACTCAACACCCAAAGAACAAATGATCCAATCAAGAAATGGGCAGAAGACATGAACAGACATTTTTGCAAAGAAGACATCCAAATGGCCAAGACACATGAAAAAGTGCTCAACATTGCTCGGCATCAGGGAAATCCAAATCAAAACCTCAATGAGATACCACCTCACGCCAGTCAGAATGGCTAAAATTAACAAGTCAGGAAACGACAGATGTTGGCGGGGATGCGGAGAAAGGGGAACCCTCCTACACTGTTGGTGGGAATGCAAGCTGGTGCAGCCACTCTGGAAAACAGGATGGAGGTTCCTCAAAGAGTTGAAAATAGAGCTACCCTACAACCCAGCAATTACACTACTGGGTATTTACCCCGAAGATACAAATGTAGGGATCTGAAGGGGTACGTGCACCCCGATGTTTATAGCAGCAATGTCCACAATAGCTAAACTATGGAAAGAGCCAAGATGTTCATCAACAGATGAATGGGTAAAGAAGATGTGGTATATATATACAATAGAATATTATGCAGCCATCAAAAGGAATGAGATCTTGCCATTTGCAATGACATGGATGGAACCGGAGGGTGTTATGCTGAGTGAAATAAGTCAATCAGAGAAAGACATGTATCATATGACCTCACTGATATGAGGAATTCTTAATCTCAGGAAACAAACTGAGGGTTGCTGGAGTGGTGGGGGGTGGGAGGGATGGGGTGGCTGGGTGATAGACATCGGGGAGGGTATGTGCTATTATGAGCACTGTGAATTGTGCAAGACTGTTGAATCACAGATCTGTACCTCTGAAACAAATAATGCAATATATGTTAAGAAAAAAAAAAAAGAAGATAGCAGGAGGGGAAGAACGAGGGGGGCGGAAATTGGAGGGGGAGACAAACCATGAGAGACGATGGACTCTGAGAAACAAACTGAGGGTTCTAGAGGGGAGGGGGATGGGAGGATGGGTTAGCCTGGTGATGGGTATTATAGAGGGCACGTTCTGCATGGAGCACTGGGTGTTATGCACAAACAATGAATCATGGAACACTACATCAAAAACTAATGATGTAATGTATGGTGATTAACATAACAATGAAAAATTTTCAAAAAAAGAGTACTGGGGACATCTTGTGCCTTTGTCACCCATTAAGATTGTTTTACCACCCATCAAGATTGGTTCTAATCTCAGTCTAGGTACACGACCTTATGTAACTAATCAGTAGACAGACAATTAAGTAAAGTACAATTTATTAGGGTTTTAGTAAACCAAGAAGGAAATATTTGTAATAGAATTAACCATTTGCCTGGACTAAACTCCTGGTCTTGATTACAGGCAGGATACTCTCCCACCAGATGGATGTTGTAGAAAATGGATTAGCTACTTGTGATTCCCTGTGTTCATGGCAATTGCTAAATCCTAGGAAACAGTGTTTGAATTGGGAAAATGTTCTGCAACTGTTTGGTTTTTAAGGCATTGTTAGGAGAAAAAAAGATCAAATATTCCAACTATTACAGTCATTGATGTGACCATGTTTTGTTTTGTTTTGTTTTTTTTCCCTTGTACTCTTCCTGACGTTTTAAGAATCCAATCTGGATGACATCTACACTGTGAATTATTCTTAATTTGAGGAAATAAAGTGATTACCCCTTTACTTTAGCTGTCATTGTGCATTCTATTTCATCTTTTCAGATATGTGCGTGGGAGAGCTGGAATAGAATAAACAGCCAGTACCAAAGCTGAAAGGAAAGAGACTCTATTTTGGGGCAAATGGGAGGTCTCTGAACAACTATCACTGGAAACTGGACATGTACTGTTTTTGTGTCTATCTGAAATTCATCCAAAAGATGTAGGAGAGAATGGACTTCCAAACTACAAATCTTGGACCGAGATTGATACAAAAGAGAGTAACATAAATTTGAAGGGGCCATGTCAGAGAAGAATCGAGACATTATTGTTACTAAATCAGAGCAGAACAGTTTAGAGAGCAGAAAGCAGAACCTGAGTGATTCCTTAAAATGAAATGTAATGAATAATGGTTGTAGAGATGGATCTTTTGTTTCTTGTCTGTTTGTTTATAGCAGGATATTTTCAGACTCATTCATAGAGAGGGAACAAGCTGTTAAGGAATCTAAGCTAGTTCAGAAAAAGAAAGAAAAGGAAGACCTGGGATTAGAGCAGGGTCTGAATAGTGAACTTTTGGGCTAATTAATTATGAAGAGTCTGCTTTGGCTCGGTCTACACAAGCGTAATAATATTCTTTAAAATCGGTTTTCCTACAATTCAATAAAAGAACTATATATTTAGGTAGTGACTCTTCAAGAAAAAACACTCTTTTAGAAGTGACTATATATATATATATATATATATATATATATATATATATATATA
>NW_023270865.1:20742078-20891290 GCF_011800145.1 Mirounga leonina | reverse complement strand
TATATATATATATATATATATATATATATATATATATATATATAAAATATAAAAATAATGATAAAATGAATTACAATTATTGAATAGGTATTATGTCCAAGACTTTGTGCCAAGCAGTATATGAATATATTGTTTACCCCTCTTAAAAAATTTCTAATCACCATTTCATAAAAAAAACAAATTGAATCCTGGAAGCATTATGTCATTTGACCAAGGTCCATGAGTACTACAGAAAGCTAGAACATAGGCCAGGCGTGTCTGTCTCTCATCTTCTGAGCATAGAAATTTTCTACTACTCACAATCCATCTCATCTCTGTATGTTTACTTTGAAGGTAACTACTTTGTAGGTAACTTTTTGCAACCCTTCATAGAGAAAGCTGTTTATTTTTCTATAAAAATTCATTTTAAGGTCTTTTTAAGTATTCTCACCAAAATGCCTTAGCACGTATCAACTGAATGATTAAGTTTTATGTGCATAAACTAAAGTTAAAATCAAAGACAAATATTAATAGAAGCCTTTCATGCATTCACAACACCGTATTCAGAAGAATTCAATACAAGGTAAATGAGTTGAAATGTTCCTTTTTATGTTAAATAATTACCTTCTGACTACCTAACATTTTGGGGGGCAGATTAAGAATTATTTTTCAGGCCCTGGATTTGGTATTTGTTCTACTTTACGTAATATAAAGAATAAGGTTTATTATTTTTTTTTGCTTTGATAAGACATTTATTAGATTACATTTCACAGAGTTGCATGCTTAGTAATTCTGTATTTTTTAAATAAGGTTTATTATTAAAGCTTCCTACACAACAAAGGAACATTTTAGGTTAGATGAAAATGCATGTATTTTGCTAGTCATGAAACCAGAATTATTTTCCCTCATGCTTAGTAAAATGCTTCTGAGAATATAGAATATTTTACCTTTAAGTAACAAATACTCAATTTTTTTCTTCAGTCCTCTCTGAATCTTTTGTGGTACTTCTAGGTATTTCTAAATAGGCTTCTATTTGAAAATAGACATTAGTATTTCTGTATTGTGGAAAAGAAAGGTGTTTTATTTAACTCTGCTTCCTTTCTTATTCTATAGCTTATATTTGACACTGGATATGAAGATAAGAAACATGAGTATTTCTGGCCAGTAACTGCTAACACAGTTTTAACCACAAAGGAACTTGGTTGTTGGTGTCAAGTTCCCAGATAATTGTTAATTTGACTATGATATCATGTTATTACAGAGAGATTTATAAGAAATAATGTATTTGAAAAAAAAAAAAAAAGAGATGTTTATGCAGTTAAAAAAATAGTCTTCATCCTAAAGTTGGCTCATATCATCCATTCGAATTAACCTCCTGAAACTCAGAAAATCCTGTGAGAAGCAAACTGCTCCAGGGACACCATAGTCCAACCAATACCACGCCATGGAGCCAGGAGTTCTTATACACAGTAAGGGCATGACCACTGATATCTGTATTTTTCTTGGACTTCTAATCAGAAGTGGCCTTAGCAATATCTCATGTTAATTCTGCGATGCACAGGGGGCAACCTGCAGTTTTGTTTTCTCAATAGACCCAAGTGTTAGTACTTATCCAAGTTTATACCTCAAACTCTTAACCATGAATTTATCATAACTATTTTATCCTCATACTGCTTGCATATGAGACATTATTTAAGTAGACTGGGAGCAAAACTAATACAACTGATCCTAACATATAGTTATTCAAATGCCAAAATAGATCTAAAAGAAAAGTAAGCCTCAATATGGGGAAAATATGCTAGTTTACTTTATCTCATATTTATACAATCATCTCTAGCTCTGAAAAACAAATCTAGTTTTCTTAACTGAGTGGTTGCTGACTACTTTTTAGCTAAGCTTGTCATTAAAATAAAAATATAAAGAATACTGCAAAGAAAACACCAAATGATTACTAATCTATTGTGTTAAATTAATTTGTTAGATTAATTTAAATAAAAAAACTAAATAAAGTACTTTCCATATAAGAATAGCAAGTATGTTTATAAGGATGGAGGAATATAATAAAGCCATTCAAATAGCTAAAATTCTATATCAAATTTAAAAAAGTTTTAGAAAAAGAGCATATATTGTGAGGAAGAAAGTCTTATAGTTAGAATGAAAATATGGATTTCCTCATTATAGATAGAAAGTGTTGGCTGTCTACATACTGAAAGTGGATAAAAGGTCTCCAAGTAAATATATTTTTGCTCAAATAAACTTATTTTGTCAAGCTCCATTTGCTAAGGAAAACATAAGTATTCCCTAAGTACTAGGGAGCATTGTACATTATTATTACACACATTAAGACCTTTTATATGCTTCAGTTATTTATGAATCATTGTTAGGTTTTGTAAGTCAGAAAGCAATAGCGACTGTGAAAATTAATGTTCAATAATTATATTAGTTTACATAAATTGTAAGGCAACATTACTAAGCTCTCCTTAAAGGTGCATTGGATTCAAAATACTATACTTGAAAGCATTTTTATTTCTGTAACTAATATACAAAATTGTATTTTCATTAATGTTTCTACTTATACTGTTTATTTAGTTTAGAACAATTGAAAATGATATTTTCTAAGTAGGTAATAAGTTATAAAATACTATACTGTATAGTCAAAACTATATGATTTAGGGATGAGTTTTAGAGTTTTTTGTGGTTTTGTTTTGTTTTGTTTAAAGATTTTATTTATTCGAGAGAGAGAGTCAGAGAGATCACAGAGGGAGAGGGAGAGAAAGAAGCAGACTCCCCACTGATCAGGGAGCCCGATGCTGGGTTCTATCCCAGGGCCTTGAGATCATGACCTGAGCCAAACGCAGACACTTAACCGACTGAGCCACCCAGGCGCCCCAAGTTTTAGAGTTTAAGTAAATAGTGAGAGCATTTATTTAAGGCAAGTAAGAAATGTTGAGTTTGTATAGCTGAATTATTAGAGGCCGACATTTTGAATACCTCCAAATTATTCTACAACTTATATCTTTATAAAAAATGAGAAACAGAAATCTGGACTGGAAAAATTCTTAAAGTAATACTGTACCTCTATTATTTATGCACTATGAAATTGGTATTTTTTTATTATTTATTTGAGAGAGAGAAAGCACATGAGAGAGAGCACAAGTGGAAGGGAGGGGCAGAGGAGAAGCAGGCTCCCACCAAGCAGGGAGCTTGACTGTGGGCTCAATCACAGGACCCTGAGATCATGACCTGAGCCGAAGGCAGATGCTTAACTGAACCACCCAGGCACCCCTAAAATTGGTATATTTCATCAACATTTGCACATTAAATATTAAATTTACCACTTGGTTGAGAATAATAGGCCATATAGTTCATCTTGAATATACAACCATGCAAGAGCAGAGGATTTTGTATATTTAACAGAAATAGCTTTCCTTCAGGTCCATTTCTACCCAAAGCGCATATATATCTGATATCTATATGACAATTAAAAGACAGAGATCATTATTGTTGGGGGAAAAAAGATAATACCACATGATTTTCTGCTTATAAAGACAGATTTAACATAAAATAATGAGAAAATAAAGATATACCATGCAAGCATTCATTATAAGGAACACTGGAGTAGCTTTAACAAAACGTAGACTACAAGAAAGAGAAAATTTCTATGGAATAAAGTGAACATTTCATCACAACGAAAGACTTAATCAAAAGACATTTAAAAAACCCTAACTCTACATCATTAATAAAACAGCCAAAATCAATGAAATTTATGATGGACAAGCAATATAGAAAATCAATGAAATTAAAGATGGTTGTTTGAAAACATCAATAAAATCAATAAATCTCTAAGAAAATATAGATGCTACAAGTTCCTAATATCAATAATGAAAGAGGAGGAAGAAATCCTAAGTTATTTTATAAAGCCAGAATTACTGTTCTACAAATTCAACCAAAATATTGTAAGAGAGGAAAAAACTATGAACATTTCAAAAAATGTGGAAAAGTATTTCACCAAATTCAAGAGCCAGAAAACTAGAAATAAAGGAAAACATCTTCTACCTGAAGGACCGTATGAAAAACCAGTAGCAATCACCATAATTAATAGTGAAAAATGGAATATGTTCTCCAAATGAATGACTAGAAGACAATGATTTCCACTCTTGCTCTCATTCAATTTTTCATTGCAGACCTCACCCAGTAAAATAAGGCAAGAAAAAGGAAGAAAATGCATACAGATTATAAGATGCAAAACTCTCTTGAATCATAATAATTATATATATATATTAAATACATGTGACTATCCTAAGAAGTCTACAAAAACCTATTAGAAATAAGCTAATTAGTTAGACCACAGGATATGAAATCAATATATGATAAGTAAAAGAAAACACAAATATTTAGGTTTAAGTGTAAGAACCTAGAATTAAAAAAAAAAAAAAAAATTAAAGAATGAGGGTGGAGGACCTAATCTCCTTGATTTCAAGATATACTGTAAAGCCACATTAATCAAGAGAACAGAACAGAAGGCCCACAAAAACATTCACACACATAATCATTTGACAATGTATAAAGGTGCCATATAATTCAATTGGGGAAAGCTTTTTTACCAAAAAAAAAGGGGGGGGGTTGTTGAACTTTTGTTCACTCATATGATAAAAACAGAAATCTTTACCCATGTCTCACATTATCCACAAAATTTACCTCCATATAGAACATGTAACAATATGTAAACATGGACACTATAATCTGGAGTTGTACAAATTTTTCATATCCTGAGATACTCTTCAGCCATAAAGAGGAAGAGACTACTGATGTAGAACACCACTCAGTAGGAGGATTTTAAGGAGATTTTGCTATATGTCCTATGTTATCCTTTTCCTTTTTTTTTTTATTTCCTTAAGACATACTTAGTATATGGCTATATTAATTTATACTTTAAAAAATCAGATGATGATTATTTTTATCCATTCTTATGCAGAGCTTTTCTTCAACTCGCTCAATTTCATTTGTATTCTTCATATATTCAGTTAGGATATGGCATTACAAAATTTAGGGATTTTGATGCCTTTATGCTTATTTATCAGAAATCGTCCCTCTTGTTCTTGGTTGCAACTTTTTACAAATTTTGAAAATTGGGTCTAAATTTCAGTTAAGTAGTTCTGTTAAAAACCTCATTCATAACAGTAAATATATAAAAATAAACTTCTTACAACAGGAAAATTATTGATGGAGTAAGATTGGTTAAAAAAAAAAAAACACATCAAGTCCTAGCCACAGCAATCAAACAACAAAAAGAAATAAAAGGCATCCAGATCGGCAAAGAAGAAGTCAAACTCTCACTCTTTGCTGATGATATGATACTTTTTGTGGAAAACCCAAAAGACTCCACCCCAAAACTGCTAGAACTCATACAGAAACTCAGTAAAGTGGCAGGATATAAAAACAATGCACAGAAATCAGTGGCTTTCCTATACACCAACAACAAGACAGAAGAAAGAGAAGTTAAGGAGTTGATCCCATTTACAATTACACCCAAAACCATAAGATACCTAGGAATAAATCTAACCAAAGAGGCAAAGAATCTGTACGCAGAAAACTATAAAATACTCATGAAAGAAATTGAGGAAGACACATGAGAATGGAAAAACGTTCCATGCTCATGGATTGGAAGAACAAATATTGTGAAGATGTCAGTGCTACCTAGAGCAATCTACACATTCAATGCAATCCCTATCAAAATACCATCCACTTTTTTCAAAGAAATGGAACAAATAATCCTAAAATTTGTACGGAACCAGAAAAGACCCCGAATAGCCAGAGGAATGTTGAAAAAGAAAAGCAAAGCTGACGGCACCACAATTCCAGACTTCAAGCTCTATTACAAAGCTGTCATCATCAAGACAGTATGGTACTGGCACAAAAACAGACACATAGATCAATGGAACAGAATAGAGAGCCCAGAAATGGACCCTCAACTCTATGGTCAACTAATCTTTGACAAAGCAGGAAAGAATGTCCAATGGAAAAAAGACAGTCTCTTCAACAGATGGTGTTGGGAAAATTGGACAGCCACATGCAGAAGAATGAAACTGGACCATTTCCTTACACCACACACAAAAATAGACTCAAAATGGTTAAAAGACCTAAATGTGAGACAGGAGTCGATCAAAATCCTAAAGGAGAACACAGGCAGCAACCTCTTCAACCTTGGCCACAGCAACTTCTTCCTAGAAACATCGCCAAAGGCAAGGGAAGAAAGGGCAAGAATGAACTATCAGGACTTCATCAAGATAAAAAGCTTTTGCACAGCAAAAGAAACAGTCAACAAAACAAAAGACAACCAACAGAATGGGAGAAGATATTTGCAAATGACATATCAGATAAAGGGCTAGTATCCAAAATCTATAAGGAACTTATCAAACTCAACACCCAAAGAACAAATGATCCAATCAAGAAATGGGCAGAAGACATGAACAGACATTTTTGCAAAGAAGACATCCAAATGGCCAACAGACACATGAAAAAGTGCTCAACATTGCTCGGCATCAGGGAAATCCAAATCAAAACCTCAATGAGATACCACCTCACACCAGTCAGAATGGCTAAAATTAACAAGTCAGGAAACGACAGATGTTGGCGGGGATGCAGAGAAAGGGGAACCCTCCTACACTGTTGGTGGGAATGCAAGCTGGTGCAGCCACTCTGGAAAACAGGATGGAGGTTCCTCAAAGAGTTGAAAATAGAGCTACCCTACAACCCAGCAATTGCACTACTGGGTATTTACCCCAAAGATACAAATGTAGGGATCCGAAGGGGTACGTGCACCCCGATGTTTATAGCAGCAATGTCCACAATAGCCATACACCATAGAATATTATGCAGCCATCAAAAGGAATGAGATCTTGCCATTTGCAATGACGTGGATGGAACTGGAGGGTGTTATGCTGAGCGAAATAAGTCAATCAGAGAAAGACATGTATCATATATGACCTCACTGATATGAGGAATTCTTAATCTCAGGAAACAAACTGAGGGTTGCTGGAGTGGTGGGGGGTGGGAGGGATGGGGTGGCTGAGTGATAGACATTGGGGAGGGTATGCGCTATGGTGAGCACTGTGAATCGTGTAAGGCTGATGAATCACAGACCTGCACCTCTGAAACAAATAATACATTATATGTTAAAAAAGAAGAAGAAGAAGATAGCAGGAAGGGAAAAAAGAAGGGGGGAAAATTGGAGGGGGAGATGAACCATGAGAGATGATGGACTCTGAGAAACAAACTGAGGGTTCTAGAGGGGAGGGGGTGGGGGGATGGGTTAGCCTGGTGATGGGTATTAAAGAGGGCACGTTCTGCATGGAGCACTGGGTGTTATGCACAAACAATCATGGAACACTACATCAAAAACTAATGATGTAATGTATGGTGATTAACATAACATAATAATAAAATAAATTAAAATTAAAATTAAAAAAACATCATATACACTGAAAGCAAAAATTAAGAAAATTGATAGCTATGATGATGTAGTTCTTATTATTTTGCATGAAATCATTGCCAAAACCTTAAATTAAAATCCCATCAAACACACTTCAATAGAAAAACTTATATTCTGTCTTATCCTTCTCCCTCTAACTTTATAGCTTTTTTTATTGTGAAAGGAAGACAAACTCATCACAAAAAAAACATGGATACGACAAAAGAACATACAGAACAATCATAATCTCAATCATTTTATGTTGGGTTTGGTGCCTCTCTTTCTAAACATTCCTTTACTTGTATAATATGATTAATAGTATGATTGTATAAAATATATTGCACATGAAATGCATAAATTTGCCATAATCGATTTAACAAGTTTTCTAAATTGAGGCCCTTAGGTTTTATTTTGGGTTGGTGTGAGATGATTGAATGACTAGGACTGGAAATGGTATTCAGCAACTTCCCCATATTCCTTTGGCCAGATTTTAGTCACATGGCTGTGCCCAAGGGCAAGGGGCATGAGAAATGTGATCTATCAGTCCTAATGTGCTTCTAGGCCTTCCCAACTGTGAGCAGAAAGCACAAAATAGAAATAATTGCCTAAAATTTAACATCTGTAAGGTAAATCAATCAAAACGAAACATAACTAATAAACTTATTTATAATACAGACCAGTACAAATTTCTCAAACTGGTTTGTTAAACATTAAATGAGTGAGGGTAATTATTTTGACCAATCATAATTACAACTGACCTGTTTTGATAAGGTATAATCTAATCAATTCCTTAGTTTCATTGTATCTATATTTGTCCTATGCAGTTTTTTTTTTAAATAAATCTAATGTACCCATTGCATTCCTTGTATTTATAAAGACTCAGGCTTAAGAACTTAAAAATTAAACAAAAATATCATAAAAGAATTTTTTTTAACTTCCGAAGAACTCAGAAGTGAGGGGGAAAAAATCCTCCAGCTTAATCAGTGTTATATTCTCTCTGATATTCAGTTCCTCCTTGATATTTTTTTCCTGCAGCAAAGGATTCTGACAGAGTCAAGTGTAATTGAAGAAAAAGAGAAATTATTTCCTTTTATACAAAGGATGCCACACGATATTTGAATCTATATGTAACCTTGAGTTATCTATCTTTTTATATTCAAGGCATGCCTATTGATTAGTTTGCAAATTTTGTCACAACTGTGACCCTGTCTTTGTAGATAGTGATTATTAAAAATACCATTGTGTCACACTTTCTATCCTGTCCTGATGGCAAATAAAATTAGAATCGGAGTACTATCAGGACAGTGGTTTGGGTCAACATAAAGGTAAAGAATACATCTCACAAACCTAAGATCTATGAGGACTGAAGCATTGTCTTGTTCACGGCTATATCCTTGGCACTTCTATTTCCTATCACATAGTAAATACTCAATAAATATTTGATAAATGAGATAGTGAGCTTTTTTTGTCCTGCTAGCTTTGAGATGTATATTTTAGACTTCTGTTTGGGAAATAAACAACATATCTCTTTCTATGGTTTTACTATGTATCTGAGGCAATGATTATACAGTGGTGATTATGCTTTATTATGGAGTTAGACTACCTGAGTTCAAATTTCTGCTCTGCCATTTATCAATTGCATAATCTAAAGATGCTAACTTCTTCTGTGTAATAATTTCTCAAATAGAAAAATGGGAGATAATAACTCATATCCAATATGGCTGATGTGATAATCTAACGTGTTTACATCAGCACTTGAGACAGCAAGCACTAAAGGGACACGCTTAGCTCATTTAGTGAAATTGGTAGCTATTTTGGGTGCCTACGTATGTCTATATTCTAGTATAACTTGTTTTGTATGACTCCAAATACATATAATACCAAATTGTTAGTGCTTTATAAATTAAGCAATGGTTTATCTTTTAAATGCTTTTTTAAAAAGTGTCTTGGTGGTTTACATTTCTAAAATATTTTGAAAATAATCACCTACTCATTCTTTTTTAGTAGAAGTATTCTTTTTGATAGCTTTCCTATGTCAATCAAATGAGATCACTTGCTATCATATTTTAGAACAACTGATAGCAATAAAATTACAGATAGATAAATAGATTGTTAATGTTTCAGAAGCCAATGATATCAATTATAAAACTTTTGCCCAAATGCCAAGGGCAAGGATATAGTTTTCAGGGTGCCGCATAATGAAAATATGAAGAATATAGATTACTTTCAATATAGTAGTGTATTTTTAAACTCCCATTTTCTTTAGAAATTATGAATATAGATTCTATTTGGGCTTGTGCCAAAATAATTTTCTGGGGTAGGAATCTTTCTGCTAGTCATTTTTATTCATTTTTATTTGTTTGGATTCACTTTTTCAGTGAAAAATTACACATTGGTTTCAGGATTTTCTCTGTTGAATGAACATAGTAAACCCAATCCCCAAGCTGCTGAAGTGAAAAGGTAACTGTTAATGTCATCAGAACTAGGAATGTGAAGCTGAAATTGGTGACATATAGACAGTGCTAGTAGTCATTCCATATAGAAATATTATTCAAGGGTCTCTAAGGAGTTTCTTTAGAGAATAATAAAATGGCTTTCCATTGTATAAATGAACCATCTTTAAAAAAGAAAACATAGCAGTCATTCTAAAAGGTGGAAAATTCAATTGATTCTATAGTTGTGTGAGGAGGGTGAACAGTAGAGTGTGGTGGTCGTGGTAACCATCTTGAGGTCACATCATTATCACTCTCACCCTGTTGCTCCAGGCAAAAGTTGATACAAAGATTTAAGGACTTTACATGGTGCTTCAAAAGGCTCCAAGAAAAGAAACCTATCATTTTTAAACTAAGAAGACTTTTTCAATGAACACATTCTGTATGAATACATTTTTGTTGAATTGTTAGCTTTTTAGATAGAATCTTATAAAATTACCTCTTACTACTTGTATCCCAAGATATCAATATAAAAATTCAAACACATTTGAGGAAATGTGCGATTCACTTTACTCATTCTAGAATATTTACATCACAGTTCATTGTGTCCATTTGCAAAACATGCAATTATTTGAGAGCTCCAATGGATATTCTAGTACTCAGATAATAACCAAATAAGGACAAGATAATAGTATGTTCTTAGAAATTTGTTATATATATTACAAAAAAAAATTATAGCAGGATAAAAAAAAAAACAGTCCAATGATTGGATAGTTAAAATAATTTCTAACTGATGTAAAGACTATGAACAGTATAGTGAAGAAGACAGATTTTTGAGCTACATAGACTTGGATTAATATCTTCAGTTCTGCCTACCAACTACCAGCAAACAGGTTTTTCCAAGTAATTTAGTCCATTTTGTTTCTTGATCACTAAATTAGAATAATGATATTGTAATGATATCATGAAATTGTTATGAGGATTATATGAGATAATTATCTGGACTTAATGAGATTATAATTGGCTAGTCCAGAGAAATCATTTTCTAATTCATAATCATGAAGATTTATCATAGGGGTATTTGCCTTTCATCTGCTTATTTACTTCTGAAGTGGAGAAGATATTATTTCCAGTGTTGAGTTAGCTTTTAATGATAATCTAATAATTACTGAATACCATGAAATGGGATGATACTAAAAATTTTGTGACTGGTAAGATATTAGGCATGATCAAATCAAAATAGATGCCAAATATGAACTTCCAGTAAGTGAGGACTATAACAAACCAAGTGAAAATCAGTCTAACAGAAAGATAAATACACAGAAAAAGAAAATACATCACATTTACAAAATGGGGATAAGCATGTTAATAATAACTATTGAGGGGCGCCTAGGTGGCTCAGGTGCTTAAGTGTCTGCCTTTGGCTCAGGTCATGATCCCAGGGTCCTGGGATTGAGCCCCACTTCGGGCTCCCCGGGGAGCCTGCTTCTCCCTCTCCCTCTGCCTTTTGCCCTGCTTGTTCTCTCTCTCTGTCAAATAAGTAAATAAAATCTTAAAAAAAAATAGTAACTATTGAAAATGTGTCCTTTGACACCATGTTTTTGTTGTTGTTGTTGCTTTGTTTTGTTTTGTTTTTGTTTCTGGCTCTACTAGGTTTTTTCTGCTAATCTAGTATACCTTGTGATAGGTGATCTTGATTAAGATGATACCTGACAGGGGCGCCTGGGTGGCTCAGTTGGTTAAGCAACTGCCTTCGGCTCAGGTCATGATCCTGGAGTCCCGGGATCGAGTCCCACATCGGGCTCCTTGCTCGGCAGGGGGTCTGCTTCTCCCTCTGCCTCTTCCCTCTCGTGCTCTCTGTCTCTCATTCTCTCTCTCTCAAATAAAAATAAATAAAAAAATCTTAAAAAAAAAAAGATGATACCTGACAGTTTGTCAAATGAATGCACAGAAAAATATAATTTATTTTTAATTTTTACAAAGATATTGGTAGTATACTATTAATACTAATACTAATGATAATACTATTAATAATTCACTCAAAAATAATTAAAGATTTTATTTATTAATTTGATAGCGAGAGAGACAGAGAGAGCACAAGCAAGGGGAGCAGCAAGCAGAGGCAGAGGGAGAAGCAAACTTCCCACGGAGCTGGGAGCTCAATGAGGGGCTCCCCTGGGATCATGACCTGAGCCAAAGGCAGATGCTTAACCGACTGGGCCACCCAGGGACTCAATAATTCAATCAAATTTAAAGAAATTTCTTCTTTCGTATAGTGAAGTCATTGTTCTATGGGGTTTCATACAAATTCTACTATCTTCTTCCAATTAAAATTTTTTAATTATTCAAGATCCCTAATTTACATTAGGGTTCACTCTGGGCATTGTACATTCCATGGTTTTGACAAATGTGTAATGACATGAATCCACTATTATAGTATCATACAATCCTCTGTGCTCTGTCTATTCATCCCTCCCTCCCCTAGACCCCTTGGCAACCACTGATCTTTTTACTGTCTCCATTGTTTTGCTTCTTCCAAACTGTCATATTGTTGGAATCATACAGTATGTAGCCTTTTCAGAGTGACTTCTTTCATTTAGTAATATGCATTTAAGATTCCTCCCTGTCTTTTCATGTGTTGGTAGCAAATTTATTTTTAGCACTGAATAATATTCCATTGTTTGTATATACCAAAGTTTATCCATTAATCTATTGAAGGACATCTTGTTTGCTTCTGGGTTTTGGCAATTATGAATAAAGCTGCAATAAACATTCATGTGCACATTTTTGTATCGGTATAAGTTTTCAACTCCTGTGGGTAAATACCAAGGATCACAACTGCTGGATCATATGGTAAGATTATGTTTAGCTTAGTAAGAAACTGCCAAACTGTCTTCCAAAGTAGCTGTACCATTTTGCATTTTCATCACAATGAATGAGAGTTTTGTTGCTCTTCATCCTTGCCAGCATTTCATGTTGTCCACTGTTTTGGATTTTCACCATCCTAACAGGTGTGCAGAGGTATCTCATTATTGTTTTAATATGCAATTCCCTAATGACATATGTTCTTGCGTATCTTTTAATATGCTTATTTGTCATCTGTATATCTCTTTAGTGAGATATACATTTGAGTCTTTTGCTCATTTTTAAATTGTTCATTTTCTTATTTTTTTAGTTTTAAGAGTTAGTTATATATTTTGGTTAACAGGCCTTTATCTAGTATGTCTTTTTCACAAATATTTTATCCTAGTATGTGTCTTGTCTTCACATTCTCTTAACAATCACCTTTCACAGAGTACAAGTTTTTTTACTTTAATGATATCCAGCTTATTAGTTTCTTCTTTCATGGATTGTACCTTTGGTGTTGTATCTAAAAAGTCATCACTATATCCAAGGTCACCTGGATTTTCTCCCATAGTATCTTCTAGGAGTTTGATAGTTTTGCATTTAATATTTAGGTCTATGATCCACTTTGAGTTAATTTTTCTGAAGGCTGTAAGGTTTGTGTCTAGATTGATGTTTGTGCTTGTGGATGCCCCGTTGTTCCAGTACCTTTTGTTGAAAAGACTATCTTTTCTCCATTGTATTGCATTTTCTCCTTTGTCAAAGAAAAGTTGTATTTCTGGTCTATTATGATCCATTGATCTACTTGTCTATTCTTTTGCCAATACAACACTGTCTTCAATATTGTCGTTTTATGTAAGTCTTGAATTTGCATAGTGTCAGGTCTTTGACTTTGTTCTTCTTTAACTTGTGCTGGAAAAAAATATTATTTTAATAAAATCTAGACAGAGAATTGTTTTGCATGTATACTTTATATTCTAAGGCAATAATTGACAAACTTTTTTTTAATAAAAGAGACAGTATATGTTATAGGCTTGCACACAACATTGTTTCTGTCTCAACTATTCAACTCCGCTGTTTCAAGTAAAACAGCCTTAAAAAATGTAAATGACTTAGAGTCCTTATGTTACAATAAATCTTGATTTGCAAGAACAGATGCTGGATCATAGTTTGCTAAAACAGTTTCCTGTTTTAGACGTATCTTTCCAACAGCAGGAACATTTATGGAAAAGGAACATTTATGGGAAACTTATCTATTCTGTTTACTACCTTATAACTTGTATCGAAGTTCTGGGCAGATACTATAGATTTGATAAGTGTATGGTGAGGAGGTAAATAAAGGAATATTTTTCATTGGAAACATCTATTAATATACTTTTTTATTTTTAAGTTTTATTTAAATTCCAGTTAGTTAACATACAGTGTAATATTAGTTTCAGGTGTACAATACAGTGACTCATCACTTACGTACAAAACCTGATGCTCATCACAGCAAATGCACTTCTTAATCCCCATAACTTATTTAATCCATCCCTCTACCCCCTTCCCACTGGTAACCATCAGTTTGTTCTCTATAGTGAAGGGTCTATTTCTTGGTTTGCCTCCCTCTCTTTTGTTCCCCATTTGCTCCTTTTTTTTTTTCTTAAATTCCACATATGAGTGAAATCATATATTTGTGTTTCTCTGACTTATTTTGCTTAGTATAATACTGTCTTACTCCATCCATGTTGCTATAAATGGCAAGATTTCATTCTTTTTGATAGCTGAGTAATATTCTATTGTATATATAGACCACTTCTTTATTCATTCATAAGCAGTCAATGGACACTTGGGCTGTTTACATAATTTGGCTATTGTAGACAATGCTGTTATAAACATCAGGGTGCATGTATCCTTTCGAATCAGTATTCTTACAACCTTTGGGTAAATACCCAGTAGTGCAATTGCTGGATTGTAGGGTAGTTCTATTTTTAACTTTTGAGGAACCTCCATACTGGTTTCCAGAGTGGCAGCACAAGTTTGCATTCCCACCAACAGTGCAAGAGGGTTCCCCTTTCTCCACATCTTCATCAACATCTGTCGTTTCTTATGTTGTTGATTTTAGCCATTCTGAAAAGTGTTGAGGTGATATCTCATTGTAGTTTTGATCTGTATTTCCCTGATGATGAGTGATGTTGAGCATCTTTTCATGTGTCTATTGGCCATCTGTATGTCTTCTTAGGAAAAGTGTCTATTCATGTCCTCTGCCCATTTTTTAACTGGATTATTTGTTATTTGGGTGTTGAGCTTGGTAAGTTCTTTATATATTTTGGGTACTATCTCTTTATCAGATAAGTCTTTTGCAAATATCTGCTCCCATTCCAAAGATTGCCTTTTAGTTTTGTTGATTGTTTCCTTTGCTGTGCAGAAGCTTTTTATTATAATGACGTTTATTTCTGCTTTTGTTTCCCTTGCCTGTGGAGTCATATCTAGTAAAGAAGTTGCTATGGCCAATGTCAAAGAGGTTACTGCCTATGTTCTCCTCTAGGATTTTTATGGTTGCAAGTCTCACATTTGGGTCTTAAATCCATTTTGAATTTATTTTTGTGTATGGTGTAAGAAAGTAGTCTATTTTCATTCTTTTGCATGTTGCCGTCCAGTTTTCTCAACACCATTTGTTGAAGAGACTGTCTTTTTCCCCACTGGATACTTTCCTGCTTTGTCAAAGATTAGTTGACCATATAGTTATGGGTTCATTTCTGGGTTTTCTATTCTGTTCTATTGATCTTTGTGTCTATTATTTGTGCCAGTACCATACTGCTTTGATTACTACAGCTTTGTAATATAAGTTGAAGTCCAGAATTGTGATGCCTCTAGCTTTGCTTTTCTTCTTGAAGGTTGTTCTGGCTATTTGAAGTTTTTTGTGGTTCCATACAAATTTTAGGATCATTTGTTCTAGCTCTGTGAAAAATGCTCTTGGTCTTTTGATAGGGATTGCTTTGGGTAGTAGTATAGACATTTTAACAGTATTTGGTCTTCCAATCCATGGGCATGGTATGTTTTCCCATTTGTTTGTGTCATCTTCAATTTCTCTCATCTGTGTTTTATAGTTTTCAGAGTACAGGTTTTTCACCTCTTTGGTTAGGTTTATTCCTGGGTATATTATTGGTTTTGGTGCAATTGTAAATGGGATTGATTCCTTGATTTTTCTTTCTGCTGCTTCATTATTGGTGTATAGGAATGCAACAGATTTCTGTATGTTGATTTTGTTACCTGCGACATTACTGAATTTGTGTATCAGTTCTAGCAGGTTTGGGTGGTCTTTCAGGTTTTCCACATAGATTATCATGTCATCTTGCTGGCTTGGATGCCTTTTATTTCTTTTTGTTGTCTGGATTGTTGAGGCCAGAGCTTCCAGTATATGTTAAATAACAATGGTGAGAGTGGACATCCCTGTCTTGTTCCTGACCATAGAGGAAAAGTTCTCAGTATTTTACCTATAATTCAGTAGTGTATATCCTATTTTCAGCAAAGCTTAAACTCCATTAAAAGGATTCTGGTTACCAGAAGCTAATAATTAATGTATGTCCCTCAGTGAGAAGAGTATTATTGCATATTATCTTATGCATAATGTATATAACCATCCACATCTACTGGTAATAGTTTGTACAATTTGATAAGGAGTCTATAACATAAGAAGAAAAAAATAAATATTCCCATTAGGTAAACTTAATATCTATGTTTAATACTGATGACTCTATGTATTTGTAATGGAAAAATATATTTACCTAAAATACATATTGTATATACAAGTTTCTCATGGCTCTGAAGTAGATATGCTCAAACACAACAAGATACAATGATAACATTTTTCAGTAAATTTCACTGTAATCACTTCTCAGCCTTTTGGCTAAGATCAAGTGTAGTAAATTTCACTGTAAAAAGAGAACTTTCTCCTGAAAACCGTGTATTTCATGTTTTAATTTAGCATTTCAAAATGTCTGTAAAAACTTATTTAGAAGCACATTTATTCCTGTAAATTAAAGCCTATTTTAGTAGTCAATTGTAGCATTAATATTCATATTTAATTCTAGCCTGCTAATATTCCTTATTCTAATCAGAATATGCAAACCTTTGTTATTATTCCCTGTTAATATGCACTAACAAATCACATGGGAAAAAATGTTCTTTAGCACATTGAGAGTGCAATATGAAATAGGGATTTTTTTCCTTGTGGAATCCAAGAGGCATACTGGTATAGGAAATCCGAAATAGGAAATGATCTAAAAAAGTGTTTTCTTTTGGTTCAAGAAAAATTATATTTATGGAATAATATTTTACTTATTAACATGGATATACATGAGAAACACCAGTCTATAGGAAAATTATGTAGGGGCTTTTAATAAAATCAATCTCAAATTATCTCTCAGAAATTGGAAATTTTCTTAACACAAGCTTCACTTTACAATTAAAATTTACACCATAAAATCTTTAATGCTTGTACTATTGCCCAATGATTAAGCTAAAAGAATCCCCAAGAGTTATCTGAATATTAATATAACATCTTTTTGGTGTGATTGTAAAATTATCATATGCATTTGTGTTATTTTTGACCAGGAGAAAGCAATACAAATGATAAAAATTCTTAGGACAAATTCTCTGCAATAGCCATGGAATGAATATCCAAGCAAATATCTTAGTGGATTTCATTAGTGTGAACAGGGTCCACTATTTTAAATAAATTCTTCAAGCACAGTGGGCTACTTGGTAATGTCTAATATCAGCCATTATGTTTTCTGAATCTGTTTCCATAGTAGCATATTTAGAGCCATGATAGATAAAGGCTTTCTTTATACCTTATATTACTAATGAACAAGGGCAAGAGATGTTAAAGAGTAAAAACAAAGATTTAATATAGTCTATTAAACTATAATTTCCTTATGTGTTAACAAAAAGTTTCCCATCATGCACAGACACAAGTTATGATATTCAATACTGCAGCACTCCAGTCCAGCTTTCTGACACTGACCTTACATATGAATCCTAATATCATCTCTTGAGGAATTTATAAGGCATTTCCACTTGAATGTGCTACCCTTGCCTCAAAGTGCATGGTTTAAAAACTGACATTTTTTTTTTTTTCTCTCTCTCTCTCTCTCGACATTCCTAGCTCCTAATAAATAAGGCTAGAAAGGTTAAGTTTTCCTTTAGGGCAAGTCCAAACAACAATTACAGATGCTTCAAAAATTTAACCTTCCCTATGATATGCATTGAAATACTGTCTTTGGGTCTAGACTATAGCTCTTCATAAAGAAGGCATCCAGTAAAAAGAACTTTAATTATAATCATCAAAATATCAGAAGGGTTGATATTAACCACACCTGATTGATGTAAGAACTGAGGCTTAGAGAGCTTTGCCAGCTTGCTCAAAATTACATTGCTGATGGGACTGCAAGAGGCTTTAAGAGAAAAGTAGCAGATATTTAGGGAGAAAAAGTAGAAGGGAGTGTCTGTGTGAGAGACAAGAGTACACAATTGAGAGAGTAGAGGAAAAGACAGTGACGTGTTGCATATGTCAATTGAGCAATATTATCAAATATTGATAATTAAATATTACTATTAATGTTGAAGAATATAGGGCGATTTTCTTTTCATTTAAATTTTTTTTCAAAACTGGTCAATTTGAATTCAAATGATTTTCTCTGATTTAGTTAATATAATTACTTATCTACCATGTAAGAATTTGTATAATTTTTAGGATTTTGATTATGTTCTTGACAATGTTTTCCCTACACTGATTTATCATTCTTGGTCACTTCACTTCTGTATCAGAATGGTCCATCAGAACTTTCTGCTCTAATACGGTAGACAGTAGTCACTTGTGACTATTAAAATTTGGCTGGTGAGATGGAGGAAATAAAAATGAATTAAAATTAAATAAAACTAAAAATTCAATGAAAACATTCTGGATTATAGTCTGACAAATGACACATAGTCTTGTTCCTAGTCTATGCTACCTTAACAATTTAAATATTATTTTATTCCTCTCATCACTGCTTTATGGGTGTGGGTGTGTGTGTGTGTGTGTGTGTATGCACGTGTATGTGTGTGTGTGTTTGTGATGTGCATAATTTGGGGTCCTACAGGAAATACAAGGATTTATTGGTAGTAACACCTGGGAAAGATAAAGAGAAGAGGGAGGAAGAGCAGGCTGGAGAGACTACAGGCTGAGATTCAGCTCCTTCATGTGATAGGAGAGGAAGAATGAAAAGGAAAGACTCAGATTTAGTAAAGTTCCGAGAAAGTTTAAGTTAGCCCAGTAGGGATTTAAGAACAAAGATGACCCATTAGAGGAGTCTTGTCCTGGGCAGGAATTGTCAGAAACCGGTATTCCCACCATAACCACTTGTCTGGGCATTACCTGGGGGAAAGTGGACATAGCTCTTATGCTACAATAGATCCTGAAGGCAGCTGGAGGCCATGAGATCACTGGTTTCCTTCCTGTAAATTCTTATGAAGAATTTGTGATTTTTGTCTACCCTTGTTTATCACTGCAAATGCCTACAGAGAATAATGGCTTTTCCTTCCCTTGTGCTTTCCAAATTTTATGAGAATATTTTTCATTATTACCTGTGATCTGGAATCACACAGGGAAGAGGATTGCAGGAAATATAATTCCTGGAATCTCTTACGCTACAGAGGTCAAAGATCATAGAAGGAGTCCATAGTGAGGTCAAATTGAAGATAGATATGGTACAAATCAACCTGTCATCCACTCAATATCCACACATATCCTTTAACCATTTTTAATTTCAGAGTAAAGTAAAACCAAATTATTCTTCCAAACCTGATGTGACTATTCTTTGTATACCAAAAATGTACTTGCACTTTTCCTAAAAATGGAGACACTAAGTTCTATATTTAATTTTATCCATCTCTGAGTGGGATCATATATTTGGTAGCTCAGTCACAACCATTCTTAGACATATTGTGAGTTAAATATTAAATGATGCAGTTAAAAATAAATCATCACTCTATATTAACTCAAGTTGACTGTGTAAAGAAACCACTGGTTATATATAATCTATGAATAACAAAATGAGAAAGAAAATATGCTTAGATATGACCATATTCATTTTTGCAACTGACCATATGGACAGAATTTATATTTATAATTTCCTTTTTATAAAGATTTTATTTATTTATTTATTTATTTGGGGGGGAGAGAATTAAGCAGGCTCCATGCTGAGTGTAGAGCCCGACACAAGGCTCAACCTCATGATCCTGAGATTATGACCTGAACCGAAATTAAGAATCGGAAACTTAACCGACTGAGCCATCCAGGCACCCTTATTTTTATAATTTTTACCGTTATGCATTCCTTATTTCCTTTCCCTTTGTTGGCACCTCACTTGGTTGTTATTTCTTTCCTGGGGAGGTAACTAAAACTTTGTTTTTGAAGGGGTTTTACTATCAACAATTTTGCCTGTATTGAGTGACTAAATTTTCATTAATTTTTATCTGTGGGAATGGGATAGAAAGAGAAGTCCCAGAGAAGCTACTGGGTTCCAGACATATCTCTCCTTGCTCCCACTGTATAGTAACAATTTTATTCTATTCTCCCCTGATAATCATGATCAACCCACTTAGTATAGTAACTTCTTTATTTATAATTTCAGTAGCAAGACTAGTCCAAATGTTCTGATGGTGATATCAGCTTCCAGGTCAATGAAAACCTTGTTGGGCTTCTCTAATGCAGTAGGTTCCAGGGTTTAGAGATGGGAAACAGCTTTTGGTTTTTGTTTTCCCTAGCAAATAATTCGGAGTAATAGAGAAAGCAGTCACTCCCATTTCCACATCTTTGTTCAGAATATATTCTGATATTCTGACTTGGGGGGAAAAGCCATTGTATTTGTTGCTGGTAAAAATCACACGCTACATCATAGGGCGACCATTCAACTCTAAGAGCCGTCTGCACCCCCTGGTGCTAAAACTGAGTCAACAAAAGGCCATTCTATCAGGTGAACTGATCTGGGGCAAGGTTTATGTAGAATCTTATAAACTCTGAGTTTAATTCACTGTCTCACTTTACTTTCTCTAAAATGTGTTCCTTGGTCAAAAGTGATGATGAACAAATTATTATATAAATCCATTGATGGTGATTTTGACAAAAGTACTGTGAATCAGAAAGGTAAATCTATATCCATAAATAGCATTTATTCTAGTGAAGACAAATCAATGCCTGCTCTATAGTGAAAGGATCCAATGCAATCAACATGCAACCACAGGGCTAGATGATCCCTTTGCAGAATATTGGAATATGGGAAGCCAGTATTATTGTCTGCTATTAACAGCTTGGGACTAAGCAGTGGCCAGATGTGCCCTGGTGAGGCTTGGAATTGTTACATGGACTTCTTTTTTGGGAAGAGGTCATTAAAAATCTAGCAACCTTATGGGCATTTGGTTATTGAGGCCCAGTAACATGCCCAAATAATATATAAGCTGCATCCAGAATATAAAGAACCTCCTAAGCATGGTAAGTCTTTCTTGGTGGCAAGAAATGCCATTTGCAGCATGTTCTTACTATTGTAGGGGCTATCTCAATATACCTGGGTCCTCTGGAAACATAGAAACATTCCTGAACTAATAGGCTTTTGATTTTATAGGTTATATTTCTCACTTTTTTCATACTTGTTTCTAAACAAGGCATAAAAGGTATTCACTAATTCTTGGTTACCAGTTCTAATCAATGCTCTATACTAATCTTCACTGCACTCCTAACCAAGTTTCGACTGTTAGCCTGAACGCTTTCTTTGAGAACACTTGGCTACATATTCAACAGACTGAAAATCCTGTGGCATTGACACCATTCCTGAGGAGCAGAGCTCAACCAAAGACTGAAGGAAGAGAGAATAGGCATCCTCCAGCTCACTTGCCTTTTATATATAATTCCTAAATACATGTTTTATTCTCTTCCCTGGACTTCCCACATGTCATTAGGCTTCCAGTAAAACTAGTGGTAACTTGACTGAAAACAATACATTTCAATATAATGTAATAAAAGATAAATACCTATGGATTTCATGGAGTTTTATAAGTTAAAAACCTGAAAAAAAAAGATTATCTTCTTAACTGAATTGGCTTAATATCTTGATAACACATATCACAGGAAAATTCATTAGTTTACTAATTACAAGCAGTAAACCAAGGAGATAAATACATAAATCTAAAGTTATTTAAAAAACTAAATGGCATCTACCTTTTTCTGTTAAAATATTATAGGTATTATAACACCTAGTCAGATTTATTCCTTCCTGACAGCTAATAAAATCAACCCTTTGAGTCTAGTAACTATATCCTAAAATGTTTAGGATTATGGCAAGTGAGAAGTATCAAATTTTAGGGCTTATCCTTGTAGCCTTTCCTTTTTAAATTTGCTTATAAAGACATGCATGGAGTTTGCATCCTACTTTTAGGAAGCAGATCAGAATTGCTCATAAAGTTTGCACACACACACACACACACACACTCATGATAACTTCTAGTACTAGCAATGGTGTTGGAAAGCAATTCAGTCATGGACTGTGGGAATATAAACTGTAACAAATTTTGAGGAAATATGTGGCAGCACAAATTAACACTAAACATGTACATTACCTTTGACACATCAAGCCAGATTTTAGAATTCTAACAGAAATGATAACACTACGCATATACCTTGTAAAACTGTAGCGAGAAAACATGAGAAATAAATTAAATGTCCATCAGTGGGGGATTGTTGACCTTTTCTATATCCATTCAGTGAAACTGAAATACCATCTATCCATGTCAAGCCATCATAACTAAGTATGAAAGCATGCTGCACAATAAAATACATAAGAGGGGGAAGGGAGGGGAGGGGAGGGGAGACAGTGGAAAAAAATAACAAAGAAAAAGAAAAAGATAGCTACCTAAGCTACCAAAGGGGCTGAGAGGCTGATAGAGATACTTTAAAAAAAAATTAATACCATAACCATACTTAAAATCCAAAAACAAGCAAAAACAGTATAGTAAATAAAATGTGCACATGGATTTCTTAATGCAAGTAAGAAGAACCTTCATTTAAATATAGAATTTGATAGAGAAGCAAACAAACCTCTTCCTGTCCCCCTAAAATACACAACTATGCATAAAGTTAACCTTTAGACTGCTCAGCCTCTGAAAGTTAATCAATCATTATTTGGGGGGGGGCTTTTCTATTGTCTACAAGAATATATTAGTCACCTTAATAAATTAAGAAAGAGTTTTGGTGATGTTTTCCTCCTAAATATCTTGGGTAGACAGCAATGACTGGTGCTCAAAAAAAAGTCTTTATGGGGTGCCTGGGTGGCTCAGTTGGTTAAGCGACTGCCTTCGGCTCAGGTCATGATCCTGGAGTCCCTTGGATCGAGTCCCGCCTCGGGCTCCCTGATCCTTAGGGAGTCTGCTTCTCCCTCTGACCCTCCCCCCTCTCATGTGCTCTCTCTCATTCTCTCTCTCTCAAATAAATAAATAAAATCTTAAAAAAAAAAAAAAAAGAAAAAAGTCTTTATGGACTCAAAACATTGTGGTACCATTTTTAATAAAATACACTTTGCCATGAAATAAGAAATCAAATTTGTTTCCTTTAGTACTTAAATGGTTACCAGATCATTCAATACCATTGTTTAAAAAGATCATGGGAAAATTAGTGATTTCAATAAACATAGAAGTTTATATTCGAAACTAATCTCACATTTAAATTACACTTTGAGAATTTACTTGATCAAGAATAAGAAACAGTTCCTAGATTCTTTTATTCATTTTTAATTTACAGCATTATAAAGTCAAATTTTGACTATTGAAAACAGTTGTAACAGATGAAAATGTTTTCCAACTGAATTTTCATAGCCATTACAAAGTTTAGGTTTATAATGCAATTGCTGACAGGCTTTTAGCATCTTGATGTTCAATATTCATTTCTGCTACAAGGAAATTCAAACTAAAAACTTTTTTTTTTTTTTTGGTAGCTGACACTGTTCGATGCTTGACTTGAAGACTATTTTCAGACAATCAAAAGGAATAATATCATACAAAAATTGATCTGATTTAATAGACACAATTTTAGAAAGGAATAATTTAACATAATGTAGAAGGAAAGTCTTGTCTCTTTACTTAAGGACAAAAAAAGCCCACAGATAAGCAGATGTGCAAATACTTCCCTTTGATATTTTGCTGTTTAAGAGACTAAGCAGAGTTAATATAAAAAATCTTTTCATGTCTACTAATTTTCATTGGCTTTTCATTCTTTCTTTCTCTGTATCTTTTTATTTTTTTTATTTTTTTCTTGTAGTTTCAAGTTTTTGTTTAAATTTCAGTTAGTTAACATACAGTGTAATATTAGTTTCAGGAGCAGAATTTAGTTATTCATCATTTACATACAATACCTGATGCCCATCACAACAAGTATCCTCCTTAATACCCATCACCCATTTACCATTTAGCCATCCCCTTCCTCCTCCCCCACTGTCCTCCCCTCCAGCATCTCTTTTTGTTCTCTAGAGTTAACAGTCTATTTTATAGTCTTCCTCTCTCTTTTTCCCCTTATGTTCATCTGTTTTGTTTCTTAAATTATACATATGAGTGAAATCATATGGTATTTGTCTTTCTCTGACTGACTTGTTTCACTTAGCATAATACGCTCTAGCTCTATCCATGCCATTGCAAATGGCAGGATTTCATGCTTTTTTATGGCTGCGTAATATTCCATTTGCATGCACACACACACATGTACACACACACATACCACTATATCTTCCTTATCCATTCATCAATCAATAGATATTTGGGTGATTTCCATAATTTGGCTATTGTTGATAATGTTGCTATAAACATCAGGGTGCATGTATCCCTTTGAATCAGTAATTTGTATCCTTTGGATAAATATCTAGTAGTGCAATTGCTGGATCATAAGGTAGTTCTATTTTTAACCTTTTGAGGAACCTCCATACTGGTTTTCAGAGTGGCTGCACAAGTTTGCATTCCCACCAACAGTGCAAGAGTGTTCCTCTTTCTCCACATCTTCATCAACACCTATTGTTTCTTGTGTTGTTGATTATACACATTCTTAAAGGTGTTGGGGTGATATCTCATTGCAGTTTTGATTTGTATTTCCCTGATGATGAGTGATGTTGAGGATCTTATCATGTGTCTGTAAGCAATCTGTATGTCTCCTTTGGAAAAATGTCTATTCATGTTTTCTGCCCATTTTTTAACTGGGTTATTTGTTTTTTGGGTGTTCAGTTTGGTAAGTTCTTTATATCTTTTGGATACTAACCCTTTATCAGATATGTCATTTGCAAACTTCTTCTCCCATTCTGAAGGATGACTTTTGGTTTTGTTGATTGTTTCTTTCCTTGTGTAGAAGCTTTTTCTCGATGAATTCCCAATAATTTATTTTTGTTTTTGTTTCTCTTGCCTCCAGAGACGTATCTTGTAAGAAGTTGCTATGGCCAATGTCCAAGAGGTTACTGCCTGTGTTCCCCTCTAAGATTTTGATGGTTTCCTGTCTCACATTTAGGTCCTTAATCCATTTTGAATTTATTTTTGTGTATAGCATTAGAAAGGTATCCAGTTGCATTCTTTTGCAGATGGCTGTCTGGTTTTCCCAACACTATTTATTTAAGAGACTATCTTTTTTTCCACTGGATATCCTTTCCTGCTTTGCCAAAGATTAGTTGTCATATAGTTGTGGGTCCATTTCTGGGTTTTCTATTCTGTTCTATTGATCTATGAGTCTGCTTTTCTGCCAGTACCATGCTGTCTTGATCACTACAGCTTTGTAATATAATTTGAAGTCCAGAATTGTAATGCTTCTAGCTGTGCTTTTCTTTTTCAAGGTTGCTTTTGTTGTTTAGGGTCTTTCATAGTTCCATACAAATATTGAGATTGTTTGTTCTAGCTCTGTGAAAACTGCTGTTTGTATTTTGATAGGGATTGCATTAAATGTGCAGATTGCTTTGGATAGTATAGACATTTAAACAGTATTTGTTCTTCCAATCCATATGTGCATGGTATGTTTTTTTATTTCTTTGTGTCATCTCCAGGGCCAGGTGGCTTCACAGGGGAATTCTACCAAACATTTAAGGAAGAGTCAATACCTATTCTTCTCAAACTACTCCAAAGAACAAAAAAGGAAGGAAACTTCCAAACTCATTCTACTAGGCCAGCATTACCTTAATTCCAAAACCAGATAAAGACCCCACTAAAAAGGAGAATTACAGGCCAATATCCCTGGTGAACATGGATGCAAAAATTCTCAACAAAATGTTAGCAAATTGAATCCAACCATACATTAAAATAAAAATTCACCATGATCAGGTGAGATTTATTTCTGGGTTGCCAGGGTGGTTCAATATTGGCAAATCAATCAACATGATGCACCACATTAATAAAAGAAAGGATAAGAGCCATATGATCCTCTCAATGGATGCAGAAAAAGCATTTGGCGAAGTGCAGAATCCATTCTTGATGAAAACCCTCAACAGAGTAAGAATAAAGGGAACATGTCTCAATATCATAAAGGCCATATATGAAAGACCCACAGCTAATATCATCCTCAAGTGGGAAAAACTGAGAGTTTTTCCTCTATGGTCAGGAACAAGACAGGGATGTCCATTCTCACCACTGTTATTTTACATAGTTCTGGGAATCCTAGCCTCAGCAGTCAGGCAACAAAAAGAAATAAAAGACATTCAAATAGGCAAGGAAGAAGTCAAATTTCACTATTTGCAGATGACATAATACTCTATGTAGAAAACCCAAAAGACTCCACCAAAAAATTGCTAGAACTGATACACAAATTCAGTAAAGTTGCAGGATACAAAATCAACATACAGAAATCTGTTGCATTCCTATACACCAATAATGAAGTAGCTGAAAGAGAAATTAAAGAATTGATTCCATTTACAATTGCACCAAAAACCATAAGATACCTAGGAATAAACCTAACCAAAGAGGTAAAAGATCTGCACTCTGAAAAGTATAAAACACTTATCTCTGTATCTTTTTAGAAATTGCTTCTGTGGGAGTCTATATAGACTACAGCCTCTTAGTAAGATATAGAAAAAGCAAAATATTCAGTTTTATTTTTCCAGTCATACCAGTAGTTGATTATACAATCTAATTTTGTGACATCTGCACTTTAGTACGAATATTGGCATATCTAAGGAATTGGGAAAACCTGTTTTATTTGCACATTGAAATTAAACTGCCAACATAGATTCAATGATTTCATGGTTAGTTGCTATTTGCCAGTAATGTGTCCCAAACTAGAAATCACTCCAAGTGAAGAGAGGGAAAAAAAATAGAAAGAAAAAAGAAAGAAAGAAAGAGAAAGGCAATGACATTTCTGCACAAAGAAATTTGAAACTGTGTCAATTACTTGAAAAATCAATTTAACAGTAAGCCAGCCGCAGTGTTTTTGGTAGCTTAAGTTTAGATAACCATTTATAAAATGTATCTCTGCAACTTTGGTTTAATCAGTAATATTATGTAATGGCAGGAGAGAAGTCTAAGGGTGCTGAAATCTGAAATAGTTTTGACTTCCTATGTGATTGATAAAACCTATTTGAAACAGAAAACTTAATTCTATTGTCAAATGCAGTATCAGTGAGGAGCCTTATTTCACTTTCATGGTAGAACAATAGGAGATAAATAATTCTGCCTAAATTTGTCTCACTGTTCAGTTCATAATTAAACACATTGTCACAAGTGCTTTTTCTACTTTTATATTAGTGATTAACGAAAGAATGATTTCACCTAAATAGTACAAATTGCTATTCAAATGGAATGATTCCTTTATATCTGTATATATAAATTATTCACACTTAACTCTTCTCTAAAATTTTGATTAAAATTATGTGTACCTATTTATAAAGGTTAAGACATTTGCTTGGTTATACAGTTTATAATTTTATAAATTTTAAGTGGTAACAGTTAAATTAGTAACATACTTCTTCAAATTATATGAACATATTTTGTATAGGTGCCTTCAAATTCTAGGAAATTTTGAATATATTATTTACTTTTTCAGAGTGTCATGTCTTCCTTGAGTTTATGAGTTTTATTTTAATAAATTAATATAGAAGTACATATTTTCTAAAAAAAATATATGTGTGTGTCTGCATATATACATTAAGAGTTTACACTCAAACTAGTACACTTTGATGTTTCTAGTTCATTTTCTGGATTATAACATAGAATTAAAAACTTTTCTCTTATGTTGTATTGTCTTAATACATCATCTGCATAATTTAAAATAATAACAATTTTGCTAAAATTTCATTCAAATGGAGAATTAGTCAGTTTGGGTTAGTGGAAAGAATATGGATTCTAGAGTCTTAGAAAAACAGTCTTCCAGTACTGGATTCATGGCCACCTATTATGGGAACTTCCTCTGCTTCAGTTTTGTTCTTTTTTTTTTTTTTTTTTAATCTTGTATTGAAAAGTGGTTAGGATAATTAAAGATATTTCATGTAAAGCACTAAATATATTGTATCAATATTGCTTAAGAAATCAAATATATTATTCTTTTTATTCAGATGGTCATTTATTTTTTACTTAACGAGTATTAATTATTACCGCCTCCCATGTCCTTATTATAGTGGGAGAGAAAGGAACATAATTAATAGAACAAAGAAGTTTTGCTTGAAAAGCATATAGTTTAGTTTGCCATATGTTAAACAGAAAAATGCTAATTTAGTATTATGTTTAATATTTTTTGGAGCATAAAGCAGGGGGCTCCTAATTCTGCTTGCACAGGGAGGAGAAAGAGTTAAAGAGAAGGTGGTATTTGAGCTATGTCTTGGGGGTTGAGTATGTATTTGTTCTTCACGTAGATTGAATTTAAAGGTAGAATAGTTAGGGAGGGAGAGATTAAAATGAACTGGAAACTTTCTAGGCAGAGGGATAAGCATATGGAGGTAAAAAATAAACTGACATATACAGCTACCTGAAAATAAGAGCACATGGCTCAGATTCAGCCATGTGTGCAAGAGATGAGATTTTATACCATAAGGAGTCACATAAGCCATCTGTAAAGAAAAGAGATAATAGTAGCAGATCTGTGAGTCACCCCTTCCCTACTTGAGGTTAATTTAATTGAGACACCGATTTTTCTCTAGGACAATAACCAATTTAGTTCTATGATAACTTGAGATAAGGAAAGCATAAAAAGAAGCTCCACATTTATCTCAGCTTTTTCTCTGGGTGTGTTTTCCAAAGGTGCACAGGAAAATGAAGTATAAGCAGAAATGACTGTACTGCTGTACAAATGAAGATTAGAAACCAGGGCAACTAAATTTTGGAGACAGGATATGAGAAAGGTAGAAATTATATACAAGGATTCTCCAAGAGCTATATAAAAATTTCCCTGGTGTCCTTGGCTATACATATTCAAGGCAAAACTTTGGGATGCCTAGGACAGAACAGATGCTGGGAATCTAAAGAGCCAAATGGAAATGTCAGTGTTTTCACAGTGCTGAAATATTTTGGTGTATGAACCCAGCCAGCGAGAACACTGAAGTTTCTGACTATTCAGTTGAGACTGTGAAAGGCACTGGGAGAAAGAACAAACAGGAATAAATCTGCCCTAATGGGCCTAGAACCCAGTTTAAACAGGATCAAGGTGATCCATGAGCATTAGGCAGCACAATAGAGCAAACATCAATACCTTGTAGAAGAAGACTTTAAAATTCACATTCTCAGGACATATTTTCCACAATGTTCAGTATAAACTAAAAATCTCTAGACAGGTTAGGAGATAAAATAGTCCAGCGATATTCAGGAGGTGAAACTGTCAGTAAGAGCATAAAAGTATACTGGCAAATAATCCAGATATTAGAGTAAGTACAGCATCAAAAGAGTGAGGATTAACTTGTTAAAAGGGAACCTAGTTGACAAATGATTCAGTAAGATGAGCTAACACCAGGCTGGTATTAGCAAAGAGAAAATGGGATTAGAAAAATTGAGAATAGTTTATTAGAAAATATCCTATCTGAAACAGAGAGAGAAAAAAATAATGGAAAAGAGAGAGCATGTAGCATATGATTAAAAAATAAATGAACAATCATGTAATTGCAGTCATAGAAGAAGAGAGTGAGAAAATGGAACAGAAGTAATTTTTATAAGAAATATCGGGCATTAATTTTCCAAATATAAAAAGATACATCAAATCACATATCCAAAAAAGTGAATAAATAAACCACAAGAAGAAACAGAGAAAACTACAACTAGGAAGGTCATAACCAAACCTCAGAGAATGAAGCACAAAGAATAAATTGTAAAATGAGCCAGAAAAAAAAGAAATATTATCTTTCATAATCAACAAGAAAGGAACTGATTTATCAACAGAAACTTTGTCTCAGCAGAAGATAAAGAAATACTATTTTTCAAGTGATGAAAGAAAATAGAACATTTAACAAAGAATTCTATATCCAGCAAAAATATCTTTCAAAAATGAAGATGAAATAAATGTAGTCTCAGGAAAACAAAAGCTGAGATAATTTGTTTGCAAGTATACCTCCACCACAGGATACGCTTTATCTCAAATGGAAGCAGGTGAGTCTAAGAAGGAATAAACAGTATATTTTACCACAGAAGTGGTAATTATATGACTAAATATAAAATACCATTTATTGTTCCAAGCAAAATTAAATACAATGCCTTATGTTTTATAAACACACAAAATTAAAATATATAACAATTGCACAAAAAGTGGGCACAGGAAATAATGTTATTCCACTGTCATTATTTTTTAGTGTTGTTTAATATGCTGTAGAAATACTAATTTGTTGTCTTTAATAACAAAAATATGTATTGTTTCTAATACATTTTCAATTTCTAACAAAAGCAGTGGGGGATAGTAATAAAAGATATAACAAAAAACTAGTAGAAGAGTGGCGCCTGGGTGGCTCAGTCGCTTGAGTGTCCAACTCTTGATTTTGGCTCAGGTCATAATCTCACCCTTGTGAGACGGAGCCAGGCATGGGGCTTCATGCTCAGCAGGGAGTCTGCTTGAGAGTCTCTCTCTCCCTGCCCCTCCCCTGCTTGCATTTTGTCTCTCTCTCTCTCTCTCAAATAAATAAATAAATCTTAAAAAAAAAAAAAAACTAGAAGAGAGAAAAATGAAATAAATGAAATTTACAAAATAGCTAATATAAAGAATCACAAGGAAAGTTGAAGGAGAAAGTGACAAACAGAAAACAAAGAGCAATAATGGTAGGTTTAAACCCAACTATGTTAGGTTATCTAAATGATCTAAACATTCCAATTAAAACACAACTATTGTCAGACAGGATTTTTAAAAAAGACAACTCAAACTGTTTTAAAAACATACACACATTTAATGTAATAAATTATATATGAAGCTGACACACCCAGAGTCATGCCCTATTCTAAGCACGTGCAAATACAAATCTAACACTGATGACATTGCTAATGTGATTGCTTACTATTATACTTTTCTCACCCATAAGTCAGGAGATACGTTCTCTTGTCGCACATTGCAGAGATTCATTAAATACAATTTGTATTTCCTCCTTTGGTTTTTCTCTATAACAATGTTGGCAGATTCTGTTTTCCCTACATGCAAAGGAGTGATTTTTCTCCATCATCTAGTCCTTGCCACATTTTGCATAAGTAAGTTAATATTCCACGAGCAGGCTTTGTCAGTGTTAGCTCTCAGTGTTAGTCTGGAATCCCAAAGTGAAAAAAACAAATCAGACATCTGAGATTTCAGCTATGAGTGAACAGTTACAAAATCAAATGTGGGTCTTGGCCCAGAAGCCAAACTGGAGGAATAGGCAATGTCGAATAGGATGGTATCTGTAGGCCACTGAAACGAGAAGAATTCTTGAAATGACCAGAGCTTTGTCCCTATAGACACACGTTTCTTTTAAAAGCAAAAATTCCAAATTTGGTACCAGCAACTTAAACTTAGTCCTCTATAGCAGTGTCATGGCCTCATTTGGTCCTCACAGAGATCCTTCAATCATTTCCTTGTTTGTTGTGTGGAAACGGGCTGTGAGACATGGAGTAACTTGCTCAGATTCACACATTTACTATATGGAAAACTAGGAATTGTCACCTAAATTATTAAACTCATTCCGTTAAAGCATGGATGACAGAGAAAATCAGACAAATGTGCTCAGAATATGTAATCTGATGTTTTCATGTATAGTACACTAGAAATAACAAGTGTCAGAAAAAAACAAAACAAAGTTGGTTCAATAATAACTGTGCCACCTGCTGATTGTGTGATTTGGCCATTATATTTGACCATTTCTGAGCCTACATTTTATTGTTGTGAGAAAATTCATGCATGCTTCTTTATATTGCTGCGGAGTTCCGATGAGGTAAATTTAAGAGGTATTTAATGGAATAACCATCATGGCTAGTTTTCAAACTGTGGTAGCTTTTATTATGAAAAAACAAGATCAATTATACTTAAAACAAAAGTACAGTCTAGTTCTTCCGTGTAAATTTTTCAGTTTACGACCTGAAATTAATTTATAGGTATTAAGATATTAATCTCCATATACAATAGTGTTGACTAATGTTACATTTCCTTTTGAGGTGTGTTTATATTAATTCTTAATCTATTTTTGCTTGTTATTCTGCTGTATAAAGTTAGCCACACTTTACAGATAATGAGGTGATTACAGACAGCTCTTTCTCTTAGAAACAAAAATTTGAGATCTTACATATTAACCAAATGGTTAATTTAAAATTTTTATAGCACCCTTTATGAGCCCTACTATATGCCAGCAGGTAATAATATGTGTGCTGGTAATGTCACAATGTGTAAATAAGGAAAGAGCTTAGCCTCGAAGGAACTTAATAGTCTGATGGAAGGGGATGGACCTGTCAACAACAAATACAAAATCAGAAAGAAATGTATGTCCATTAGTGATACCTGAAGAGGAGTGGTGAATCGTTACCCTTGCACAGGGGACACCTTCACTGAAAGAAGGACACCTTCACAAAGGTGAAATTTAAAAAAAAAATACAGAGAACAGAAAGATTTTCTGGCAGAAGGAACAATGAGAATTATGCAAAACAAACAAAATGCGGTATATTCAAGGAAGTATGAAAAATTCCGTTTACCTTGAGCACTGCATATTGGAATTGGAAGCACTGGAACCTGAAGTCTTAGGAGGTCTCTAGACATCACATGCTTAGACCTTCTGAACATAAATAAGGGCTGAATTTGTAACCCAATTCTCAGATCAACTCCCAAGACTGTGATTGTTATCTGATCAATCTGCTCACTGGAATCACCAGGGGAGCTATCGAAATTGCCAGGGTTTGAGCTTTACCCTAGAAAAACTGAATCAGAATCTCATGATGAGGAGCCTACACTCACATGATTCTCATGTGTGACCAGGGCCAAGAACCACTGATCTATTTCCTCCAACCAGGGTTAGATGCTAATAGACAGTAGGTTTAAATCAAAAGTCTGTCCTGTTTGTTAGTTTAAAAAGAAAATGTCTCAAAGTCATTTTCACTCTGCAGGGTTGTAAACTATTCCTTTGGTTTCTTAAAAGAAGAAACTCAGACTTTCTACTTTGGTATTTCAGTGCTTCTAGCAAAGTACTATGTATATGAGGGTATTCTTTAAAGATTTGCTTATTTACGAAGATGATGTTAAAATCATTGTTAAAGAGCTTTCAATCTTTTCTTGGCTCTTGGCTGTACACTTAAGATATCTACATATCTTTTTGTAATATATTAATTACAATTTTTGTACAATTTATACAACTTATATTACAATCACATCATAATTACAATGTGTTGTATTTACACTGTAAAACACACAATATAGCAATTTGCAGTGATGAAATAAATAGCAATATTTTAAAATAAAAAATTTAATTTAAAATAAAATGAAAAAATAAAGGACTAATAATGTAAAATAGATTTTTATCTTTAAAAGACTTGAGAAAAAACAGAAGGATTATCGTTAGCTGGAAACTTTGCAAGACATTTATATTAAGGCGTGGATGGAAGTCTCCTTATGAGACACCTATTAGAAAGTAGGTGTTTGTTGTTTACTAAATCAAAACATGACCCACACCAAGAAATAAGTATCAGCTTATTTATTGGGAAAATCAAAATTCTACAACTCCTGCTATTTGCATGGGCAGATCATTACAAAGCCCCTTGACTTAATTAAGAGTCAATGTTTTTTTAGGGTTTAAATTGTAAACACCAGGCTTTTCAATATCAAGAGTTTTTCAATTTATTTTTCTTGTGAAATTTTGTGGAGCAAATGCTATTATTTTTTGTTCTTCCATTCATTAATAAACTAAACCCTAAATATAGAATCTATATGACTCTGAAAACTGAATACAGATATGTAATTTCTCTCCTTCCTAACAACAACAACAACAACAGTGAAAACCCAAAGCAAACAAGCAAAAGGAACCAAAAGATATTCCAAGGAGGAAATAGCAGACAAGGAGGAGACAGTAAATAAATTTTAGAAGCTTGAAAGTAGATGAAGTATTTTACCAAGAAAAATAAATCCCAAATTTTCAATTGTAAAAGCTGATACAAACTTTACAAAAAGAAAATGTCCATAAATATTAAATAGAATAGCATGTTTAGCAGCCTCTGACACAATGTTTATCAATAGATTTATAGAAGTGTCCACAATATATTAAGTAGAAAAGCAAGATGAAGAGAAGTTAATAAAATATGTTGTTTATTTTTAATAAAAACACTAAGGGTAACATATAAACAATATAGATAGTAGAGCGATAGATAGGCAAGCAGATAGAGATAAAGACATAGATACAGAGATACAAAGATAGATACATGAAGATAATAGATTTTTAAATACGATTATATGAAGTATGAAAAATTATACAAGATTCTGTCGATGTCAGTACCTACATGGAAAGAAGGGGTAGGTAGTAAAAGTAAAAAGGAACATGGATGACTATAAAAAAGAGGAAAAAAAAACAGTGTTAAAACAAAAACGTTAACAAATCCATAATAAAAATAATACACAGGATATGATCCCATTTATTTAAAATTAATTGTGTCTGTGATTTAAGTTTCATGTTAAATGACAGCAACAGAAATTTTCTTTGTATGTTATCAAGTGATTTTATTTTCTGACTTTTAGGATGAACATAGTGTTTATGTACAAGTTTATAACAAAATATTTTAATTAAAAATAAAATAAATGACTAAGTGTTTTTATTAAATTTAAATTTTGTTTGAAACTTACATAAAGCACACAACATACCATTTACTGGCTAACTACTCTTTGCTTGCCCATGTGCTAAAAAGATACAAAGATGAATAAAACTCTAGGGTTTTTACAAATATATCTTTCTTTAATGTAGGTGTCAGTGTAATTTTTGTTATAACATGTTCTTTTTAGAACACTTATCTGACTAACATAATCTGAACAATCATTTGTAAGTATTTTCAGAGATCTACCCAAGAGCCAGAAAAAAAAAAAGCTTTAAAATATGTTTAATACTTATAAATCATTCATAAATTGGCATGTTTTTCTAACCTAGTTCCTTACTAGAATTTTATGCTAAATCTAGATACATGTTTCTTATATGTCATATTTAAAAAATCTCTTTGGCAAAGATAAACATTTTATTTTTTTTATTATTATTATTATTATTATTTTCGAGAGGGAGATGTGGGAGAGGGGGGGGGGGGGGGGCAGAATCCCAAGCAGGCTCCACACCCAGTGCAGAGCCCAACGTGGGGCTCGATCCCACAATCCCAAGATCATGACCCAAGCCGAAATCAAGAGTTGGTCACCCAACTGACTGAGCCACCCAGGCGCCCCAAAGATAAACATTTTAGATAGAATTCTATATTGTATAGAAACTTTGAGGATGAGATATCTCTCTAGGGGATAAACGATATTCCCCCTAACTTTGCTCATTAGTGCCTGAGTTACGATGCACTGTGTGGCCAGAAGGCAATTGAAGGAGGCTGTACAGTAAGTATAGTGCTTAAAAGGATGGGCATTAAACTTAAATAGAATTGGTTTCTACTCTAGGTTCTATCAGCTGCCTAGCTAAGTGGATTTTGATGAATAACTTCATTAGCTATCAGCTTCCTTCATGGTATCAAGAAAAAAAAAAATCTATCTTGCAGAGTTGTTTGAAGACCTTTTTAAAATGACTGCAGTTAATGCAAGTATACAATAAATCATAGCATTTGCTATTGTTAAAATTAGTGGTATTATCAAGACTAGTGATAGCAGGAGCTAATATAATAATGGGCACAGAAGTATTCATGTAATAAGTATAACTATAAGCAGAATTTTTAAAAGATGATGGAGGACTTGTATCAGACATCCATGTTCTGCATGGTTTATAAATATCCAAGGATAGACTTCAAGGATTCTGTGAAGTTCCTAAACTTTCATCTTCTGTATGAAGCCTGGAATGTGTCAAGGCTCTCTGAACTATGAAGAAAAAACAAAGAGCAACTAAGACAGTAACTCTGAATCCAAAATTCTACTCCAGGTGCATTATTTGGTGTATGGCTCTCTCCATGACCCCAGAATCCCTGGTCCATATTTCATTGCCACAGACATAATATAAAACTCCCTTTCTTTATCTTTTTTTTCAGCATTCTCTAAAAAAATGTTACTCTCTGGAGGCAGTGTGTATGTAGTCATGGAGTGAGAACTGAACAACAGAGTATGCAATGGAGTAGTTTTGATAATGGCCCATGGGATCAAACATGAGTGAGCAGAGACATGAGAACCTCAGAGGAATAACAAACATTAAAAATGACGTGGGCGGGGGTCGATGGATGAGAGGTCCTTAAAGGGAGGTAGAATTGCTGGCATCAAGGTAACAGAGAGAGGGGTGCCTGGGTGGCTCAGTCCTTAAGCATCTGCCTTTGGCTCATGTCATGATCCCGGGATCTTGGGATCGAGCCCCGCATCGGGATCTCTGCTCGGAGGGAAGCCTGCTCCTCCCTCTCCCACTCCCCCTGCTTGTGTTCCTGCTGTTGCTATCTCTCTCTCTGTCAAATAAATAAATAAAATCTTAAAAAAAAAAAAAAAAGGTAACAGAGAGAGTGACTTGGAAGTAGGAGTCAGAATAGCAAAATTGGGATTTTTGAAAAAAAAATATACTCATGCCATTTTTTGATGGTTACAAGTCTAGGTATTAAGTTATAGTTTAGGAGCAAACACCAGTAGTAACATGTGCATAGGTGCAAGGTAAGATTTATCCAGGAAAAACAATCTTACAGGGAAAAAAAAATCAATATAATATTGCTATGGTCTGAGTGTTTATATTTCTCCATAATTCATAGGTTGAAATTTTAAAGCCTAAGATGATGCTGTTAAGAGGTGGGGCCTTTGGGCAGTGATTAGGTAATCAAGGTAGAGCCCTAATGAATAAGATTACTGCCCTTATAAAGAGAACACAGAGTAATCCCTCACCCCTTCCCATGAGGACATAGCAAAAAGATATAAAGCAAGCTCTCTCCAGACACCAAATCTACTAGCACCTTCGTCTTGAATTTCCAGCCTCCAGAACTGTGAGAAATAAATTTATGTTATTTATACACCATCTAGTCAATAGTATTTTTTATAGCAACCCAAAAAGACAGACAAATCTTTTTATTGCCTCTGCTTTCCCCATTTCACAGGGAGGGTTGTTTGGTCTGGGAACCCTAGGTAATTATCCAAAAGAGAATTCTTGTCCTATGAGGGGCCTGTGGGCGCCAGATCCTTTGATCTTTTGTTTTAGATAAGGCTACATGCATGAAAAGATCATTCTCTCTCCTCTGACATTGTTCTCTAGAGACATCCATGTACCAATCATAAAAGAGAAGTAGGAATCTAGTAGCCTTGTGTTGATTGAGTTTATTTATTTTTTTTAGGTTTTAGAACATTTATTTTTTAAAAGTTAATATGTGCATAAAAGGAAACTGAAAACACAAGAAGCAAAGAACAAAGTCATCCATAATCACAAGCAGTTTACAGTTTGACTTCCAGGTCCTATGCGCGTATCTACACAAGTAAGCATTTTAATGTAATTAAGATCATATAGTTATATATCATGCTTTTTTACACACCATGAATATTTACCATTTCAAAGTCCCCAAACTATGAATATTTTGATAACCAAGAATACACTACACCAATACCAACTGAAAGAAAAAAAAAAATACAATCCTGCCTTTCTTGCCGAGTTTCGTTTTACTGAGTCAGCATGTTGCTATTCTACCTTGAGGCACAGAATGGAGAAGAGCTATCAGGGTTATCCAGAAAGGGGAATAAAAAAAGTTTTTTTGTTTTTTGTTTTTTTTCTCTCTTCTAGGTAGGGTATGACCATGAGATTACAGCTTAAGGGGAGAGGAGGAAATGATCATTGTAAATGAAAAATAAAGGGAAGAGGAGTAAAGTGTTGTGTAAATCATATAAGTGATTGCTAAATTTAAGAATGATGAGAGTAGTGGTTAAAAACCAAAACAACAACAACAACAATAATAACATAATAATGAAGAAGGAGGAGGAGGAAGTAGGGTGGGGGGAGGAGAAGGAGAAGGCATTGAGGAAGAGGAAGAGGGGAAAGGAGGAGGAGGGGAAGGAAAAGGAGAAGAAGGGGAAGAAGAAGTAGAAGAAAAAGTATGAGAAGGAGAAACTAAGCTAAATACTATACTCAGCTTCAATGAATGAGAGATAATCATCTCATTTTTAAATGATTTCAGCAAGGAGAGTTAGGCATGATAATATCTATGGCAAGCATGGGTGAAAGAGTGAAGAAAAATGGTCTCGTAATGACAAGCAAGGAGATCATTCATTCACACTCGAGGTCCTGTTGTACATGGGCTATGGAATTAATATTATCTTTCATGTGAGAAATATGAAATGGAAAAGAATCTTCAGACAACAGCCATCTTTGAGGTAGAGCTAGGAATTGGAAGGAATGTTCAAAGAAAAGGCTGAGAATACAAAAAAAAATTTTCTGATGTTAAACAGATTCCCCAGTGGGCATAACTGGTTTGAGGAATTCTGATAAGTTGTGAGGAGATCTCAGAGCACATAATGACAAGAATCATGGTAACTGGAAATGATTGGGGCATGCTGTAAGTAGCAATGGAGCAAGGACTGGATTAATATTGATGATTTGTTAGGGAAAAGGGGGGAATAATTTCTAACTTTTGCTCCATTCTTTTTTTTTTTTTAAGATTTTATTTATTTATTTGACAGAGAGAGAGATAGCGAGAGCAGGAACACAAGCAGGGGGAGTGGGAGAGCGAGAAGCAGGCTTCCCACCGAGCAGGGAGCCCGACGTGGGACTCGATCCCAGGACCCTGGGATCATGACCTGAGCCGAAGGCAGACGCTTAACGATTGAGCCACCCAGGCGCCCTGCTCCATTCTCGATTACAGTTTAATCTCCAGGTTGTGGTAGCAAATTCTTGGTTTCAAGGTCTGGTGGTGGTTACTCATAATAGTGGCATGCAAAAGTCATTATACAAAGATGTGAGCTGGGAAGGGATGAGCAATTCTTATCAAGAGCAGATGTTGGTTTTAAATTGCAGGGTGGTCCTATGAGTAGTGTGATAGCACAGAGAACTTCTCACTGTTGTCCCAGTGCAAAACCACGTCTTTATGGTCCTCTCTGAACACTGCAGGGCCAACTGTATGCTTAGCAACTCACTTGAGTATAAAGTTTATTTTATTCATTAATTCATCCTTTTTATTTTCCATTTCAGTGAAGATAAAGTAGCATTGTGACTACTTTACTTTTTAAATATTTCTCAACAATCTGTCAAGTTGTTAAAATACAAAAAGAAAACAATTGGAGTTGCTTACGTGGCAGGGTAAATAGGTCTGGTACCAATTCTAATGTGGAACCAAGGAGGTTCACCACACCAACATGTAATTCCTGGGACACCAGTTGGTTTTCCTATAATTTAACTTAATTCTGACATTACCTATCTGAAGTTTGCATCATATTCCACAGGTTAAGTGTTCAGTTCCAGGAGACTGCCTCCCTCCTCCGCTACTCCTTTCAGATGCCAGTTACAAGTTCAGGTTGTTACGTTTACCTCTGACCAAGTGGTTATAAATCAAAGGTTCCCACAGGCCCTGCCTTAGGTTCAATTAATTTGCTAGAGGGGCTCAGAGAACTCGGACAAACATTTTACTTACTAGATCACCAGTTTATTATAAAAGGATATAACTCAGAAATAGCCACATGGAAGAGATGCATAAAGCACAGAACCCATGACCTGTCCAAAGGTGCCACTCTTCCAAATCTCCACGTGTTCCCTAACCCAGAAGCTCTCTGAACCCTGTCCTTTTGGGAGGCTTCTTTCCATAGGCATGATTGATTAAATCATTGCTCATTGGCAACTGATTCAACCTCCACCCCTTCTCCTCTCCCCAGAAATCAGGGGTGTAGGACTAAAAGTTCTAACCTTCTAATCACATGATTGGTTCTCCTGGCAACCAGCCCCCATCCTTGGTGGTGTTCAGAAAGTCACCCCATTAACATAACAAAAGACAATTTTATGCTCTCATCACTTAGGAAATTTCAAAGGTTTTAGGAGTTCAGTGCCAGAAATCTGGATGAAGACTAAATATTTATTTTTTATCATGACTCACAAGGATGAGCAGTTGTTTTGAACAGTATTAAGTAGATGGAGTTCTCAAGTATGGATATGCATTTTCAAAGAAAAAGAAAGGAGAAAAATTCAAAGACATGTGTTTTGTTTTGTTTTGATATGGTACTACATTTGTTGCTGGGTGAACTGGGAAGATCCACGGCCTTGAGTCCTCAACCCAGCTCATCCCCAGGATGTCCATCAGAGAGTCTTGCTCTCACCATGAGAAAGAATTCAGGGACAGACACAACGCAGTGGATGAGCAACACAGGCAGGAAAGTTTATTAAAGCAAAAGTACACTCTCTAGATGGGAGAGCAGTGAGCTTGAGAGAGAGACAGAGACAGAGACACAGAGAGAGCTGCACACCTGGGGTTCAGGTTTTTAGGTTTCTTTTATAAACAGCTGTTAACAAGGGCTGGGATATTCATTGCTTGAGGCCGGGATTCCTTGGAAGCAGGGTTTCATACTTTTTCTTCCTTATTTGGTCAGGGGTTTCCAGTCTTGGCATCTTGGGCCTGTCCGGTTTGATCCCACATCTTGTGGCCTTGTTTTGGAGTGCTGCCAGGACAGGCCTCTGACTTTCCCCATAGCTGGTCATGACTTCCTCTTTGCTCTTTAACTGCCTACCTAACATATGTACAGTACCAAATGATTAAGAAAATTAATTCATGCTAAAATAATCTTGGAAAGAATAATTCGAATAATATTTTAAATTTATTGTTAATGATTTTGATGTCTGAATGCATCAGAAGAGAAAATATAATCCTACTACTGTAAATAATAAGGATGATTAATATTTTTGTGGAAGCCTGTTGGCTAAATATTTGTAAACATTATTCTAAGAATTAAAACCTATTTCATGTAATATAGAATTCTACTTATATATGAAAACCTCTAAGTAGGTATATATAAGATATAAAAGAATTTTCAAAAATTCCAAGGTTTAGGCCCTCTGTTTTCAAATGCTCCATAATCACTGTGACAGAGAAGGGAAGCAGAGAAAATTCCTGACAGAGTAACCATTTTTTACATGGTAACACCCTCCCCACTCTTTTTCTAGGAGTAGCAAAAGTAACTTCAAATCAGGTAATAGAATGCTTTGTTGGATTGTAGATTTCACAGAAAAAAGTTTTTTCCTACAGTTGGGTTTCAGTGGGAAATGAAATGTATTCAGCTTTAGGGATTTAAAGCTTTTATTTGTGAATATTTACCTTAAACTATGATAAAATATTTTGTTTGGTTTCTTTTCCCATTTTACATATAATACTTTATCTCAGCATTAACAAAGAGACTTCTATAATATACACTTTTATTTAAAGGATTAAGTAGACCTGGAAGAAATGAGTATAAAAGAGTGTGTGAATTTTATATTAAATATCTTTGCCTCAAGAAAACACTCCTAGCCTCCATAAAGAATTCACTAGGCTGTTTGTTCTTAACCATTTGGATCCATCTAGCCCTGGACAATATGCATAAAGCTTTATCTCTGCTTTCTGTTCCTTCATTTGTATATGAGCAAAACGAAGACCCTTTTTTTGTCCATTTCCTACACTTCAAATTCACAATTATTTTAAAACCACATACTCCAAGTTCAATTACCATATATTAGTAGTGCCATGTTTTATTTGGGGATTTGTAAAACTGTATTTCCGAAGTATTTGTTTTCCCTTTTAAGAAATGAATTTCCATACTGCACATGCTGCGAATAGGCATTTCTATTATCTATACTTCATGGATAAATGTCACCATTGCTGGGGGGGGGGGCAGGTGGCAATTTTATTTTTATTTTCTATTGTCAGTTTTCCTTTGAAGCATCAAATAGGCACGTAAGCTATTTACTTACTGTGACTTAACGAGCCGTTATAAAATGAGCCATAGTCCCACTGTGCATTTCATACAACTATTACTAGAACTTCTTTTCAGAAGGATTTATCTACTAATCAATATCCTTCTTATTGTGCCATTTCCAGAAGTACTAAAAAGACTTCTCTTCTGAAACAGCGTTTGACTCTCTCATGTTTTACTCTCTCTCTAATAGTTGTACCGTGTACAACAGCGAATCTAACAGGTGGACCGTGTAGTTCCTGTGAAGTGGCTATGGTCACAATTATTTTTGGACATTTCTGGGGAAGGTGAAAATCCCTCAATTGCATTATCAAATAAAAAGCAGAGTTGCAGACATTTGAAATTACACTTGAAATCGTTCTCTTTCTTAAAAAGCACTTGTTGAGACATCAGTTATTAGATATTTTAAATTACTGCTTTTGAAAGATTAGTTTACAAACTCAAGAGACACAGATAAAAATTGATTATCATCAATGATAAACGTGATTTGCATCCTTTCTCTTCATTTTCTTAAACCCGGAATTTTGGTATTGAATTGGAAGAGGTAGTCGTGAACTCTGCAGGGACTATACCCCAAATTTCTTTTGAGAGACAGCATTCTCCATGTGATGTAATATTTTCTACAGATGATTTACAGGTTACAGACATGCTGTGACCTCTCTCCCAACTGCAAACAGATTAGGCAGAGCTGATTAACCGAGACTAAAGCACTGGGTTATTTTCTCCTGGGGGGGTCTTTGGCCAAGCCCTCCTCTCGGAACCCTCCCACTTCATTCGCTTGCAAATGCAAGCCTGAAGAGGTCTTCCTCCCCCAGCCCCAACTCTCGAGCCCTGCAGCGCCATCAGCGGCAGGATCTTCCTACGTGAGGGACGTCTCTTATTGATCAGAAACGCTGAATGGAAACCAATCAGAAAGAGGGTTTCTTTGGCTTCAGCTTCCTGCCCGTCTGAGTTAAAAGGGATGCTCGAAGAGGGAGGCACGCTGACATGCATGAAGCCTCAGCTGTGAAGATACTGTAAAAAGAGAAGAGTAGGAATGAGACAGAAGCAACACCGGGATCGTCAGCGCTGAGCAGGGCTCAACTCAGTTCCGCTACTGAGCGAGGTAAATGCTATTTACTTTACCTGACAAGATAAGCTATTCAGTTTTTGCTTTCTTATAACGAAGTAGTACAAATGCAGCTTTTCTCCTGGTTGCTTCGTTTTGCACTCTCTCTCTCTTTCCCTCAACATTTGTTTTGAAGCAGGTAAGAATACATTTTGTAGTATTTGAATAAGATATTAAGATGCTCAGTGAGAAAACTTGCGATGCTTCCTTCATATTTTACTTTTACAAAACTGATACCTATCAAAGCTCTTTTCATAGTGCTTAAATTTTGCATATGGAGCATTATTATAAAATAAAAATAAACTTCGCATTGTGATAGTTGATTTTGGGGGGTCTTGAATTACTCACATATTAATGTATTTATGGATGCTATTATTACATTAATTCAAATGGACTCCTGGTTTTCTCATAACTTTTGTTTATAAAATTTGAGTCAGAACTGTCAAAAATAAAGGCATCTTTATTCATAATTGAATAAGAAGTGGTTTCTTTATTTTTCATATTAAAATAAGACAATATATAAATAGTACAAAGAACACATGTACAGATGGACATAGGCTGTCAGGATTAAGGTCATCACCATACCTAGCAAAGATTTCTTCACATATTTGTGGTTCTTACTCAAGTCAACATCCTGAATGTGTGCCTCTGTTGGCTATAATTGGTCTCCATTATCACAGGCAAATGTATCTTAATGTAGTAAAGACTGGATGAAAACCACAGGAGGGAGAGCTTCAAAGGCAAAACTGGCATTTTTTTTTTTTTTTTGAAATGATACGGAAAATGCAATGATTTCATGGAGCAGTGTTTTATTTTTCTTTGCATACTCAATATAACCATTCACATCAATTAAAATTTTAAGCACACCAGTCTCAAAAAAGGCATGATGAATTTTAACTATAAGATTGCAGTATTCTGTAGCTTTTGCATTTAGATACTGTTAACAGCTCGTATTCTCAGAATCTACTTTGAATACCAAAGGTGCACTACAAGAAAAGTAATCACCTGTAGTAGGTAAGTTCACATTTATTTGTATGATCAACTTTTGATGAGAATGTAGTGGACTACAGATTTGAGGAGAAACTGGAGATCTTTTCTGATTTGTTGTCATTTAATATTTTGTTATAGATCTATGAGATTACTAATATAGATTTTTTTTCACAAGGTTTTGTAATCTATGTAGCACGAAAAAAATGAATGATTTTGTGAGAGCAAAAAGTGGTAACTTTGTGTGACAGGAGGAAATCTTCATTTGGCTCTTGATCTATGGAATAAGGAGAGTTACCCATCTTCAGCCATAGGTGACTAAGAATGAATTTGATCATTTGATGCTCTTAACTTGAAAAGAAATGTGTTTAAAATCTACTGCATTCAATGGAGGATAAATCCTATTTTCAGATTCAGACACTGCTTCATTGCCTAGGCAATGCTATGAGTACCTAATGAATCTGGTTAAGCCAGGTTTGAATGGTAGATCTGCTAAAAGATCAAGAAAATGAAGTAACATGCTATTTCAGCACATAACAGCAAAGAACTTAAACATAACATGAATAGCATATGTTTGTGGTCTTGTCCTCAAACATATTATGAATTCAACTGAAGTTTTCTCAAAGAAAGAGTACAAAATAATTATATGCCCTTAGTAGATGTATCCTGAGATGCTAAAATTCTGTTGTCTCTGTATTTGTTTGTTTTGAAAAATGAGAAAATGTAAGGTAAAGTGCATGGTATGAGCAAATCTACTTCTGGAAATAATGAATAAGAAAAATGCCTTGGAGGAAGCAGATAGTCTCAATTTAAAAGTAATTCACTAACTTTAAGTCAGATTTGGTAAGACTGATAAAGCAAGTCATATAAGAATATTTTCTGGGATGAAAAATATGATTTTTCCCTTTATTACACTGGGTGATAGCTTTTAAAACAATTTTGAAATAGTCTGCATAATTATTTACCATTATTGTATTCATTGTGTATTTGAAGTAAGAATGTCTTATTCCATTGCCTATGTGTAGCAAGATCACAGTATTAAAGTTGGCTTTGAAATCATGTTTTTAAATGTTGTGTTGCTTGACTTGATAAATTGTATGTTGGATTAGAAGCCCTTCTGAATGTCATCTTCCATGAAAACATTTCACTTGGTATTTTCCTGCGACCCCTGTATATACAAAGTTTAGCCAGTAGAGTGTCCCCTCTATGGTGCATTCACCAAATGGGATTTAAAAAACAATCACTAGAGATTTTTTTTTTCCCACTGGTTTACCTCTCTTTAGACAGTAGTAGTGATTTGAAGCAGATACGCATTTTCTATAACATTTGCACAATGTATAGGTATAGTTAATCCGAATGCTTTGGACAATGCTTGAAATTATATAACATAAAATACATGAGTAATATGGCAATATACTGTATGAAAGAAAGTATAAATTTAGGTGTAAGTTAATTTAAAGAATACATGTGAATGTGTCATGAATAAACATTGGCTGTAATTTGTTCTCTATGAAAGTGAACAGCCTAGATGGATAATTACTTAGCATTAATACAGATGTTTCAATGTAATGGATCATTAATTTGCTATATTCTTTAAGACAAATTTTGTTCCCTCAAATGAAAATTTAAATCTAAAGTATAAATAAATCTAACATTTGGAAAAACAGAGTGTGATACTTTACAAAATGTCCAATGTGATATTTTAAATATTTATACTTATGACTTCAAGGATATATATATATATATATATATATATATATATATATATATATATATATATCTCCCATTATATTTATATTACCATATTATATATAATATCAAATCAATAGTAATATTAACTGTAGAGTAAGTTTGGTTTATTGTGAGGTATTTTATTATAAAAAATCTAGCTAAGTTCTTGGGTATTTTACTTCTTAAATTATCTACTTAATTAAAATTATTTTTATTTTTTTAATTTTTATTTAAGCTTTCTTAAGAAAGAAGACAGCATGTGAAATAGGACCAAAAAGACATTGATTTTAATTAGCTTTGTCCTCACCTGATGCTAATTGATAATCATTTTTCATTGTAGAACGTAAGGTATGTTTCCTAAGATAAAGCAATTTTGTTCACTGTATCTTGCATATTTGTTTTGAGAAATGAGTTGTGTCTTAAAATATATCCCAAAAAAGTCTCTTAATACCCATGACATTATCTTATTTAGGTTTTTAAATAAAATTCTAAAACTTTAGAAAAGGGATTTTAACCACCTTCAACTCTGATGTTACATGAGAAAATGGAGGTTTAGAAAGATAAAGTTATATATCCAAAGTTGTCAAATTGTATATGAAAAATTGGCAACATTAAGTGAAAATATATAATGTTAAATCATGAAAATCATACTAGGTATACACACAAAAACACACACACACATACCCACAGCGTTTAGCTGAAAACAATGTCTCCTGGATTGTTTTAAACATTCTGGAAAAGTTTTTTCTCTTATGACTCACTTCGAATTCCTCAACCTGGAACCACCATTATCCTTATCATTAAAATATAGTAGGAAATGCAGAGTGAGGAGAGCATCTTTATACACTTACACATTTCCATAGCAGTCCTAGTATGTTAATGCACTTATCCCTAAATTTAGCACTAGTAAGAGATAGTCTTATAGCCACATTAAGAACGCAAAGTGCCTGAATAAAAGCACGATCTCTGGAACCTAACCAAGACATTTTATACTAGCACTACCAAGAAACACATCCCAAAACATAAAAGTCATGATAATGGATCTTATTGCTTAAAGTATTGTTTTTGTTGCTGTGAGGTGTATATGTGCATATGTGTAGGAGAGACAGAGACACAGAGACAGAGACACAGAGAGGGAGACACATACACACAGAGGGAAAGAGAGAGAGATTTATTTTTAAGAGGAAAGGTGGGGAAAAGGAGAAGACCTGAATATTTTCTTAAGTGACATTTAGGGTTTTTCCTTTTGGTCCTTTTCTGTGCTTTTGCATTACTTTGCCAAATTATAAATCTATTGCAGGAGAAATGAGTGCTCTTGTGTTCTCTATTTCTCTTCAAGAACAAGATAAGTCTTGGTCTTTTGAATTAATCAATGAAATACCAGAGTGTATGATTGTTTCAGAAGTATGAATTAAAAAGCCTGCTTTTTGTATCACTTTTTGAGATTAGCCTTATAGTTGTGAAGAGCATGGATGATTTCATTGTATTTTTTCCTCTAAACACTTACTCAACTTATAATGGAAACAGCAGTGACTAAAAGTTATTATTTGATTTTTGAGTTTAGAGATGAATGTGTTCCTAAATGTATTTAAGAAATAGATATACCTGACAGAATTTATATTAGAATATGCTAAGCTTACTATACTTTATTACTAATTAAGTATCCAATGCATAATGAACTTTTTCCCATAGTTTCTGAAACCCAATCTTAGGAAGGTCATAACAAGAAACAATATTCTCAGGAAACCAGTATAACAGGGAGATGACAACACATATAACAATGTGTAGTCTAAGTAAATAAACACCAATAATCACTTCCTGGGACAAAAGACGTCATGTGAAATATTCCACTCATAAAACTGGGACAATAGAACCTGAAAGTTTTCAAAGGTAGTTTTCCTCCAATCAAGTAACTTCTTCATCACCTGTTTTTTGCTTTTTTTTTTTCCTACTAAATCAGGTTACTGTAATAATTTAATGTAGTTGCCAGGAATATTTTTAAAGAATATTCACTTCTATGTGTTATAAACACTTCAAAATGCAAAGAATGTATCATGAATTCAAGAAATTCAAATCCCTTTTTCCCTGTAATGGTAATTAAGTCACAGATGAAACATCTGAGGAAAATTATAGGTCGAATTACAAAGTAACATCTATGTATCTGTATCTTCCTATCTTTACACACACACACACACACACATATCTCTATGTGTGTTCGCATTCATAATTCTGTGTACCTGTATCTGTAGGTATCTCCATGTACATGTGCGTTTATGTGTGTGTAGATTCAAAAATATATGGAAAAAAGAAAGGAAAAACAATGATTTCAATGTATAAATCAATTATAGTTTTAAATTGTTAAAATGGTATAACATTATATACTAAAAAGCTCTTTTGTCAGGCAATTATAGATATGATATTATGAAGTAATAAAATAGCAATTATATATCTTTTTAATTTTGGAAAAAGTTAAACTCAATTGTGTTATGGCTGATTTTGATAAGTAGGGAGTATTAGACTTTCATTTTTTAAAACTGTAGCCAGAAATAATTGTTCTCCATTTAATGTCCACAACTCTCAAAGACCTCATAAAATATAATCTCTTTACCCACTCTTATGATGGGAGGAAAAGTATTATATAAAGTAGGAATTATAATGCTATCTCAAATCATATTGGTAAAAGTGTGATTATTATTACTATCAGAAAATAAAATCCTTATTATTTTTCATTTATTATATTATAATACAAAGAAAGAACAGTTACATGGTGGAATTCTAAAGTATTTACTTGGCCATTTTCCCTAGCTGAGGATTAGATAACTAGGCATTTTAGAATTATTATGTTATTGGGTAAATTATTTGCTTACTGGTTTATATTAATTGCTTTATATTAAAATGTGATACTAAGATTAAATATAATTTCCTTTAATAAGATATACACAATATTTAATACAAAAGTCGAGGATAAATGTTTGTATTATGGTCACTCCTTATAGATTAATGTTATAACCTATTAGCACATTATAAATCAACTATGTATGCATGTACTGAGCAGGCGTTAGATTAGGTTTAACTATTAGAAGAGAGAACGTTTTTCCTCCTCCCCAAAATCTTGCCAGTTTATCTAGATAATGTAATATTTTACATAGATTCAATTCTGTTATGTTTTTTAACATAAGGTTCAGATTTGTATTTCTGACAATACTTACTCTTCCAAAGATTAAATAATTAATGCACTATTATAATAATATGTGCGGTTATGTATGCAAATCATATTTGTCTGACTTTTATGTTTAGCTTAGAATTGAGATCTCTGGTATAATCATTAACAAAGAAGAATGTTATTATCATACCTGCAATAAATATAATTTTCCTTATGATTAAAATTAATTTTGGTCACTTTAAAACAACTAGTTCTATTAAAATACAAACAGTGAATATTAATAACAAACATCCTTTTTTAATACTGCAGTGTTATTTTACACATTAAAATGAAGAGTTTTAACAGTACTGTCTGTATCTATATATTTCTCTCTATATATCTACAAAGATATATAGATATGTATGATGTATCTCAGCTTCACTACTTTGGACCTTAAGCCCATGTTAAATTTCATTTTCAATAACTAAATATGGAATGCTATTTAAATAGGAAGAATTTCCAACTTTGGAAATATTTTGTGACTTTAGAAAATTAAGAGAATTGTTCTGATAGAATTAAAAAAAATAAGTATATATCAGGAAACTGCTTGAGGCTATAATTACTTATGCCCACAGATGAATATCGGAACAGATGGAGACCAAATGATGGAATGGAGACTAGAAAGTGGGGGGATTCCATTGAGGAGTCAGTGGTAGAGTCACACGATTTGCATTTACTAACGATGCCTCATGGATGTCTGACATGTCCCCAGACCTATGCTACTTTAAGACTTGCTGCTTGACAAATGAAGCATTGCCTTTGGGATCATGACAACGCTTTATTTAAACATGAGCATGGAGATTCTTCTCCATTATACCCAAGACTGAACTGTGCCTTAAATGCATTCAGGGAGAAACAAAATGTTACTTCAGAATAAAACTGTCACTGGTATATGTCTTGCATTTATTTCATTCACCATATTTATAAGCTGTACTCTTCTAAAATTACAAGAAAATGTGGGTAAACATGTAGGTAAAAAAGGAAAAGAATGTGAGGAAATTCTACCTGGAATGAAAATTTATCCAGATTACGGGTTTGGACAAACATATCCCTAACTACTTATAAACAATATTTTGTTCTATAAAATATGGATTTGAAAGCATATTTTAGAAAATAAGTAACTTTAAGTTATAAAATTCTATACCTATTCAATACAACAGCTTTCTACTAATAAGAGATGTCTTATAAGCTGTATCTGTCTTGTTAAAGTTGCAGTGGTAGATAATTTTTCTAGATGTAAGTACTTGATGTTTTTTATTATTTTTTATCCCTTGCATTTTGGTTTCCATCATCTATAACTCATATGATAACTTCTCTTCAAATATCTCCTTTATGAGAAAAATTTAAAGTATTAACTAATCAATCTGCTACAAGTATATTTTCAACCAATTTAGTATTTGGAAAGTAAGCATATGTTAAGATTACAGAAGGGATTTTTGGTATTTAGCATGTGATTTAAAAGTTCTAAACATATATACTAATAAAATATATCAAATTGATATACTAATAAGTATAAAACTATACATGTATATATGATACACCAATTAAGTTACTCTTTCTAATATGCCTGGTGATATGTTTTATGTTCAAAGTGTAACATGTATTTTCTCCTTTAATTATAGTATGTGGGGAAAGATATTACTCATACCCATCTTCTATTATCCTTTCTCTTATGCTTTAATTTTAAATCATTTGGTGGCTAACACAGACTTCACTTAAGTTGTGCATTGTCCACTGCCTTCTACCAAATTAAGTACAAATTTATGGTGATTCACAGAAAGCAGATTGGTTTTTTCCATGCAATGAACTGTGATGATTTATTTCCCTTGCTGTTTTTAACTAATGTGTGCTTTCTTACCCTCACTGCAACTTTAGCTTTGCTGCTACTTCCATTTCCACATTTACTGCTTTGCTTCTTACCCATTATCATTATTCCCCACCCCGACTCCTCCTCCACTTCAAAGACAGAATATATTTAACTACAAGTGCCTATCTTCCTTAACTTGGCTTGCATTGTGGGGAGATGATTCAGTGAACTGTGACAGAAAAGTAGCTTTTCCAACATGAGAAACTCCTTAGATGTGGAGCTAATAAAAATTGGTCAATATGTTCTTGGATGATTTTGGAAACTCTTCTCCATTCTACCTCTCTCCTACTTTCACTTTCTAAAAGCCTGGAAGTGGGTCCTACAAGGAGTGAAGTATTACCAAGGTCATAATACATTAACAGATGAGTAGAACAAGGAGAATTACTGCTACTGAGAAGAGGGTTTGACTGTAAGTCCAGGAATATAGCCCTGCATTAAGGATTTTGGGGAATTAAGAAATATTGGGGCTTGAAAACCTAAGGCTATCCTAACATACTGAAGTTTCATAAGGTATGTGTGTGAGGAGACAAATTGGCAAATTGTTTTGATATTGACTGCTTGGCCTCAGAAGTCCCAAAATTGATGCATACAGATTTTTCATATTAAGAAGCTGATCTTTATCCCATTCCCATGTAGTAGAAATGACAGTCCATCTTACAGTTTGCAGGTGTAGGTGGAAGCAATGCATCTCATAACGTTAGTACAACAATGTAGTATCCTAAATATGTACAGTCCATTCAGAATCCTAAAGGCACTCTTTGTTCTCATCTTTTAAACTCACCATCAGGAAAAAAGTCCTTCAGATTATTTGCAATAATTAATTCATCCACTGGATGATTATTTCATTTTCTTACTTTTGAATTTACTCATTTCTGAGTACCTGCTCAGTCCCCTCCCTCTGTCCTGTGATGAAACGTCTGCTGGGGAGACTCTCATGGAAGCCACTGTTGTTAGAGATTCTCTTCTTGTCATACGTGACAAAATTTATCTGCTTGTAACTTCACTTTTTATTTTGTCTTAGCCTTGCCTATATAGTTTGGAATCTTTAATCCACCCCTATCTAAAAGCATTAAACTCATTCAAAAAAAAAAAAAAAGTCTCTGTCAATCCTGTGCTTGCTCTTCAAGTATAAATATCCCTCATTACTTCAATTTTAAAATAAGTAACATTTTACAGACTGCTCTACCATTCCAGTTACCCTGTGTGAAATGAACTCTTGTTTGATATTGTCTCTAAAATTGAAATAAAAAATCCTAATGTGAAATAGGGAGCACACAATAATTGGGCCCAATGTCCCTTTTAAAAACTTCTTTTCAAATTAATCTAAGACCAGGTTTTTATCCCTCCTCACTGCTTCCATTATACATACATAGAAAAAAATTATTTATGATTTGTAATTATTTCTTATGTTTCCAAATTCTGAGAGATACAACCCTTGTCACGTCTTACATTGGTCTCTTTCTGTCTAGTCCTTGGGGCACTTTTCCTGTAAGAACCTTAATATCTCTTTGCTGTATTATTATATTAACTTTTAATTGCTCACTTAGCCAACAATTTCTTTAACAACAAATATCTTCCACAAAGTATAATTTTGTAAATTAAGAATAAGCTCAAGTAACCCTCTCTCCTGTTACCCCCATCCCATACCACATCACATCTAGAAATAAATCAATACTCCTCAGCCTTGAATCCAAGTTCTTCAGCAGCTGGTTTATCTTATATTTTAATTTTTTCTGCTAAATTTAGAGTCTTAAAAATACGGCCACAGCCTTAAGGAGCCCAAAGTTTAGGTTTCAAATGATTCAAACTATCCTGAATCTTTATAGAAATACTGTATTTATGATTTAATGTGAGTTCCCTGGAAAAAAGTCCAAAGCATTCATGATATTCATGGAATTTTCATCACCCCAAAAAAGATATGGACTGTTTAAGTCCATAAATTAAAATACCAATATTTAACAATACCACTTTATTGGAATAAGAGTAAAAATGCAGTAGGCTTGTGATGTCAATAGACACATAGCTTCTTCCCAGCTCCATTTACTTGTTCTGTTTTGTTGGTAGGTTATCTTCATTTCTGGGTGCAAATTGTCTCATATATAAAATGCAATAAACAAAAAGTTTAGATAGGTAATATTTTATGGTTGGAAAGGGCAAGCAGAGTCCTGGGGTCAGACATCCAAAGTATATGAGTTTGAGAAAATCTTTTAATGCCTTGGAGCTATAGGAGCTTCATGTGTTAAATTAAGGTATTAGCAGTATTTACATTATAATGTATTATGAGGAAACATGATTGTTCCTAGAGTAACTTCTGTTATTACTATTTTATTATTAAGAATGTTATTGCTCAGGTTCACTATATTCAGGTAAAGATTAATAGGACTCTCCATATAGAAAAGCACAAGAGACTTAGCTTAATTTGATCACTAATTTCTTTGTTCTTGAAATTAGGTAAGTCTAGAAGTCAGTTACAACATTATGAATATACATATTCATATATGTCATATGCATGTTATGTTAAGTTGACATAACATGCAATGAAATATTTTGTGTAAATTTATACATGTTCAAATTAATATAGAATATTTACTATCATAAATAGAATACTAGAAGGTTTATTGCCTGAAGTTGGAATGAGTATATTACACTTAGATCTTGGAGACATGAGTGAGTTATAAAAGTCTTTTAAATATAAGTAACATTTGGGAAATTTTCAATGGTAATAAAATTTCATAGTGTCTCCTTTCATTACATATTTTTTTATCACATATTTTAATGCCAGGTATTTAACTTTCCTTTTTCTAGCATTTTTATGGTTTCTCCCTTTTATTCGTTGAATTATATTATGAGTATAAAGTGAATGACATTCTTGACCTTAAAATGAAGAGAGTTTATAAAGGTGGTTTATTTGTATAAAAATTTTACTTTGGTTTTAAAAAAAAAAAGTTCAAACAAAAATAGTGGTAGTGATTACATGCTTGTGAATAACATTCATTAGTATTTTTTTTAATTTTTTTTTAAGATTTTATTTATTTGCGAGAGAGAGAATGAGAGACAGAGCATGAGAGGGAGGGGGGTCAGAGGGAGAAGCAGACTCCCTGCCGAGCAGGGAGCCTGATGCGGGACTCGATCCCGGGACTCCAGGATCATGACCTGAGCCGAAGGCAGTCCCTCAACCATCTGAGCCACCCAGGCGCCCAACATTCATTAGTATTAACTTGGAAGCTAATTTTGTGGCAAATGTTAACAATTTGATAGTTTATCCATAATCTGTATAAAACAGTTAATGTTATTTATGAAACATAGAAACCATTTTAAGTTATATTATTTCGTAAATTTGTTCTATAATCATGTATGGATACCAAATACTTATTCAACCTTTACTATCATGCAGCATTTTTTGGGTGCTGAAATTATAGCAGTAAACATGATACAAAGAGATTCTAATCACAAGAACGTACTCTCTAGAGGAGTGATACAAATATCAGTGTGATGGAGAGTTACTGAAGGGGTAAGTAGAACAGGGCGTATGAGACAAGTTTTTTTTTAGAAAGTGAAATTTGAATTGATTTTGAATGGAGAGAAGGAAATACTATGAGAAACATTATTTTAGGTAGAAAAAATAGCAGACTCAAAAGCCTGGAATGTTAACAAAGTTTGCTAATTTTATAATATAATCTGAATTACAATTTTAATTTTAATATATAGACATTACATTGTTATATTAAGCTTATTTAGATACTTATAAACTTAGTAATAAGAATGTGAACTGAACATATTCCAGTTTTCATAGTAATGTTGTTTTAACAATAACCTGCATTCTTCTTTTTGCTTCATTAAATACTTAGTTCCAATATAATATATATTTTTTATGTATACAAAGTTAGACTTTCATTAAATGTTACTATTTATATAGTAGTAGGAATTTCAGACAGCTACAGTAGAATATTTAAATATTAACTATAAGTGTTCAAATTATTAAATTCTCTAGTTTCTCCTGTCATAAGTAGAAGACTCACTCAAGCTGAGGCAGGGAAGACTATCTAATTGTGAGGAAAACTAATACGCCTGTATATATCTTTGTATATTTCTATATTATTATCTATAGTGATAAGGGACAGTTAGTCTTACAACTCTTTCCTTTGCCCCCCCCAAAAAAAGAAACCCATAATAGGACTGATTCTCCTTTATCCTGAATTTTGAGGGAGATTCTATTCTTTTTGAAGGCACTAGAAATAGCAGAATTTGTCCTAGAATTTTCTCAAATGTCTTTAAATGTGGATTCCTTCCTATCTGTGTGATTTTAGCTTAGACATGATTTTCATACTTCTAATATAGTTTCCAAAAGAAAGAATCTAATTGTGTGACTGAAATTTTTCTCTACTTCTGAAGATCTGCTCCCTATGGGTTCTGTTTCCATCACTTTGTCTGTTAGGTCACGCCTACCTTTATTTCCTGGCGCTTTTCTGGCTTCTCTTTCTTTTTTACCGATTTCCTCTCTTCAATAATCTCCAGTTAAATTTTCTGAGATAACTATATTAAACTGACTTTTATTTCTTTGTACCAGAACCCTAGACAGCTTTTTGGTTAGTTTTCAGTATCTTCCTAACCATATCTAAATTAGATGACCCCTTCATCTTCTCTTGGGTCCTGGATATACAATGTATCTACTGAAAAAGTGGCCTTAACCTCACAAAGACTGGTTGGACACCCATCTTTAAAAGGACCCATGGGGGCGCCTGGGTGACACAGTCAGTTAAGAGTTCAGCTTTTGCGCTGTGAATTGTGCAAGACTGTTGAATCTCAGATCTGTACCTCTGAAACAAATAATGCAATATATGTTAAGAAAAAAAAAAGAAGAAGAAGAAGAAGGTAGCGGGAGGGGAAGAATGAAGCGGGGGAAATCGGAGGGGTAGATGAACCATGAGAGATGATGGACTCTGAAAAACAAACTGAGGGTTCTAGAGGGGAGGGGGGTGGGAGGATGGGTTAGCCTGGTGATGGGTATTGAGGTGGGCACATTCTGCATGGAGCACTGGGTGTTATGCACAAACAATGAATCATGGAACACTTCATCTAAAACTAATGATGTAATGTATGGGGATTAACATAAGAATAAAAAAAAAAAAAGAGTTCGGCTTTTGGTTTCTGCTCAGGTTGTGATCGCAGGGTCAGGGGATCAGCCCCAGGATGGGCTGCGCTCAGCACGGAGTCCACCTAAAACTCTCCCTCTCTCTCTCTGCCCTCCTCCTCCCCTCTCTCTCTCAAATAAATAAATCTTTAAAAAATAAATAAATAAAAGGACTGTGGACATGGTATTCAATGTATATCATTTGCACAAAGTAAATAATTATAATGACAAATTCTCTCTCCAAATAATGTGTAGATAACATGCTTCTCATCCTACATAATGTGTTCATTTGGCTAACATGTATTTTATAGTTGTAAAATAAAAATGGAAATATGGCAATTTGGAGTTTTAAGATTATATCATGAAAATTTGTTGGTCATTTTCAAAGAGGAAACACAACAGGGTGTTATGGGTGAATCATGTTTTGCTAAATTATTCCTTTAGTTAAGTTTTACATTGCTTAATTATGAAACTGATTCATATTACCACTTTGGAAGATATGTATTTGTAACTTTTGGTCTGATCCTAATTCTATATCTCGTAACTCCCTGCTTCTCTCTTTGCTAACCAAAATCTGCCTGCCCTTCTGTGAAGCTAGAGTTAGGGAACAAATCCCCACAGAGTAGGGAAAAAATGTTTACTTAAATGCTGACTGTAATGGTTAAGAGTGCAGATTCTTAAACTAGAAAAACAGCTCCACCTCTTGCCTCCAGCATGATCTCAATTAATTTACTTTATCTTCCTAAAATTTAGTTTCCTCATGTGAAAATACGGATAATTGTATTCATTAGGATTGTTGTCAAGAATGATTATGATAGGGGCCCCTGGGTGGCTCAGTTGTTAAGCGTCTGCCTTCAGCTCAGGTCAGGATCCCGGGGTCCTGGGATCAAGCCCCGCCTTGGGCTCCCTGCTTGGCGGGGAGCCTGCTTCTCCCTCTCCCACTCCCCTTGCTTGTGTCCCCTCTCTTGCTGTGTCTCTCTCTCTGTCAAATAAATAAAATCTTAAAAAAAAAAGAATGATTATTATAATACATGCATCAAAGTGCTTATCATAGTAGCCACTTAATAGATATTAATTTTGCTTACTGTTAGTAGTATAGTCACAATATACTCAAATTATCAGTGTCCAATACTACTTTTAGAGGATTTTACCATTGTATTTGGGAAAAGTATTTAAATATTCTGTAAAGGTTTTAGGACTTTCCTTGTCTAGACTCTTAAAAAGTTAAAAAATTAAAAATAATTTTACCTCCAAATAATTGATGGAGAGATGCTTTGGGCCTATGCTAGGATTTTACTTGATTAGGCAACATATTTTCTCCAAAGAAATATACACTGGCTTTTAAATATACCATATGATCAATCATGAATGCAGAGAGTAGGAGTAACAATATGAACTTACTGGGAAAATTGAAGAAATGTTAAAAATTATATAAGCAATCACACTTTCAAAAGGCACAGGAAACACTCCTAATTATAAAAGCATGAAAAATAAGTTTGAAAATGTTTGAAAAATTTGAGTCTTGGAAAATATTTGTTTAACTTTCATTATTAATAAAAATAGAGCCAAGTTATCATAATGGTTTCTAATGATATTACATGCTATTTTAAAGTGGGAAAAAAACCATATATTCTATAAAATGTCATCTCTCTCTTAGGAGAGAGATTTTAAATTGGGAAAATAATGATTCAATATAATCAAGGATTATTACAGTAAGAACTGACATTTCGTTTAATTAACTGATTTTACAGATAAGGATAAGAAGACACCAGGAAATTTGTTCAAAGTGATCCTAGAGGAGAAAAACCAAGAGTAGAATCCAGGTCTCCAGGAATAGATAATGTGATTAACATTAGTTTATCAATGTCAATCATTGTATTTTTACAAAGTTGTTTTTTTTTTTCTTGTTAACAGCTTTATTAAGATATAATCACATGCCATACAATCCACCGATTTAATAGGTATAAACAGCTCCAATGGTTTTTAGTATCACAACAGAATTGTGCAACTACCACCACAACCTGATTTAGAACATTTTTTTTAAATTTTAATATGTTATGTTAGTCACCATACAATACATCATTAGTTTTTGATGTGGTGATCCACGATCCATTGTTTTCATATAACACCCAGTGCTCCATGCGGTACTTGCCCTCCTTAATACCCATCACCGGGCTAACCAATCCCCCCTCCCCCTCCCCTCTAAAACCCTGTTTGTTTCTCAGAGTCCATAGTCTCTCATGGTTCATCTCTCTCTCCAATTCTACCCCCTCTCATTTTTCCCTTCCTTCTCCTAATGTCCCCCATGCTATTCCTTATGTTCCACAAATAAGTGAAACCATATGATAATTGACTTTCTCTGCTTGACTTATTTCACTTGGCATAATCTCCTCCAGTCTCATCCATGTTGATGTAAAAGTTGGGTATTCATCCTTTCTGATGGCTGAGTAATATTCCATTGTATATATGGACCCCATCTTCTTTATCCATTCATCTGTTGAAGGGCATCTCGGCTCTTTCCACAGTTTGGCTATTGCAGACATTGCTGCTATGAACACTGGGGTGCATATGGCCCTTCTTTTCACTACATCTGTGTCTTTGGGGTAAATACCCAGTAGTGCAATTGCTGGGTTATAGGGTAGCTCTATTTTTAAATTTTTGAGGAACCTCCACACTGTTTTCCAAAGTGGCTGTACCAACTTGCATTCCCACCAACAGTGTAAGAGGGTTCCCCTTTCTCCACATCCTCTCCAACATTTGTTGTTTCTTTCCCTGTCCATTTTTGCCATTCTAACTGGTGTAAGGTGGTATCTCAATGTGGTTTTGATTTGAATTTCCCTGATGGCTAATGATGATGAACATTTTTTCATGTGTCTGTTAGCCATTTGTATGTCTTCTTCAGAGAAGTGTCTTTTCATATCTTCTCCCAAATTTTATATGGTAGAATGACTCTCCAATCTGTTGTAGTTAAGAGAAGAGTGGATGGGAAATAAAAAGACCAGAGAATAATGGGTGTACATTCATTTATTAAACTGGAATTTAATTTATTAATTTATTAATTTAATTTCTTCACTCTAAAAAGTATAGACTAGAAAATGCCTAAGGGCTTTTTGAGTTCCAAAGTCAATGGATCTTTGCTTAATATAATTATAATAAACTTTCAATTGTTTCTCAAACAAGCTTCCATCTGTGGGGAAAAAACATAACAACAGAATAATGGAGATATCTGGGAGTTTTCAAAGGCCTGGATATTCTCTTCTCACACCTGGTCCTCTTGAACACATTTTCTGAGATGTGGATACCTCTGTGTTAGGTCTAATTGCATCTGTTCAAGTGACCTTCTCCATATTGCCTAAGTGTCCTCCACTGATATCAGAATTTCCATGTATAAAAAGAATATGATTTGGAATTTCATTATTGTCCATGAATATTAAGAAATGTATTCCTTGGTCATGTCTACAGCATCACTCTGTTTCAAACATTCTGTCAGTCTATTCACAACTATAATAATGAATTCAAATTATCAACCACCTAAAAGAAATTTAAGTTTCAGTCATGTGTTTTAAATCATTTTTTGTGTGTAGATAATTCAAATAGTGTAACCTGCTCATCTGATTGAACTTATATATATTTCTGCAGTTACACAATTGTGTTATTTTTACATCATTTATGTCTGTATTTCTTAATATAGAAATAATCAAATTATTTCTATATTAAAGCAAAGATTGAGTGATATGGAACATTTTGTTAACACAACTGCTCAATCATTGGGAAAAAAAGAAGTATGTCAGTTCACTAGTTTTAAAGAAAAAATTCATTTGAAGGACAAATGATTCTAATGTCAAATGAATCCCCAAAAAACATTCAATTTGTAAAAGACCAGATTTTTTGAAAAAGGGATTAAAGGCTAGTTATTTCTTTGAGACATTATAATTTGGCATATTTTAATAAATCTATTCTTGGATACCATTTCATTGATTTATGCCAACAAATAATCTATCAGCAACTTTAGGTTTTAGACCTCTCAGTTAAACCTACAAGAAATTACTATCCTTAGCCACGTTTTATCTACAGTGTTATGAGAGTAATAAGAAAAGCATGAGTGTGTAAGATAAGTTCTCCCAAATCACAAAAGAGCAACACCCTCTGTTTCAGTGTAATGTCTTGAGAAAATATAACAATACAAATATCTGATTGTCAATTAAACATTTTGCCTTCACAATCTATTTACATGAAAATTAATTATTTATAGGTAAATTATCTCCTCTCCTTCTGATTTCCTACTGGAGTTAGATTTCTTTCTGATGTTCTGAAGAAGGAAATTAATCTATTCATTAATTAAATTAATCTCATTGTAAAATAACATTTTGTAATAAGGAAGTACAGATTCTGATTTTCTTTGGCAAAGAACTTTTATTTATAATGTTATCTCGCCCCAGTCTATGAGGAAAATGGATAGCAGCTGTGTTAGGTAAATCACACACACAATTAGCATACACTATCTCTTTGCCAATGATATCGCTGAAGTTATGTAAAATATCATATATTCCTGGTATACGTTTTATAGATACATCATATTTTATATTGCTTTTAAGTGTTTTCACGTACATGAAAACAACCTCAATATTATTAGTCCTATTTATATAAACATAGAGAAAAATCATGTGATTCAAGTTACCTGAGGCTTATGTGATGCCTCTGAATTCCTATAGATTCATTATTAAGAGATTTTACTTAATATTCCTTCCATCTTTTGTAATTTATTTTTGTAATTATATGATGGTTGAAAAAATAATTTTCTTCTAGGGGAATAGACAATCTTACGACCATAAGTTAAGTATAGTACATAATATGTCAATGTTAATAAGCCAAGATCAGACCCAATTAAATTTACATCTAAACACATTTTGCAATTCATATGTGAATCTAATCCAAAAATCTCAAAGTCATAAAATCAAGCTATTTAGCACAATGCTTTAGCTCCCTCTTTTGGATGGTCCAGACTGCAATACGAAAATATGAGAAAATGTCCTAATATGTTCTCTTTTCAACTGTGATTTTATATTTGAGATAAAATTATTCCATTATTAAAGTGCATAAGATTAATCATTTTAATCTATTTTCTAATAAAAATAAGTCAAATTTACTTCTGAATTTTTTTTTTTTTTTTTACTGGTTGAATGCTAAGTTATTGAACACTTCAATTTAAAGATGTATTTTGATGAAGTGTTTTAATATATATTACTTAAAATGAATTAATGTTTAGTCATTTTTATAAGGATTTCTCAGTACTATAAAATAAAATATTTGAGCTCAGTTGTCTCATAAACTATGTACTAGTTATCCTTAAAACATGTAATAACCAAGAAAGACTTTTAAAAGTATTAATCATCAGACAGTATAAATTTGGTGAATTCTTATTTTAAAGATTCTTAACTACTTTTAGTAATGACATAAACAATAGGACATCAAGATGTATAAAACAAGTAATTTGTGTAATCTCTTAGACATACGTATGTTATCCAAGTATGTGTCGTGTGTGCATATATATACACACGTGTGTATATATATAATATATAATATTACACACATACAGTTAATACTTGAAGAACACAGATTTGAACTGCATGGGTCCACCTATACATGGAATTTTTAAAATAAATATAGTATAGTACTGTAAATGTATTTTCTCATGATTTTCTTAATAACATTTTTTTCTCTAGCTTACTTTATTATAAGAATATGGTATATAATACATATACAAAACATGAGTTAATTGACTGTTTATGTTATTGGTAAGGCTTCTAGTCAGAAGTAGCTATTAGTAGTTAAGTTTTTGAGAAGTCAAAAGTTATACATAGATTTTCAACTGGGTGGAGGTTTGTTGCCCCTAACCCCCACATTGTTCAAGAGTCAACTGTATATAATAAATATTAAAATAGTTATATATACACACACACACATATATATTTATCTTATGCTATTATATTATCACTGAAAATAGCTTAATACTAACACAAAAATAATTCAAGCACCTGAAACTGAAATGATAATATTCTGTTTTAAGCTTTTATATTTCTTGCAGTGATTGAACTCTATGCATCAAAGCATTTAATACTGAATAGCCTAAGTGTCAATTATATAATTATACTATAATTGGTGGAATTTTTGCCTTCCAAAAAAAAAGGTTGTTATAATTTTACATATCTGAAAGTATAAATGAAGGCGTTTATTTTTTGTAGTTTTTTGCAATGGAAATTTATTTGTTTAGCTTTATTTTGGAAATAGAAAACTTTTTACACAGACCTGTACCTCTGAAACAAATAACACATTATATGTTAAAAAAAAAAAGAAGAAGAAGAAGATAGCAGGAGGGAAAGAATGAAGGGGGGGAAATCGGAGGGGGTGACGAACCATGAGAGACTATGGACCCTGAAAAACAAACTGAGGGTTCTAGAGGGGAGGAGGTGGGGCGATGGGTTAGCCTGGTGGTGGGTATTAAGGAGGGCATGTTCTGCATGAAGCACTGGGTGTTATACGCAAACAATGAATCATGGAACACTACACCAAAAACTAATGATGTAATGTATGGTGATTAACATAACATAATAAAACAAACAAACAAACCAAAAAAGAAGTAAATTTTTAAACATTAATTGTCACTATCCTTAATATAGCAGACAATTAAGACAATTAAACTTCCAGATTAAAATATCTTAAAATTACATTTTTTAAAAATTACATTTTGAAATACTGATGCTATTATCTAATTATGGAAAATAAATTATTATGGGTTTGTCATCACAGGACAGTCAAAAAGGAATATAAATTTATCCCATCTATTCCAGTTATATCTACTTCCTAAACCCAGTCTCTCAGTAGAATAACACTTCTTCTAATGCATTTAATTTTATTGCTACTTTAAACTGCAATTATTTTTGAACAACTCAAAAATATGAAAATATCTTTCAGGGTGCCTGGGTGGCTCAGTCGATTAAGGGTCTGATTCTTGATTTTTGGTTCAGGTCATGCTCTTAGGGCTGTGAGAGCCCGTGCTCTGCACTGGGCATGGAACCTGCTTAAGATTCTCTCTCTCTCTCCCTCTGCCCCTCCTCCCAGGTCTCTCTCTCTCTGTCTCTTTTTCTCTCTCTCTTGAAAAAACAAAAACAAAACAAAAAACCTATTAATGTTATAAAAAATTATATATTTTCCGAAGTCCATATATGGTAGATGAACACTAAAAATCTTTGCATGTAGGGAAATAACTCTCACTCTTTTCTTAAATATCCTATTTTTTTTTAATATATTGAAGGGTATTTAAAATCATTGTTTCCAAAGAACAAATTTAATAATCTACTTCACCTGTGCTTATTTATATATTATTTTTATATTTCTTGATTAAATGGCCATTTTTTCCCAGCTAAATGTGAGTTGGCTGCCATCTTTGTACTAATTTTTCTCGTCTGTGTGTTCTGTTGAAGTAGAAATTAAATACCAAATATGCAAAAGCTTCACCACGAGCTTGATTTCAGCATGTATAAATGCTACACATGGCAATTACATCTCCTCAGTCTCTTCACAAAATGGGACCAAGCTCAAAGATAAAACCAGTGCATTTACTAATATTTTCTAATTACAGAGGCAGAAAAGAGTGAAATATTTAGAGAAACAGGCTGAAACTAACTCTGAGTTATGAAATGTGTTAATATGTTATTTTTCTAATGTTACATATAAATAGTAAGATGAATTGAGCATTTTAGAGAAACCAAAGAATTAAAAAAATGAATAAAAAATTTAAAAACATGAAAAATTTCATCACTTAAAGATGGTCATACAAAACTGCGAGCATATATATCACATATATCAATTTCTCAATCTATCAATATGAGCCTCTCCAAATCTATATTCTCATCTGTAACAGCAGATGCATACCTAATTTTTCTAGTCTTTAACGCTGTTTTTTCCTTTCATATCCAGATACCTATCTCTAGTTGCACGATAAAAGCAAACCTAATCCACCTTAACAATTATTTCTTTAAAATACCTAGGAGTGTTTTAAAAATTCTGGATTTCACCTGTTACCATTTGCTTAGGATTGCTCTTCAATTTTCTCAGCCCATCTCAATGCCTAACCCTAACTAGGCTCCTTCTTGTTTCCCTCAGCCCTTACTAATACTAGCACAATATAGTAATGAATAATAATAATATAATTTAACACCTTTGACAGAAGGATAAAGGGAATGAAAATGTTAGGGAACCGGAAGGCTTCTAGAGAGAAAAAAATTACATGCAGCACATTACTGCACAGCACATTACTGCTAAATCTAAATTCCACAGGCCGTACATGTAGCATGTATTACCTTGACAGTAACTGTTATTTGGGAGTTCAGAATCCTCAATCCTTCTCAGACTTTGGGAAAGTATTTTAAAAAGTAAAATAATTTACTGATAACATTATCTCAGAGATGCCGATTTTAAACAAAATTTTACATTATTAAAAAAATGATTAATATCCCTGTATGACATATGAGCATTTGGATTTTTCCATCAGAAAGCATAGGGCCATCACTTAACCTATACCTATATGACTTAAAGGACTCCCTGAGAACAGAAGGAGCTTTCATAAAGACAATCATACCTTCTAATAGAAGCTAAAATAAATGCATTAAATTTGTCAGTATTTTGTCATTAATAACTACCCATGAGTTAGAACTATTTTGTGCTATTTTTGGCTCTAATTTTAGGTAGATGTAAAAAATACTTAATTTTCTATATATTTAAAATGTGTTTAAGGAAAGACTATAAACATCTGAGAAACATTCTATACATAATATGTGAAAATTAAATTTCTTTAGTTCTTCCTTTATTTTTTTTAAAGATTTTATTTAAATTCTAGTTAGTTAACATATAGTATAATATTGGTTTCAGGAGTAGAATTTAGTGATTCACCACTTACATATAACACCCAATCTTAGCTCTTCCTATAAATAAATGGAGGCCTAAATCTGTTGGAATGGCTTTCTATTTGGGGGATTACCCTTATTTATGAAAAATACCATTTGCAACATATAAATTGACCCAAATAATTTTCTGAGAAAGATAATGGGTCTTAAACTTTCTTATTAAAAAATGAATAAAAATTAGAATTAATATCTCTTAGCTGTACTAGAACCAATTTCAACCTCTCTGATGAAAATCAAAGATAATATAATCCCTCTCTCTCACATACACAAACCATAATTGGAAAAAAGAATATGTGTTATGAAATAGTGGGGCCTGAAGTTGTAAAGGTAGCTGAGTTCAACAATGGATAAAGGAAAAACGAGCAGAGGGATTTGAAACTTGCTATAGGTGGCAACACCAGATGCTCCTTTAACAATGTAGACCAGAATTTATAATCTTAGCCTCTGAAATTAGATCATCTGGTTTCCTATCCCAACACTGTCATGTCCTAACTCTCATCCTAGAGGGGTAATTTGATTCTACTGAGCCTGAATTTCTTTATCTATATAAGCAACCCATAATAGTTTTCCTTATATGTTCATTTGTGAAGCTGAATGAAATATACTTGAAAAGAATGTGTCTATTATGATAAAGGATATATAAAGCAGAAAAAGAATTTTAAGAAAAGTAGTTTGAAGTATATATGTCAGAAATCAAAGAAGAGCCAGATCAAGGAAAAATAGAAGATATGAAAAGTTTTAAGGCAATGAGTTCCTGTATTTATTAAACTTGAAGCTTGTCACGTTGGAGAAGAAAAGACAAAGAAGGAAAAACAATAATGATAAAATCTGGTAATACACTGGCACCTGAAACTCCAAGTGATCTGAATACAACCTTTTAAAAAACTATCAGGGTTATTTTAAGTGAATGAAAAATGTCTTTCCTGTCTCCAGATTAAGAAACAAGATGTTCTTTGACTCTTTCTGTCTGCTTCCTTAATTTTTTTCTCAATCTCACCAAAATTTCATAAATAAAAAGTTATCATGCTCTAAGTTTTTGACTCAAAAGCATTTTAACAGTTGGTTGAATTTCCTGGATAATTTCCACATTGGATTTAAGTTACTCTTGAGTTAGCAGAAAATTATGTGACCAGTCGTGCTGAATTTCCTCCCAAAATGGATGGAACCAAATCCTCAGATTTAAATTCAACCACTGAAGAATTCTAAGTTCACAAATAACTAAACTTTAAGTAAGCATTCTTGTAAGATGAATAGCATATAGGTTTTTAAGTATATTGACCAAATGGATTCTCCTGAATTGATGGCCAACTGTAAAATTCACAATGATTGAGCTTTTTTTTTTTACTATAAATCTTATAATTGTGTTCACATTGTGGCATTTTGTGATGAGTGATGTATTTTTTCATCAAACGATAATCTCTCTCACCTTCAACTTAGTACAGCCCATTGATTCCAGTACTGTGTTGTAGAAATGACTTGTGAATGTATGGCCAAAACCCACACTTGATACTACACCAATGTTCCTAATAGTAGGTATTCATGCTGGTACTGTCTATTAGAGATTTATTGAGATGTTACAATATCAATTTCTGAGGATGGATGCAGTTAAGGAAAAAAGTAAACTGCCCAAAATCTGTAAAATGTAGAAATGTTAAAGGATAGATTATCTGACTAATAAAAAATTATATAAAATGTCAGTATGCATTGTATTTGTCTTTATACATCCCCTCTGCCTGTTTACCTACATTAGTCCGATGGTGATGGTGATGATGATGATCATGATGAGATGATGATGGTGGTGGGGGTGGTCTCATTAGATTAGGATGACAAAATCATGAACTAAAAATGATTTTTCATTGAGCTATTACCAGGAGATTATGACATACTGAATATGCTGAGTCACAGTGTCGTTAACACAGATGACCCTTATATGCTTAATAAGTAGAATCCTATTAGTAAAAGACAACTGTGTCAAGTGTTTGGCAGAGTATATGGTTATAATATTACGCAACAAAAACATTAATTAATTCTGTGAATCACTATTAATGTCCAAGTAATCAGATCATACATTTTAGAATTTATATTTAGTAATAGACACCTTCCTAAGAGGCAACAATTGAAGATCTGTTCTTGGCTTTGATGAATATATTTCATATCTGTGATGTTTAATGATGCTCTTTAAGTAGCAAACATGTTCCTTTGGCAAATAGATAGAGAAAAAAATAAAAATAAACTGGTCTTATGATGTAACAGATTTAAATGAGTTTCCTACAAAAAAGGACCCATTGCACGAGGTATAAGAAACTTCAATAAGGCCTAATTTTAGGAGGTTAACTGATGCATTTTTGCTTTTTAGTTTTCATTTACAGCAAAGAAAATATGTCCTAATGAAGATCAGTAGTGAGAGCATGATTTAATGTGAAAATAATACTCTCCCTTGGGAATGCAGTGGGTTATAGAGATAATTCAGTCCTTTATTAACCTCTTTGGTTGTGCAAAAATTCTAAGTAAATTTTAAGCATTTTTAACTTTACAGTCCTTAAAAAATTAGATTCAATTATGTGCAATATGTGTAAAGTGAAAGATAACATGTTCAAATTATTGAAATAGCTATAGTTAGGTATGTCTTCTTTTTGTACTTTGTTTATTTATTTATTTACTTATTTATTTCAAGTTTTTATTTAAATTCTCATTAGTTAACATATAGTGTTTCAGGAGTAGAATTTAGTGATTCATCACTTACATATAACACCCAGTGCTCCAGTTAGGTATTCCATTGTATCTTATAGGCATAGACTAAGCACACTGAATCATTTGAACTCTTGATCCATTATTCCTCCACCAAATCAGACCACAGTTCTGCACAAACATCTGGGTACATTATAAGGGTAGTTAATTTTTATTGTAAAACCCTTTCGATTCACAGATTACTTGTTGAAAAATCTCAGGAAAATTGGGGTAGCTGACAGTAGCATATAGAAATAAAAATAAAAATAAATCAATGAAATAAGAAAAGGTCCTTGTATGAATAAACCATAATTATGGCCCATAAGATGGAAGTAAAATTGATTCAACCCTCTGCATGTGAAGTTGGGGCAGTGGGGTGGGAACTAAGCCCATTCTTCAACAAATTTTCCTTATATTTTTTATATGTATCATATATGTACATATATATATGCACATACACACACACCCCAATAAATCCTATCAGTGCCAATTTCACCACACTGTTCTTTTTTAATTCAAATCCCTTGATTTGTTCAGTAAAAGAAAGAAAATCGCCTATGTTAATTACCTTATTAATTAATTCATACTCCTTTATTTGGATTACAGCACAGGGTGTACCATGGGTACTACAGCCAGACTCCCCAAGTATAAATCTCAACTACCACTGGAAAAGACCAATGCCCCCCCCCAAAAAAAAGGAAAAGCCCAATGCCCCAAAGATCACAGAGAACACAGTTGCTGTCAAAGTTAGGTGTATTTACATCCTGCAATAAGGCATACTGCCCATCAGGGGGAAATAGGAAGTAATCTGGTTAGAGAGAGTTAGCATAGGCTTATTATAGAATTTGGGAATATGCTGAGGCATTTGGGAAGTTCTTACAAAAGCAGAGATCAGCACTTGATTGGGTAATATCAGGAAATCAGGGCAATTCTATAGATGTATATTAATTTCTATATAGGAACCTGGAAAAATAGTTTGAAGTTGTCTTTGATAAAGAAGTAGTAACCAAGAAAGGAAGATATTTGGTCATCGTGGGGCTATCTAGGGCCTCTGACTTTGCCTTTCTAATTCACAGCTATTGAGTGAGTTCGTCTGATGAAGATACTCTTTTAAATTGTTGGTGTTCAGCAGGGGATACCATAGCTTAGTTCCTAGTCACCAGGCCAGGTACTGGCTGTCAGCTCTCAGAGCTGATTTTTATTTTCTCCCTCACCACCTAATGGCTGTTTACCTTGGACAATTTATTTAAACACTGTGAACTTTCATATTTTTCGTGAATAAAATGGGAATAATTGCACCTTCACCAAGTAGATTTTGAGAGTGTGATTTAAGAGATATGTGTGATTTAAGACATATGCATCAGTCCTAAAGGCCTAGGGTGTACAGGTAGTTTCAAACAAAAAGTTTCCTTTTCTCTCCCATTATATACCCATCACAGGTTGGCTTGGGGGGAAGCCCCTTTTGTCTTTATTTTGGGTCCTAGGCTGGGAAGTCTTGCCATGGTATGGCAAAGGAAAAAAGATCATGGCAGGATTGTGCAGCAGTTCATAAACCTTCTTCTCGGGAAGAGCACACATAACACCCACCCAAACTTCACTGGCCAAATAGCCACAGGAAACTTAAAGATGGAGGTGAAACAATTCCAGTGGGCTAGGAAGAGGAAGACACGGGCTGTCTTAAAACAGAATGAATGATTACCAGAGCTGTGAGGCACTTAGAACAGTGCCTGGTCCGTAACATGTACTTAACAAATGCTAGATAGAACAACAGTGAATGACTGTTATGTTATTATCATCTCCAGTTTCCTTCCTGCCTTAAGATTTAATAGTAACAATTTATTTATGTTATGTTAGCTTATTTTCCGATGGAGATTCCAGATATAAACACTGGATTTTTGGGGTGCCTGGGTGGCTCAGTTGGTTAAGCGTCTGACTCTTGATTTTGGCTCACGTCATGATCTCAGGGTCATGAGATGAAGCCCCACTTCGGGCACTGTGCTGGGCATGCAGCCTGCTTAAGATTCTCTCTCTTCCTCTCCCTCTGCCTGCCTGCCCCCATCCCCATACCCCCCACCCTCGCTTGCACATGTGCTCTCTCGCACGCTCTTTCTCTCTCTCTCTCTCTCCCTCTCCTCTTTCTCTCTAAACGCTGGATTTTTAATAAGAGTGTCTGACAATGACACATTAAGGAAAAGTTTTTGTAACGGTATTGTGCTTGAATAGGTGAGTTGCAAAGGTAAACACGCTAACGGATTTTTACACTACAATATTTTTAAATTTTAGAGAGTATTTGAAATTTGAAACCTAGGAATAGTTCACGGTTGTTGCTTGTTTCACTGTTATTTATTTATTTTTTTTGGTCTGTTCAGATTTTATTTGACTGATAAAATTAAATAATCTGGGGGCGCCTGGGTGGCTCAGTTGGTTAAGCGACTGCCTTCGGCTCAGGTCATGATCCTGGAGTCCCGGGATCGAGCCCCGCATCGGGCTCCCTGCTCGGCGGGGAGCCTGCTTCTCCCTCTGACCCTCCCCCCCCTCATGTGCTCTCTGTTTCTCTCATTCTCTCTCTCAAATAAATAAATAAAATCTTAAAAAAAAAAAGAAAACATTGCCATTGGTGATTGCTATAGTAACACTGATATTGTCATCAGTGCCAAGAAATCTTTACTATTCATCTGACAGAGCTCATTTCACAGTGCATTTCAAGAACATAAGTGGAATTTTGCTGGTGTTTTTATTCATATAAGCTGAGGAAAAAGAAAAAAAAATATATGTGTGCTTTAAAAATAAAAATATATATTTAAAAATAAAACATGTACATGTTTTAAAAATAAATATATATGTTTTAAAATAAAAATATTTTTAGAGAAATGCTTAATACAAATGGTCGTGATTTATATATAATTTTATACTTTAGTATCCAAGTAGCTTATATAATTTTCTTACACATTATGTTATTTTTCAAGACTGAATTCTAAAAATAATGTAATATACTATATGTAATTCAATATACTGAATATTAAGTATTTAACTTAATTAAATTATCTATTCAACATATTTTTTAATCTTGTGCTCTGCACTGTGCAAGATGATTTAATATATGGATAAAAAAATCACTATTCTGATTTTGAATCATAGTTACAAAAATCATAGTCAAAGGAGATAGTCATAAGTAATTTAAAAACATCTAACCTTAATTTAGCATTTTTCTAACCTTTTAAGAAAATTAGCACAATTCCATGAGCATTATTATTATTATTATTATTATTATTCTGTTTTACAAATTAAGTAACAGATATAGAGAGGTTAGTGTCTTACCAAAAGTTATGTAACAGCCTTCCAAAACAATTCCAAGTCTATGGTCTCAAAAATGCTTCATGTTTATCCTCTGTCCTTAATATTATGGAGTCAATGATACTGAAGCACAGAAAAAGAATCTTTTACCTGATAAAGTCAAGCAAATATTACAAATTGATAATAAACATTTATATTTAATTAGCACTGTGTTAGGGCTGCTATAACAAAATACAACAAACTGGATAGGTTCAAACAACTGAAATGTTTTCTTCTACAGAAATGGAGGCTATACATGTGAATCAAGGTGTTGGCAGGTCTATACGCTGTCCACTGACTCTAGTAGAGGACACTTCTTTATTTCTTCCAGCCCTGATAGCTTGGTTTATGCCAGCATAACTTCAATCTCTACCTCCTCCTTCACATGGCCCTCTTCACTCTAAATTTGTGTCTATTCTTATAAGGACACCATTGGATTAGGGTCCATTCTAATTCAGGATGACTTCATCGTAACTTGACAGCATCTTCAAAGACCCTATTTCCAAATAAGTTCATATTCATAGGTATCAGGTGTGAGGAGTTGACTATATCTTTTTGGCAGAAACAATTCAAACCAGAGCAAGTAATCTTATATGCTACTGAAGCAATCGTCAGAACCCTTGTCCAGGGGCACCTGGGTGGCTCAGTCGGTTAAGCGGCTGCCTTCAGTTCAGGTCATGATCCTGGGGTCCTGGAATCAAGCCCTGAATCAAGCTCCCTGATCAGCGGTGGGCCTCCTTCTCCCTCTCCCTCTGATGCTCCCCCTGCTTGTTCTCTCTTTCTGTTAAATAAATAAATAAATAAATAAATAAATAAATAAATAAATAATAAAACAAAATCTTAAAAAAAAAAAGAACTCTTGTCCAAAAATTTCTGGATTTCTCTCTTCCAAAACACATCATAAGATTGTCCTTCTCCCCTACCTCTGAATTTAGACATAACCATGGGATTTGCTTTGCCCACTGAAATGTGGGTGCAAGTGGGTTGCAAGGTCTTCTGTGTGGAAGGCCTAAGGGCCAACGTGGGATTCTCCATGTTTCTTCTCTCTTCTCTTGGAAATTATGGAGCATGGCAATAGGACTTCTCTTGCCCTGGGTTCCTGGTGATAAGGTTTATCATAACCTCCCAGGACAATAGCAGTGGTCATATACCCTGAGTAAGAATAAGCATTTGTTTCTAAAGCCACTGTGATTTTGAAAGTTTTCTGTTACTATAGCATAATATGACAGGTGCATAAAGAACTACTGGAAGTGATACACTGTCCTAAAAACAACAAATCATAAAATTTGTAGCACTGACTTAAGGCCTGACCATCCAACTGTAAAGAAAGCCTAATCAGAGGCTCAAAAGGTGGAAATCCCTTTCTTACAAAGGTGTAATATTTGTGATAACTTGGATGGCAGATCCTGGGCCCAGTGAACTTGTAGCCCTAAGGGAAAATTTGGGAAATCAGAGTAATGGAAGGTTGTATTTGTCAGTATGGCTGTATTGTCAAAATACTATTAAAAAAGAGATAAATTCAGAGGACTATTGTCAGTTTGTTGGCAAAAAATGTAATGAAATGCAAATGACATGAATAGGCGACTGACAAAATTGAGAGGAAGAGACAACTTTTTTCAATGCTCCTTGTTAAAAGAGAAATAATAGTTTGGTGTGAAAATGGATGATTGAAACTTTTGTAGGAAAAAGCAAATCAAGAGAATGACAATCATGGCTATTTTAAAATTTCTAAATGGATTATAACAGCAAGAGTAGGACCTACTTAAGTGTTTGGTTCTCAATAAATCCTTATACTCAGATAAACTGTCTCATGTTAAAGACATTGAAGCTATAGTTCATTCAGTAAAGCCTAATAAGAGCAAGAAACCTATAATCAAGTAGATATAGCAAGACCTCTTGTGCAGTGGTACAAAAATAAATAAATAAATATAGAAAATCTAAGAAGTATGTTTAAATAGAAAATATTTCCATGGAGTGACCCTTGTCACATGAAACTACTGGAGCCAAACAAACAAAAAAAGGGATTTAGTCTTTAAGAACTGTACTGCCAAAGAAGCCACCGAGCCAGACCAAAAAAATCTGGGTGTCATTGAGATGACATGATTCTCGGGCCATCAACTTGCATGGTCAGTAAGCTGGTCAAAAAATCTGTTCAACTTGCAGAGTGATACTATCTACTGCCTTCTTCAGCAGTGGTCAGTGAGGTTAACAAATCTGAGAGAATTCCAGAAGGTGAAGGGGTACAAAGAATAGTAGGCAAGGAAGCCCCTCATAAGGAGCAAAATTGAAGAAAAAGGTCTAATTATGGCTTAATTCTCCACTGCCAGAATAGTAGGACATGCACAGAAGATTTCAAAATTGCCCTAATTTTCTGAAGAAAATTTGTTGTGTTTATGCTTCCCTGTGTCACACACTACCTTTTCGTTCATCGGTCATGAAAAACCTCACATAGATTTGATATAGAACCATCCCACGTTGTATTTCTTCCACACGCCCTCAGTTTGCACTTGATGACATGTCTGGATGTGACTTGTGAGTTGTACCTGCATATTCTTCTCCAGGAAGAAGAATCAGCCTTGTATTTGGTAATGAGGACTTGAATTGTCATAATTGTCTTTGTTATCTACCAAATATTTCTAACTTCTAAGTGTTTAGTAGGAAGGTACTTTACCAGTACCTTTGAAGTTAGACGGAGTAACGGGAATTGTTCAATGAAAAGGTAGTGTGATTTGTGTGTGTAGATCCTGGGTGGAGATGTTAAAGGCCTGAATGCCAATTGCTAAGTTGTTTTTTTTTTTTTTTTTTTTCCTACCTTGGCAAAGGTGGAAGTAGAAAGTGAAACATGCCTCCCTTAGCCTGAAATTCTGATAAAGATGAGGTGTAACTATCAACAAAACTAAAAGAAGGCCTACTGAATGGGAGAAGATATTTGCAGATGACATATCTAATAAAGGGTTGGTATCCAGAATCTATAAAGAACTTAAATAACTGAACATCAACCCACCCCCCCCAAATAATCCAATTAAAAATGGGCAGAAGACCTGAACAGAAATTTCTCCAAAGAAGACATACGGGGATGACCAGCAGACACATGAAAAGATGCTCAACATCACTCTTTATCAGGGAAATGCAAATCAGAAGCACAATGAGATGTCACCTCACACCTGTCAGTTGGCTAAAATAAAAAACACAACAAACAAGGGTTGGTGAGGATGTGGAAAAAAAGGAACCCTCATACACTGTTGGTGGGAATGCAAACTGGTGTAGCCACTGTGGAAAAGAGTATGGACATTTCTCAAAAAGTTAAAAACAGAACTACCATATGATCCAGTAATCACACTACTGGGTATTTACCCAAAGAATATGAAAACACTAATTTGAAAGGACATGTGCATCCTTATGTTTATTGCAGCTTTGTTTACAATAGCCAAATTATGGAAGCAGCCTAGCTGTTCAATAGATGATGGAATAAAGAAGCTGTGGTATATATGCACAACAGAATATTATTCAGGCATAAAAAAAATGAAATCTTGCCATTTGCAACAACATGGATGGGTCTAGAGAGTATAATGCTAAGTGAAATAAACCAGTCAGAGAAAGACAAATACCACATGACTTTACTTCTATGTAGGATTTAAGAAACAAAACAAATGAGCACAGGAAAAAAAAAAGAGAGAGAGAGAGAGAGAGAGAGAAACCAAAATACAGACTCTTAACTACAGATAACAAACAGATGGTTACAAGAGGGGAGGTGAGGGGGATAGATGAAATAGGTGAAGGGGATTAAAGTACACTTATCTTGATGAGCACTGAGTAATATATAGAATTGTTGGATCACTATAATGTACACCTGAAATTAATTTAACACTGTATGTTAAATATACCGGAATTAACATTAAAAAAAAAAAAAAAAGATTTCTGGCCTAAGTGACTGAGCTGATAATGGGATCTTGGGAGAAAAAAAAAAAAAAAAAGACGAGGTGGCACAATCTTCACTAACTGACCTAAGATAAACATGCTAAGTGTGTGAGAAACATATTATTTTAATATATTGTTATCAGTGCATTAACTAACCCATTCAAACTAGCACACCCAGAAACTCTTCTACTTAGTTTACATGTATCAACTAATTTAACTCAAAACACCATAAGAACCACAATAATATAGCATGTACAGCAAGGAAACTGGAGACCCCACAGTAAAATAACAAATTCAGGATCATCTGGCTAAGACTAGTAGAGCTATGATTTGAAACTAGGCATCCAAGATCCAGAGTTCATACTCTCAAACAACAAGCTGTAATAGTTTGAGTCTTAAAATTTGAACAGTTTTCCAGGCTAACTTCACAGAAAAGTGAAATCAAGACACATATAAGAACATTTGCAAATTTATTTGTCACTGAGAAAGACCATAGTATGTTCTAGGAATTAAACATTAGACCATTTGAATATTTAGAGATCATTTGAAAAGTCCAGGTAAAGGAAGATATATATTTACTCATAAAAGCATTGCAATATATTCATTACATAGTGAAGATTATCATTTCAATCCAATGGTCAATTTCCAGTCCCCATATTTCTGATCACTTGGCTTGATGTCACTATCTCTTACTATTCTTTCCTTTTTGGCATATAAGACCCTTCCACCCTCAGCCTGTCCTCTCCTCCCCTTCACTTACCCTTCTCAGGCATAACTAAAGCAAGCCAGGCACTCCATTGCTGTAGGATCTTTGCGTTTACTCTGGCTGAGAATATATTCCCCACATATCTACTTGTATAGCTCCCCTTACTCCAAATGTCTACTCAAATAACACCTCCCCAGTGAGGCCAACCTGGAATGTCACTTCCCTTCCCTTAACCCAGCCCCTATGTTCGGATCCCACTATATCGCTCTATTATTCTCAATAGCACTGAATACCTTCTCTTTACTGTTTTCATATTTATTATGTTTGTTAGGTAGTGTCTGTCTTTTCCCGCTTGAATGTATGTTACATAAGGGCAGGAGTCTTTGTATATTTTGTTTGTATCTCAAACACCTATGTGTCTGGCAAAAGTAGGCACCAAATAAATATTTGGAAAATAACTGGATGGTTCACTTCTAACAGAGTAGAAGTTCATTCAGACCATATATACAATCTTACGTGTTTCCCTAGAATAAGTCTGAGACTTGGATTTGGGTATAAGTGATTAATTAAAAATGTACATTTCAGGGGCGCCTGGGTGGCTCAGTCGTTAAGCGTCTGCCTTCGGCTCAGGTCATGATCCCGGGGTCCTGGGATCGAGCCCCGCATCGGGCTCCCTGCTCAGCGGGGGGCCTGCTTCTCCCTCTCCCGCTCCCCTGATTGTATTCGCTCTCTTGCTTGTGTCTCTCTCTGTCAAATAAATAAAATCTTAAAAAAAAAAAAAGTACGTTTCAGGAGAAAACTGTAAAAAAGGGAATAAAACAGGAGAGAGAAGGAAAAAACACACTGACATAGTCTCAGATTGAGTGTAGCCTTGCCCGATCCACAGAGAGAAGGTTCCGGGCATAAAATGGAATAAAGAATTGACCCATCTTGAGGCAAAGGATCTGACTATTTGTACCTCATTGTCATTGATCATAAAGGTGAGCAGAGTAACTTCCCTAGTTAGGTGGTTCTCACCAGTCCAGAAAATTTCTTAGAAGAGATTAGCTATAAGCAGTTAGCAGCCAAACCCAACAACAGCTGCCTAGTGAGTACACTGGCCTGATAAATGGAATCTCTGTGGAACACAATAGCGTCTACCACAGAATCCAGATTAACACTTAGAATAAACTAGGGATGTACTTATGCCTTTAAAATGCTTAATGTAATAGTTTACAATGACCCTCTCAAAGCTCATTTATAGTTTCCTAGGCAAATGCATATTGGTTTATTGCACATTAATTGAATATAATTATTTAATGACCTAATCAATAGTTTCAGTATGAAGGAAAGGAAGACATTAATTACATATTATGAATCCACTGTATTTCAGATTCTTTTTATACTCATGGTTTTGTTTAATTATTTTATCTCCTTATAAGGTAAGCCTATGATTCCCATTCCAGATATAATGAAAATAAAACTTAAACTTGCCTAAGCTCATTAAGAGAGTGACAAACTCGGAATATTAATCCATATGTCTTCCCTCTGGGTTTACTGTTCCTTCCACTCTTCTGCCTACATCTATAATGTCATTGTAAAATTACCTATTTTTTCCAAATTTAAGTCCTTTTATTTTGAAACTAATCCTAAGAAATCTTAACATAGAATTTATATATTTAAACTGAAAAATAGGGCGCCTGGGTGGCTGAGTCATTAAGCGTCTGCCTTCGGCTCAGGTCATGATCCCAGGGTCCTGGGATCGAGTCCCACATCGGGCTTCCTGCTTGGTGGGAAGCCTGCTTCTCCCTCTCCCACTCCCCTTGCTTTGTTCCATCTCTCACTGTGTCTCTCTCTGTCAAATAAATAAATAAAATCTTTAAAAAAAAAATTCAATTGAGGGCAACTGGCCTGATGGAGTACATAAGGTTTTAAAAATAAATAAGTGAATAAATAAATAAATAAACTGAAAAATATTACATCAATATTTGTACTAGTCTCCAGCTGAAATTTAGCATCTCTCTCAATTATATTTATGGGTATCAATACACAGAAGTATTAGAGGTATTTGTGACTTTATCATCAGCAGAAAATGAATATCATACTAAGTACATTGCATGTTCATTTTTTTGTGGTATTAATCAGATCTGCTTCCGGGTCTTGTTATTTATTGCATTAATTAAGAAGCATATATTTTACCAAAATTAGTTTTTAAAATAATTTGATAGCTGTATTTTATAAAATTGATTTCCTTTTTAATACTTATATTTTGTACCTTAATTCATACTTTAAAAGCATTATTCTGTCAGATTGACAAAATATTCATGAAACAAAAGACTGAAATTCCTTTTTAAAATCCATAATACTCTGTTGAATATTTGAAATATTTAAAATATTTAATTTATAAATTTTAAGATAGTAAATATTTAAAATATTAACTTATCTGTATCTCCACTGTGGAAATTATTATAAATGTTTGGATATTTGTGTTATAATTTGCTATGCCTGAGCTATTTAATTTCCTTTCCTCTCCTCAGTACTGCCAATCACATCCTATCACCAACCACTCGGTCCCCATTTTCCCCCTCCCCACTCCAAGACATAAGCAGGCCAACAGTTTTGTCTGGACTATTGGTTTCTGGACCTAACTCAAGAAGGAAGCTCTGTCAAATCAAATACCGTTTTAAATATGGACAATTTTTAGTACTATGCACTCTTTCTTAAATGAGAAATAGTGTAGGCTGATGGCATGTGAAACACTCATTAACTTGCATCTGACAGACTGTGATGTTCATTTCTATCACTGGAAGCTGACATGAAACCATAGGCAGGAAATTCACTTTCTGTGCTAATTAAAAAGTTGAGATATAGGGACGCCTGGGTGGCTCAGTCGGTTAAGCGTCTGCCTTCGGCTCAGGTCATGATCCCAGGGTCCTGGGATCGAGTCCCACATCGGGCTCCCTGCTCTGCGGGGAGCCTGCTTTTCCCTCTGCCTCTGCCTCTCTCTCTCTGTCTCTCATGAATAAATAAATAAAATCTTAAAAAAAAAGTTGAGATATAAATTTAAGTTTTCTTTCATTTTCCCAGTAGATGAAATATTATTAAATAAATTCAAGATGTGTGGTATATATGTGATATATACATCATATATAGTGAAACATTAAGCCATAAAAAAATGAAATCTTGCCATTTGTGACAACATGGATGTACCTAGAGGCTATTAAACTAAGTGAAATAAGTCAGAGAAAGGTAAATGCTGTGTGATTTCACTTATATGTGGAATCTAAGAAACAAAACAAACAACAGCAACAACAACAAAACCCAGTAGAAAGAGATTCATAGATACAGAGAAGGAAAAAAAATGCTTCTATTGTCAGTGATCTCTTCAGAGGTTTGTCATAAATATCTCCTGTTATATATGTACAGTCTATATTCCTAGAATGTAAACTCCTCAAGGAATCTGCTCTTCTGTTCATCTAGAAAAATGTGTAGAAAAGTAGGCATTTTGTGTGCATTTGGTAAAAGAATTAGTATGTAGATTTTTCTGATGACTTCATGATGTCATTATATTACAGGTAGGTTGCATGATTTACTAATCCTTCCCCTACTCTTAGACATTTAGCTCATTTCCAGCTTTTCTCCAATGTTTCTGTTAAGATGTTTTCAGGAAACAGACGACGTACTCAGTGATTGGGAAAGGTTTAATAGAGGGTGTGAGTGGGGTTAAAGGAACTAATTAGGGATAGTGTTATAGCAGGAATTCACAATACCATAAACCTGTTATCCCTCCTGGCCCTAAAGGAGCATGGTGCGGGATAGACACTACTTCAGAGAGAGTACTGGTTATTCTAACAGAGCACCAGCTATTGAAAGGAGCTGTGGCTCATTGTAGAGAAAAGCAACCAACTCTCAGGGGTGCAGTGTGGAAGAACCTACTTCCCTCCTTCTACCCTTCATCTGCCTGTGCCTCACACCGGCTAAATTCAAACAAGGACCAGTGAGCCCACTGATACAGTTCCTAGAAATATATCCCCTGCTGTCCTGAGCAAAGTAAGAACTGAGAGTAGATCTGAAGGTGCAAACAAAAAATGTCCAGTACACCTAATAATAAATAATATTTTGTAAAACATGCTTATACCCAAACCCCTCTTTCAAATGTCTAATTTCTTAAGAAACTTTCCTAGAATTTGAATTACTTAGTCAAACACTGTAAACCATTTTAAGGCTTTGATGCTTATTGACAAATTATTTTCAATAAAATTATATGCATTTTACTCTCATCATTAATAATATTCTTTTTTTATACCAAGAACTATGCCCATCCTGCTACCCCTTAACAGCACTGAATACTATCCTTGTTTTTTTTCAGTTTTAGCTTTCATTGTCAACTATTAAGCCATGTAACCTTCAATCTTAATTATAAGTTTTATAATTATAACTTTAATTGTAAAATCTGCATTTTCTAATTTTCCATTGTAACTGAAACTATTTTTTTAAGATTTTTTTTTTTATTTTTAAGTAATCTCTACATCCAACATGGGGCTCAGACTCACAACCTGAGATCAAGACTTGCGTGCTTCACTAACTGAGCCAGCCAAGCACCCCAAGACTGTATTCTTATTTTTGTATTTCATGTGGAATTTTAACCACTCTCAGATCTTTAATAACCATGGAATATATTGATGAAATTCAATATTCTGTCAGTCCTGACAATTCCTTAAATTCCAGACTTTAATGTCCAAATGCATATGGGTTATCTCCACTTGGATATTGAATGAGGCATGTTCTAAATCAAAACCTTGTTTCCCACTCCCAAATACAACCTGAATTTCTCCAACACCTCTCATCAGCAAATTGCAGCTCTAATCTGATGTTCAAGCCAAAGCCTTAGATTCATTCCTACCTCTTCCACTTCCATTAATTTCATCCCAATAAGAACATTCTCTTACCGGGATTACTTTAATCACCTCACCATTTTCTCTGTCTCCTTTCTTGCCTTGTAAAATCCATTTTTCATATGCCAGTCAGAGTTACCCATTTAACATTAAGTTATGTCAGGATTCTCCTCTGCCACAAACCCTCACGTGATTTCAATGTTATGAAGGCTAAAATTCCTTATCATGGCTTGTAAGACTCTAGAAGTCTGCTGCCTCTCGAAGCTCGTCATCTGTAATTATCCCCTTGTCCACTCAGCTGTAGATATACTTAGTCCCTTCTATGACTTAAAGGCTTCTAGCATGAACATGCTTTCCTCCCCACCACCCTTTCCATGCTAAGTGTCTGCATTTTGTTAGTCCCTTTTTCAGAACACTGTTCCCACTGAAATCCTCATAACTCTCTCCTTAAGTTCCTTCAGCTTTCTGCTCAAATATCACCATAATCGAGACTCCCCCTCTTTGACCATGTTATCAGAAATAACAGTACCTTCCCCAACACACATAATTTATCCTCTCTATCCATTAAACTTACTTTATTTTTCTTAAATAGATTTTATTTTTAGAATAGTTTTAGATTCACAGAAAAATTAAGAACACAGAACATAATGTTCCAATATATGCTTTACCTAGTTTCATTTATTATTAACATATGATATTAGTATAATACATTTTTACAATTAATTAATCTATTTGGATATATTGTTATTAACTGAAGTGCACAGTTTATTCAGATTTCCTTTGTTTGTATCTAATAATTTTTCTGTTTCAGAATTCCATCCAGGATATCACATTTCATTAAGTAGTCATGTCTTAGGCTTCTCTTGGCAAAGACAGTTTCTCAGGCTTCTCTCACTTTTAATGACCTACATAGTTTTGGGGAGTACTGGCCAGGTATTTTGTGGGGTGCCCCTCTTTTGGAATCTGATGTTCTTCTCTGATTAGCCTGGGTTTGGCTTGGAGGAGACCACGGAAGTGAAGTGCCATTTTCATGATACCATACCAAAGATACTTAATATCAGCTTGATTTAATATTGTTAATACTGACTTTGATCACCTGGCTGAGATAGTATTTTTCAGGTTTCTAAATTTAAAAAAAATTCATAATAATAATAAATAAAATAAAATAAAATAAAAAGTACTTGCTTCTTCCAATTTTTATGCTATACTCTTTGGAAAGAAGTTACTATGTGCATCACACACTTATGAAGTAGGAGCATGGTATCTTCCTTCTTGAGGGAAGTTTCTATATAAATTATTTGGAATGCATACCTAAGGGAGATTCGTCTTCTCTTCCTCAATGATGTATTGATTGAATCATTTATTTATATCCATCTAAATTAGTGGATATTTATATTACCCATGCAATTATAGTGCAATACTTTAGTTTCTTGCTCAAATTAATCCAGTTTTGGCCATTGAGAGTTTTTTTTTGTTCTGTGAGCCTTCGACATATCCCTGCCAACGTAATGTGTGTGTTTGTGTGTTTGTTAAGCGTTCCTTTACTTTCTGACCTTGCGAGATGCGCCTGGCTCATCTTGTATGTTTCTTGCTCTAGTCCTAAAATCAGCTATTTCCTCCAAGGAGCCCTGGTTCCTTTAATCGGAAAATTATATTAGAAACCAAGATCTGGGTGCTAGGTGAGTTTACTGGTACTGGGTGACATTGGTGCTAGGCCATCTCAGCTGATAGAACAAAGAATATATGTGTGTGCATACTAACTTGTATATATGCACATATATGTAATTATTTCAATATGTAGTCATCCATAAGTATATCAAAGTATATGAGTTTTCATTAATGTCTCCAACTCTAATCCATCACCACATGAATTGTACTGTTCGTCCTCCCTTTGCTTATCTGTAAATTCCCACAACAATATTAAGAAACCTGAATTCCAATATCTGTCATCCATTTACTTAATTGCTCAGTTTCAGTACCCATGTATAGCAGCATGAGAATTGTCAACCTGTATCCTCAGGAGACACAACTTCATTTACTAGAATGCAGTGCATGTGTGCAATCCCTTTCCATTTAGTCTTAGAGACTCCACTCACTTCCAGAATTAGTTAAGTCAGCACATCTTCCTCCCCCTCCCTGCAATGAAGTGGTTTCAAACATTTGTAGTAAGTTGGATTCTCTTGCCACAGTCTGCCTTCCTTCTTGGAGTTCCATTCCTCCAGACCCCAACTCCAAAGTGAATCATTCTTATTTGTATGCATTATGGTTCGCTCTGTGTTGTGAAGATGTGTGGGTTTTGACAAATGCATATCACACAGAATTCACTGCTCAAAAGCTCCTCTTTGTTCACCAATTTATCCCTATACCCCTACCTACCCCCAAACCAAACCACTGGCAACCACTGATCTTTATACTGTCTTTATAGCTTTGCCTATTCCAAAATAGCATATACATAGTTTGAATCGATCTATATGTAGCCTTTTCAGGCTGGATTCTCTCACTTAGCACTATTTAAGTTTCCTTTTTTTTTTTTTTTTGATACTAGTTCATTTCATTTTATCTCTGATAATATTCTATTAAGTGAATATTCCACAATTTGTTTATCCAGTCACCTAAGTTTTGTACCATTCTCAACCCATCTGTAACCAATATTGTAAACTGACCAGGCCCTATTGATTCTTATGATTAAAAGGCACCTTCAGCAATAACCATCTGGAAACTTTGGGGGGAAAAAAAAAAAGGTTTAGTGCTCAGCTCCTGGAATGCACAAGGAGCACCTGGGGCACAAATGAGGTCCTGGGGGAGGAGGCAAAGGTGCATGGGGAGGAAGAGAGTTGTGTGGGGGGGGAGCCCTGAGGTTCTGCATTTATTGTGGTTGACGGTGAGAGCCCAGGGTTTCTCAGGTTCACCATTTATTGGTGAGTTTAAAACATAAGATCAGGAATTTAACACTGGTGAAGAGAAAAACAAGCAGCCTAAATGATCAGTTATCTAGATCAAACATCATCTCTAAAACAAAGGATCCTCAGAGGAAGGTGAGGGGGAATCCTGTTCTTTATCTAGTTATGTGACTGGCAATGTGTTTGTTTGAGATAACCTTAGTGGCAGTGGATAGTCACACAATTTCGTTACAAAAGAAAAAAAAAAAAGGAGAAAGAGAAAGAAAGGAAACCCAACTGCCAGGGCTTACACTACAATTTACTAATCTCCACTCTCCTACCCCCCTGGCTTTTGGAGATTATGAATAAATTTTTTATAAGCATTAATATGAGTTTTTGTATGGACATTATTTTTCAATTAGTGATATACCTACTATGTTTAGCTTTGTACAAGACTTCCAAATAGTCTTTCAGCATGCCTGAATCACAGTGTATTCCCACTAGCAATGAGAGAATTCCTGTTGTTCCACATCCACATCAGTTTTTGAATTAAAACCATTTTGAGTTAATCTGTGTGTAAGATATACATTTTGTATCTAGATTCATTTAAAAATATTTGCATGTGGATGTCCAGCTGTTCCAGCAAAATTTGTTGAGAAAATTATCTTCCCTCCACTGAATTGCCTTTGCCCTGTTATCAAATATTAGCTCACTAAATTTTTGTGGATCGAATTCTGTACTCTCTATTCTATTCAGTCGATGTACGTGTCTACCCTTTTGCCAAAACCATGCTGTCATGATCAATGTAAATTTATGGTAAGTTTTGAAATTACCTGCCAGTTTACTTGTTTGTTGTTGATGATAATTTGTCTTCTGCTACCATTTCTACAAGGTAAGGCACTTTAATTCATTGCTGTGTCCTCAGTGCCTAGAACAGTCTTTGCAAATGGCATGATTTTTATCAATTTGTTTAGACAATGAATGGATACACGTCCATAATTCATCTGTACTTCTTTTTAAATACTTATATAAGTCTATGATTTTGTCACTAGTTTTGAAGAATTTTTCTTATATATCAATGTTATTCCCTCATTCTCCATAAAATGTATTGTCTTTTCTTCCGCCTTTTGTCAGGTATTTAAGAAATTCACCTGATTGTGAGAGGTGTTGAGATTCTTTCCATATCTTCTACACTATACTAGCTTAATTGCTCTTTCTCATTAAAGCCCTCTCTGCATTTTCATGGACTCTCTATTGTGCTTTGTGAGGTGTTTATGTTTTGTTTTTGTTTTGTTTTTGTTTTGTGTTTTTACCCTCAGGTGAAAGTGTTATTGCATGTGCTTGTGTGATAGGATGGTGTTCATTCCCACAGGCTTTAGTATAGCCCAATTTCATGCTGTATATTATGTCATTTTCCCATACCAACTTTTAAATTTTTAATCTAGTTTCTAGTGTTTAAGAACACATTGACTAAAAATGTTACTATTTGTTTATGATACTATCAAATCCTACCTGCCCTCCTATGCCATTAATAACTCATTAGCCAACATTCTTAAGTCCTGAACATGGACAGCTCTCACTTAACAGTTTTTCCATCTCTGACACTAACTAAAATGATATACTTGGAAGGCATATCTCCAAATTAATATACAAAATAGTACCCCCTAAATTGTCTCCTTTCCTCCCCAGTCTTATTATATTACAGGGGGTGGATATATTGAATAGATATAATAGTATTGGGGCAAACTCCAAAGGGGGTATCTTTGTAGAAGAGGATTATACAAAAGTTTTTATCCCTTTGATCCCCATTTAGGGGACCAATACTGGGAAAAACTTGCTTCTCTATTTCTTTTTCATTGAAAGTAGGTGGATTTTTCATATATCATATAGAGTCATCACTCATTATTTATATTCCTAATCTAGCTTCACTACCCTTATAGATTGTGATTATTTTTCTCAGATTCTGGAAATAGGTTGCTTACATCTCTTTATATTATATAATTCTATATATTTTATATATGTCTTTATATTCTATTATGAACAATGTTATTATTGTTCTTTTGATAGGACACTGGCAAAACCTGATACAAGAGCTTCTCTTCTGATACCAGTCTATCCTGCCAGTTTTATAATGACCTAAAGCTAAATACTAAAAGCTGAGAGTTCACTTATGCTAACTATTCAGAAATCTTTATACAAAGGTGGCAGCTCATATTTCTTCCATAAATTTCTGTTTTTTTTTGAGATCATTGTATAACATTTATTGAGGTAAGAGTAAAATCCCAAATTGCAATGTGACCATAACTGAATATGAAGTTGCTGAAAAAAATTCATAAATGATTTTAGAGACCTTAAATATATATGTTGAATAAACATAACAAACTAATAATCAGTTACATATAATCATATGTATGCACACATATATTTATATAATAAATATAAGAATCACCAATACTATGAAAAATAGATATGTTAAAACATATATCCCTAAATAGTTCCTTGATTATGTAAGACTCATAACTTTAATGTCTATTCAAATTTATAGAATTTGTTCTTTATGTATGTGTCATTTACCTGAGATTTCAGACTTGTCTCTCCAACTGATATAAAAAAAACCTCACAATAGTATGTTGGAATGATCACTGGCCAAGGAATCAAATAATACGAATATCACTTTTGCCCAAGCCATAAAATAATTAGGTAATCAAAACAGCTTTCTTCATCTCTCCAATCCTCATATATCTTACCTGGAAAAAGATTTAAATTATATGACCAAATCCACATTTTTTAGAAAGATAAATAAGTTAATGTATGTGGGAGTACTTCATTGAATACAAATAGTATAATAAGATACTACAATTAATCACATACACTTGTGTTATATGTACATTTCATCTGAGAAACTGAAAAACAAGATTGGAATTTTTAAAATAATTTATCTGAGTTTACACTATAGGGATAAGAAATAATGATATAATTTAAGTTTAGATGTGGATTTTATATGCTGAGCATCCTACTTAATTATAGTAATGCACATTTTTTGGTTCACAAATAGCCAACAGCCATTTTTCTCAAATGTAATTGAAATATAATTATGGGAACAAGGGAATAATAATAAAACAATTTTCAGTTTTTAAAGTTAACAAGATTCAAGTGAACTCCCTGATTACAAAATCAAAGTTAAAACAAATTTAAAATATTGTACTTTATAATGCATCTGATGGTATTCATTTATCAACAAAAATATGACTAAAATGCAGAATATTTAAGGCTGATAGAGATAATTAAGCATAGAAAATTTAGTAATCAGCTTGTTGCTACTGAATGAATAAAGGATGGGAAGAACTTTTAATAAACCCCATGAGATAAGAGCTAGCTAACTTTTAAAACAAAATGCAATAAAAAACGTTTTATAATGTGTACTTTTGTCTAAGAGCAGAGGAATGTACTGGAGTTAAATTGGCCACAGGAGGGGTATACTAATATTTCCTAAATGTAAAAGAATTATGCCAAGAATTATGAGGAAAATAAAGAATACATTTAGTGAAAGGGATTCAAGTTCAAACAAACAGCCTATAGTTTATACCAAACCTGTACTGAAGTTCATACTTAGTCCCACGTTATGCACATTTTTTCTGCATATTACTCTTAATTCACTGGAAATATGGATTGTAGTTCATTTGTAAGGAAAAAACCCACTAGAGTTCTTTCAAAGGCACATTTCCTCCTAGTTCAGCTCTTTCCATATCTCTATTAGCTTGTTTATGCAATGGACTATTAAGTCAATCTCATTTGTGATCTCAGACTCAAGCTGAGGATTATCTATTTAAGCATGAGTCAATTAATTTTATAAATACATATTAAGTACCTACTGTTTATCAATAACTATTTTATGCAGGACACAGTGATTTACAAATATCCCACCACCATACAAGTTACACCATAACTAGAGGAAACAGTCAATAAACATATAATCCACTAAATGAAAGACATCATTAAAATCATGGTAAACAATTTGTAGTAAATAAATGGATGGTATGAAAGAAATCAATAGAAACCAAAATAGGATAAGCTGTTTTTGAAAAAGTTGTTATGGAAGACTCTGCAAGACAGCAGAATATGATAAAGAGACTGACTGAAAATAATGAAATGGGAGATGGCTCTGGATGAACCAAGTAAGATTGTTCCAGGGCAGATTGTGAATAAAGACCCTAAATTGGGCAAGCGCTTAAAGCATGTGAAGGAGGCCCCAGGTGGTGCATATGGAGCAACATTACTTAGCAGCAGTACCATTAATATCAGGAGCATTGACGTCAGTCCAACAGAATTCAAATCCTGGATGCCTTCCACCTTCCCCATTGGTGCCTACCACCTTGTGATATTAACAGGTTACTTCAACAAGCAAAGCCTCAGCTTACTCCTTTGTCTAATGTTTTTATACCTTCCTTGTAGCATTTCTGTGATGGGAGTTAAAGAAACAATGCTTAGAAAAAAGACTCAGAATAGTGTCTAGAACACAGTATGTAAGTTAGAATAAATGTTGGTTGTCGGCCTTACAGATGAAGTGGAGCCCAATGCCAGGACGTACCTGGATTTAATTCTCAATTCTCCTGTCTCTACTTACATAAACTTGGGCATGTCATTTAACCTCTCTGTGCCTCAGTTTCCTCATCAGAATATGAGGGATTATAGAAGAACCCATTTTAAAGAGTTGTCATAAGTATATAAATTAAATTGAATTGGATTAATAGGACAGTGAATCATGTTGCTTCCTATGATTAATATGCAGAAATGTTATCAGTAGTAGCAGAATAAAAGTGACCGCAAATAAGAAAAAACTTGATTCTTCATTTTTTCTAATAGATCATCTTTTCTCTGCTATAAGCAACACTCCCCAGAATGGCACAATAATCTACTCCATTCACAAACTAACAATCTAAAAGTTATATTTTAGTTGTCTTTTTTGGCACCTTCCATAATTAATACATGAAAAGGTAGTATCCACTCTTCTTGATATGTCACTATGTGGATTATATTCACATCTTAGGTCCCGAGACCTAAGACGTGGATCCTGAGGTGAGGATTTGTATGCAAGTGATTGGGTTAATAAATTGCTTCCAGGTCAGGAAGTGAGAGGGAGCATGGGAAAGCAGTACAGAAAGAAGAATCCAAATAGGGTGTGATTTTGAAGTTCCAGCCTCAGCATAATTCTGTAGGGGAACTATGGGATGAAATAAAGTGTGAATTTCCATACTTCTGCACCTGTTAGACAATGGCTCAGGGATTTCATGGGAGATGATTGTAAACTTGTAGGCACTTTAGGCTCCCTGTGCATGTGAGCAAAATGGTTCCAGTAGCCAAGGGAAGTCCTCCAAAGAGAGTTGCAGGTGCAGGCTATTAGAGGCAAAAGCATGCAGAAATTGTCGTGCATGTAATGTATGTGCATGTGTGTGTGCATATTAAAGAATGAAAGAGAACCTGAGCACAGTATCTGTGTCCACCAAAAACCCCACTTCTCTATATGCCATTGCCATCTCTTTCTTGACTACAGAGATAGACTCTAACTGATCTCCTTCCTTAACCAGATTTCTTGCCTATCCTCCAACTATTTCCCACTCTGCAGTCAAGTTGATCTTTTCTACACATTTCATGTTAAAATCTTCCAACTGATTTCCATTGCACTGAAAATGAATGCAAATTTTTTACTCCAGCTTACAAAGACCTACAGGATCCTGGCCTCTGCCAAAGTCTCTGGCTCCATCTAATAAAACTGGATTTTTCTGCTTAAAGGCTTATATTCCACCCAAAATGGGCATCAGAGTAATAACAGACCACAGGAAATGAAGAATGCTCTCCAATTTCTCTTGCAAGAGTGGTCAGTAAGGATGATGGTCAAAAGAGATCTCCCGGTGGGGAAAAAACAGGTGACCAGGGTGGTCAGCTAAGGAATTTGTTGTATTTTATCAAAGTGAGACACCAGCTGTCCTTGAGATTCTCTGGCTGCTTGTTTCCCACTGCACCATCACTGTTCGACAAAATGCAGGGCATGTTCTGAGCCAGTGGCCACTACGGGGCACTTTGCCATTGCACTTTTTCCAGGCACTTTCTGACACTGTAGTTTTCTGGTATTTATTTCAGAGTTTTACATCTGTTGTGGTTAAGTTTACCAATTTCCTGTCGTTTACAGGATTATGAATAGCCACATAAAGTCTTGCTAAAAGATAAGTACCATCACTTGAGATTTCAGAGTCAAAAAGTAATGTGGTTTTGATTTCTCTCATTTCAGAGTGTGAATTTGTGACCATATATGTGTATTTTGTTAAGTAAGATGTTTTTTAAATGACGGGTATGGAAATTAGAGTACATATGGGCTGGACAGAGCCAATAGCTCTGGACCATAGCAAGCATCCATACTATTATCTGCCAATCACCATTCTCTATATGGTTATAATAGAAGCAAACATGGTTGATGATGATGACGATGATGACATTAACATGTTGAAAATTTGTATGCTAGCACTATATTAACCTCTTTACATATATTATCTTTTGTAAAACATACTATTTAAGGCTGTGTGCCAAATACTTACTACCTGTACATTTGTCAAATTACTTAAATTCTTCACACCTCAGTTTTCTTATAGGTATATGCTGTTAAATAAAGTCCTTGTGATACAAATAACTATTACTTTGTACTGATTACAGTTCAAAATAAAATAAATAACAATACCTTGTGAGTCAGATACTAATTATTCTCCTTTCATAAGAAGAAGTAGTTGAGACCGAGTAAATATCCCCAAATCACACAGATAATAAGGGATAAAGCCAAGCTAGAGGCATGTTTTTGACCTTTATGCCTTGATAACAACTGACTCCAGAGATGTATGGTCCAGTGTTAAGCATGTGGCCAGGTAAATCAGAGCCCATTCCCATAATTTTTCAGACTCAAATTAGAAAATACTATCAGTTGTTTTATGGATTGGAAGATGTTAAATCTGAACTTTATATATTCCTCTATCCCATCAGGTTGAGGAGGCTTAGTTGAAAGCAAGAGAGGAGAGAGGAGTGAGCGAGAGAGAATAGTACTGAAGTACCCAAGCCCCTAATTCTTGTTTTCATGAGCACGAAAGGCCCAGTTGCTTCTTTGCTCCTTTTATTCCTTCCTTTCCACACTTAATTTGATAATCCAATGAATTCCTCTTTTGCCTATACTAGTTTGATGGGTTTCTTTTTGTTTGTTTGTTTGTTTGTTTGATGGGTTTCAACTGCTTACCAAAATCATTACCAGCAGTAGCATTATTATAATTTCACATCTTCTGGATAAAATGTTTCACAAATGAAACCAATTTGCTAATAAATAAAATTAATTCTGGAATACCAAATGAACTATTAATTTTTTTTTTACCTCAAGAAGAATCAACTTACTATCTCAACCAAGAGACATTGTTTGTTGCAAAATTCTCGATCAAATTATCCCATAGCTGAGACCCCATATCTAATTTTACCATACCAATTTTGTGTGCTCATTTTTCCTATTATTTTAGGAAATAAATATGTTTGTTATTTTTAATCATCAGGTAATATGTTTCCGTTTAGAGCATGCTCTCTTCAGACTCTAATAAATTTGAGTAACTTATTCAACAGATTGTTAGAAAAAATATAGTTATCAATTATAAAGGATCAACATAGTATGGTGCTAGGTGTTGAAAGACACAATCCAAAGCACATTTGGTATAATTTAATTTGCCTTGAGGGAACATCTTATCATGTTACAGAAGAAGAAGGAAGAGGAAGAGGGGAAATAGGACAAGGAGGAGGGAGAGGAGAAGGAGGAGGAGAGGAAACAGATTGTAAAAGATAAATTGTGCACAGAAAAGTCTTATTTAAAATATATAAGCTCATATATATGTATATATTAATAAATAATTCATTTTATTGGTCTTAAAGACTTTAGGAACACTCAGTATAATCTTTGGTATATTGCAGGGCTTAATTTTTTTCAAATACTTAGTATTTTAAATTACAAATAGGTTCTCATTTATATGCTGCAATATAGTGATATTAAAGTCAGCCGTGAATTTCCTGTTTATTTGTGCTACATATATCTCCTTACCTAGCCATGTGATATGTGAGGTTTTAATGGTAGCTCACTGATGTAACATGGAAAAATAATGCATATATAATATATTATTTATAAAAAATTTATAACATTTAGAAAAGTTTTACAGTTTACAGGTTATGTGAAAATGAAACACAACCTAATAAACCATTTTTCTCCCTCTACTCCTCAGGGGAATCAGACAGTATATTGAATTTGACATCCTGCTGAAGTTGCTTATAATGAGGACTTACTACTGCCTATCACTATTCATCTGGACCTATATGTTTCATACAGTTGACGCTATCCCACTACAAGAAAAAGCTAATAGTGATTTACCAAGCAAAATGGTAGTGGATCTGACAAAAGATGATGGTAAAATGTTACATCGCACCAAGCGTGGCTGGATGTGGAATCAGTTCTTCTTGTTGGAGGAGTACACAGGTACCGATACACAGTATGTTGGCAAGGTAAGAATTTTCATATGATAAATCCAGAAGCAATTAGAAAGTGATAGCAATTTAATTATTTTTATAGCAACTCCCTGTGCTGATTGTTTAAAATAATGATTATTTAAAAATATTTGACTAATTATGATGTGCAGAAGGCATAATATTGCAAATGTTGGCAGCAGGGTAGAATGGGGAATGTGATTTATTCAGGTAGCTAAATGCAGGTCAGTGTCCATAGCAAGCCTCAAAATAAAATGTCATCTGTGGACTTGATTCATTATTAATCAGCTACACATGACTTAATTTTATGTGTGTGCATCAAGAAGATTTTAAAAACTGCCTTCAAAATTTAATTTAACATCATGTATAAATAATAACTTAGTGTGCTATGTGAGGCAAAAAAATACAATAATATGTCAAAAATTATATTGGTGTCTACAAATAAACAATTTATCATGATTCGAATAGTTTGCTGTGTATGAAAATAAGTACAAATATTTCTATCTAGATGGCCTGTTTCCTAATATCAGTCAAAACTACTTCCTGCCTGTAAGCCAGACCAAAGGATTCTAGAAGAAGGAGAAAGAAAACAGAAGTAGAAAGAAGGCAGTATCCTTAGGGTGGTTAAAACCATCCAGCAGCAGCAACAGGTGCTCATTAGCAGTCTGGAACAAATGGCAATAGAGACTATGTACCTCCCCCTTCTTATATTCAACTTTGAGAAAACAGATTCATACCTTTGTCTTCCTGTTTCTTCTCTGTCTCAAAATAGATGACGTGATCTTTCCAATGTCCAGAATTTTCTATTATCTATCTTCCCCATATCAGTCTCATTCATACCATTCAATATACAGGACAATGCCTTTGTCCACTGCATTATCCCAGATATGTGCCTAATGCTGAGCTAATTTCAAATTCTAAGAATAAAACAAAATAAACAATGATGAATACTAACACTGCCCATAAATCATATATATTGTTTTCTTGATTCTTTGCACATGATACTAGAAGTGACTGTGATGGTCTGAGTATTTTTTGACTAACCGGCGACACAAAGTAGGTAAGATAGAATAGGCCAAAAATAAAAATATAAAAAGTACCTGATATCACAGAAGTCATGCCTATTGCTTTTAAACCAGAAATACATTTATTCTGTGAAATTGCCAAAATCTTGATCTAATTTTTCATTTTGTGTGTGTCACAGTGTATTTTTTTCAAATGTAGCTTCTTTTATGGGAAGCCTATTATTTCCTCTTCTTTTGATATCTCTCTCCCTGGTTCCATAGGTCATACTCACTTTGCCCCATATAGTTCACTTGCTGATTCCTTTTTCCCTCTTATTTCTCCTCAGGTTAGTCATAGGGCATCCCCCTGAATCCCTCATTTAACATCACTTTCCACACTATAGTTAATAACTAACATCAGGATATTTCAAGTTCAACTGACAAATGTTTGTGTCTAAGGACTTGAAATTGCCTTATGATTCTTTTTCTAAGGCAGTGTATAAAGGGCACATCCAGTTCACGAGGTCTCACACAGAGGGTTTCATCCTTGGATGCAGATCCATCCTTGGATCCTGTTAGATGCAGAAGAATAGCCACAGATAGAGATACTCAATCGCAAGGCGATCAAGGCTCTACCATAAGCATTTATTTTTAGCTGTAAGCAAAAATGCTTCCTTCTAAAAACTGAATGTGCATTGATTAACAGACACCATTACTGCACTGACATTTTAAAATATACACTAAGTTTTAGATCTTTTTTTACCATCCTGCTTATTTTTAATTAGTTCAATAATCTGTCAAAGATAGTTCCTAAACATGTGCAGGGTTTTATTTAATTAGTCTTCATAAAATATTTTAGCACTTGTTTTTGGAAAATAACCTTTTTTTTAACCCATGGACAAGTTGAGGTGTTCGATTTTTGTGCCTATTTATTCTTGACAACCAGATTATGAACCAAAAAGTGCAAACCCATTATAATAATCAGAATTTTTGTCAAATGAAGAATATCAAACCAAAACTGTGTCAACTATTTTCAAATTACACTTAGAAAGCAACATGTATATGAAAGAGAAACTTCAACAAAATCAAACATGTGTACTTCTTTTTGAAAAAAAAAATGATTTCTCTGTTTTGTAATAAGGCCTTGTCTTAGACGTGCCATGCACCATATATTTAGTTCACTATAAAAGTGGGCTTCCAATTGCTTCTTACTACTAAGTTCTTAAGGGTCTATGAACTCTCCTAACCTGTTCTTCTATCTCCTGACCTTATTATTCATTTGCATATGCAGAGACTAACTAGGCCTTTACACCTCAACTTGGTCAAACATATGAGTTCTCGTGAGGATTTAACTTTCTGAACACCAAAGAGATTGTTTTCTTTTCGACCACATTGCTCTGTTTGCCTCGTCTTCTAGGATCCACTGCATTGGTGACCTTCATGTGATGTAATGACTTGCCATATTTACCATGCACCATGATTCAAAGAGAATAGGTAGCTTCTAATGTAAAGAGATTTTCATATTTTTTCTTAGTTTTACAGAAGGTTCGTATTGCAGACAATGTTAAGACCTCTTTTAATATACAGGTGATATAAAATTGTATAAAGTTGGAAGGATATATAATCCTTGGATGTAAAATTTAGGGTTTGATTCTGAATTTAAAGGAAGAAGTTTTAAAACAAATAATAAAGTAGTAGCAGCAAAATTTAATAAAATAACTTGTATATGCACTTAAACATGAAACTTACAAGGGTCAGTCCTGATTGTGCCATTCAGTAATTGTGCAGAACTTAGAAGTTAATTAAACTTTCCAAACCTCAAATTCTTGTTAGGTTAAATTGTCACTAAGATCTCCTTAACTCCAAAATTCTAATGTATTCTAGGATTGCAGATGCGACTGCATTGAAGAAGAGCTAGTAAAAATTTAATAAAATTTGCATGTGTACATCCAAGGAAGTGGTATAGCATATGGCACGGTATGCATATGAAACACGCACGCACACACACACACACAGACTGGCCTAATAGGATGAAGTTAGACCACTACTGTAAAAGGCCCAGAATTCCATGCTGAGTTGTTTTTACATACAGCATGGAAAGTGAGTCCTGTTGAAAGCTTTTGTACTAATTTATTATTGATGTATCACAAGTGTGGAACGCTCAGTTTGCTTTCATTGTCAGGATGGACTGGAGGAGCAACAAAATGAATCACAATGATATTTTTATAAGAAAAACTAGAGAATATTTCTGTATGTCATTTCAGACTTTTACAATACAGGACAGAAAAGTGAGGAATGTTGAAATTAAGAGTAATTTCTGTATTTTAACTATACTGGATTTAAAAATAAAATATTAAAAAATTAAATTATCAGTACTTTCTGTTTTCCACAATAATGCAATCTGAACTTTGGTTGCTCGTTTTTCATGGAAGCTATCAGAGATTTGTTAATTCTGTTTTCTGTAATGAGGGAAATCTTTGGTTCTTACTTAAGAGGATTACAAAGTTATGACAATTGCCATGTAGTTTCCCTCTAGTTTGAATAGACACATGTGGCTGAATTACTTAGGCAAAAGAGTAATACTGCTCAAGAGAAGAATTTAAATAAATTTAACAAGAACCATAGCAAAGGCTCCTGCTATTCTGTTAGAGAAACTTCATATGCATTTGATTTCTTACACATTAGATCTAGATCCTGAGGAATTGTCCTTAGGAAAATCCTGAGTTGTCATGGATTAATAATTAATTAATAATTAAAATGTTTATTATGGAGAATTGATATTTGATATCTAGTAAATAAAACACATTTATTACACAGAGAGATGCCAAACTTACAGGTATAGTGTTTATTCCTTCTGAAGGAAAATAGTGTTCATAAAATAATTTGAAATATCCGCTTAATTGACCATTACATTTCGATTCAAAGCACTTGCTTTGCTCAGAGTAATCAACATCGTGCCGTGGAACTACCTATTACTAGACACCATTTAAATACAATATATTTTTTATAGAGGTAGCCCTAAATTTTTCATAGTTTTAATCCAAAAACTTTTACTATCCCATAGCTGAAATCATCATGAGTATAATTACAGAATCCCAGAATGGAAGAGGATTTTTAACATTTATCAAGTTCTTGGTTACAACTGTGTACAACTGATTCAGGCGTTAACTAAAACAAAGGGAATCACAGGTACCAACAGGAAAATGGACAAGACTCTGGTTTCTATTAGATTGAGTGATGAAACTGGGGTGACTCTCTTTTGTACTTACGGTTATTGACATAAGCACTAAATATTGATATTTCCCCAAAGCATTCATAAAATAATGTTCTTGGATAGTCAGTGTTCTCTTAGGCTTTCAGAAAATGGCAGGTTGGTGTGTACAGAAACAGAAATAAAGTCTCAAAGTTCCTGAAGGATGTTTGATAAATTTTTATAGCATATTATAGTGTTTTTCAGAATCTAAATAATCTTTATAAAGCTTTACTTAGGCTGCAGTGCATGTGGCAGCCATTTCAGATTTACAGGCACATTGTATCCCAAAATTCTCTCTATAGGTTAGTTGTTTAAAGCTAAAAACACATGAGAAAAATATTAAGCATTAAAGGCTAGGTTCTCTGGACAGTCTACAAAGGCTTATTTCACAATGGAGCTCTCTAAAACTGCTTCTCTAATAGAGTGCTATCATTTAATTCTGACTGCCAATTCCCTCATTGCTAGCACTCTATCACCGCCTCACTGCGCCCTGCATTAGTACACTAAGTAGACTTTTTACTTGACTTCATTATTTTTGTAATTTTTTTTTAAGATTTTATTTATTTGTTTGACAGAGAAAGAGACAGGGAGAGAGGGAACACAAGCAGGGGGAGTGGGAGAGGGAGAAGCAGGCTTCCTGCGGAGCAGGGAGCCCAATGCAGGGCTCGATCCCAGGACCCTGGGATCATGACCTGAGCCGAAGGCAGACGCTTAACAACTGAGCCACCCAGGCGCCACTATTTTTGTAATTCTTAAAAACATATGACACACTGTTTCTTGCATGATACCAATCTCCAGGACAACATATCTATAGAAAAATAACACAGATTCACTTAAGTAGAATCCCAAATATTCCATATCATTGCCTATTCCAGCCTACGCTCTATGTCCCCAAAACTATGTAGCTTTAGCACTGCGCAAAGGGAAATCTTTTCTCCTCCATATGCTTGACTTCTATTTTATCAGGGTCAAACGCCTTTTGCAGAAAATATCTAACCTCTTTTTCATAATTTCATCTCTTCTCCTCGCTTTCAATCCTATCTCAAGTGCGTCCTCTTACAAAAAGCCCATCGTAATTCTCCCCAGCCAGAATTTCCTGTTAAAATTATACCATCTATCAACTTATTCAAGGCATAATTTTAATTATTCTGGTCTAATATTTTACCATCTAGCATCTGTGATGTTTGGGCTCTGAATTTGTGTTGGATTTAATTTTTTCTTCCCTGAAATGTTTGACATAATACATTTATTTACTCAAAATTAATATTCAATTCCTATCTCAATAGATCTCTATTGAGCATTTATCACTCTGGGTCCTGAGATACTAACACTGTGAAACACTAAAAGAGCAGAGAAAGTTTAAAAAAAAAAAATCCCCTTTTCCTGACACATGTTGCACCAAAGTCAATTCCTTTCCTATATTTTTTTGGGATATGATTACAATAAATCATCATACTCAGAACTATATACTAACAGAGGCACAAAAATGAGTTCAAGATCAATGAATAAGTGACTTGGCAAATCTAAGGGGAAAGAGGCGCTTTTTTTTGTCTAAAATGGGGAGGGATATACTTGTAGGTGGCAATTTTGTGGAAGTTTTAGCTTCTTCAATGGTTTCTGTAACAAAAGCTTTTCTTGAAAAATTATAAGATTCTCCCACAGTTTATGTTCTATTGATCTTACTCTATAAATACAATAAGATCTATTGCTATTGCATATTAATGGTTTTAGAAAAAAATGCAATTTAAAAAACTATTTTGCTAAATTTGTCTTACATAAAAAAAATGTATATTACATACTCACTGGGTATAGTATTCTGCAATCTTATATAAACTTGATGATGGTTTATATAAAACCATGGATTATTCAATTCTCTATGGTTACAAGTTTTGTGTCCTCTTATTCCAATTCTTACTGTGAGAAGAATATTAAAAAGTTCCATTTTTTAATTCCTCTCTTTACCTCTGTCAAGTTTTATTTATTTTTATGCAATTATTAGAGGCATGGCCAATTATCTTTCATGTTTCTTATTAATTGATGCTCTATTGTTATGAAATATCACCTTTTATCTTTGATAATACTAATTGCTTGAAGTTTACTTTGAGTGATACAAACTTAGCCACACCAATCCTTTGTGATTATGTTTGTACTTTGCATCCTTTTGCTTTCAGCCTTTTTGTGCAATTCTATTTAAAACACAGCTCTTGTAAACATCTCAGAGGCGGTTTATTCGTTTTTGCTTTCCTACCATGTTTTGGGTCAATTGAGTGTTTTTTTTTTTTTAATATCTGAATCTGTTCTTTATAATTCTTCAACCTATTATAACATAAATAAAAAAATATGATATATTTTAGCATGCAATGCAATAATCTTATAGATACAATATGATTTTATTTCCTCTGTCAGTCTTCATTCTGTATTTGTCATATATTTTCTGTCTGTATATATTGTAAACTATACCATATGTTATTAATATTTTATTATTTAAGCAATTTTGTATTATATTCTATTTATTTATATAATTACCATTTCTAGTCAGTGCTTTTTATTTTTTCATATTGATCTGAATTTCTGTGTGCTGTCATTTCCTTTCAACCTGAAGATTTCCTTTAGCATAACTTGTAGTTTGGATCTGATGGAAACAAATTTTCTCAGCTTTTTTTATCTGAAAATATCATTATTTCACTATTTTTGAAAAATATTTTAATTGGCTATAGGAATATAGATTGACCTGATAATTGTTTGTTTTATCTCTTAGCACTTAAAATTTTTGCTACATTGCATTGTGGATTTTATTACTTTTAGTAGGAAGTCAGTCATTATTCTTATCATTGTTGCCCTATATGTCATGTGCATTTGTCTCTGGTTGCTCTGAAGGTTCTGTCTGTGCCTTTTGCTGACAGTCTATTTCAACAGGGGTTTACTCTGATACCTCATTGTGCATTTGTTTTGTTTTTTAAATATTTTATTTATTTACTTATTTATTTAGATAGTGCAAGTTGGTAGGGGGAGGGGCAGAGGGAGCGGGAGAGAAAGAATCTTAAGCAGACTCCATGTTGAATGCAAGCCAGATGCGGGGCTCAATCTCACAACCCTGAGATTATGATCTGAGCTGAAACCAAGATTCAGATGCTTAACCAGTTGAGACACTCAGTTACCCCTAGATGTGTTTTGTTTAACCTGCTTGGGATTCACTGGCATTTTTAGATCAGTGGGTCTTTCTTCAGCAGATTTTTAAATTGTATGCCCATTTTTATTTTTATGGTCTGCCCTATTTTTTGGGTGGAAGGAGAACTCCAAAGACAAGTATATTAGTCCATTCCACATTTTCTCATACATCATTGACACTGTGCTATATATTTTTCAATATATTTTTATATCTGTGCTTTAATTTGGTTAATTTATTTTTAGTGTCATCAAATTTATTCTTTCTTTTGTTTCTGTGTCCAATCTACTGTTACATACTTTTATTACAGAAACTATAATTTCCAGTTCTAGGTTTCCTTTTCTGTTTGATTTTTCATATAATTTATGAAATCCCTTACTCACCCATTATTTTAGTATGCCCTATAAATTCTTTAATATACTTATGATAGTTATTTTTAAAGTCTTTGCCTGTTAAATTTGACATCTGAGTTATTTTTATCTATTTCTATTGATTATTCTCTTGCTATATTTTTCTGCTTTTTAAATCTCTACAAAATTTAGATTACATACTGGGTATTATGGGTAACATATTTTGTGGAGATACTGGATTTTGTTTTCTTCCTCTGAAGATTGTTGAGTTTTGTCCCAGCAGGAAGTGAAATTGTGGGATTCTACTTTGATTCTATTAGGTTTTTAGAATTTTCATGGCAAACTAATTTGTTTATTCCCTTAGTCCTGTGGTGTAACCCAAAATCCTAGTACATCACCCTAGCTCCTAAGTTATCACTTTTCTGCTATTTTATTAGATATCTCAAAGTGTTTACCAAATACATTTACCTACAAGGAGCATTAATCTTAAACTCTTCATTCTTAGTATCTGGAATAGCTAAAATCTCTGCTTAATTTTTAACTTTCAGACTGTTCCTCTTCTCTGGATTCCTTGGAGTCTTAGTCTATACATGGCCAGTTTAGAAGTACATAGAATACATGTTACATGTATCATGGTTTAGGGCTCTCTCCTCTGTGGCTTCCTCTATTCCTGGATTTCTTCTCAATTTTTAGCCATTATGGCATCCCTGAATCTGGACCTCTGATTCCTCAACTTATAAAGACTGCTGCTTTCTGCTTGAACTCTGTCTTCTGCATGACACATGAAATGTGGTATACTTGCAAGGAAAGGGGGTTAATATGGTAATCACTTTATCCCCTATTTGCTAGTAATCCTCCCAGTTTTTGTTCCTGGATTTTATCTACTGACTTTGTAAAGTTTTTTTTTTTTTTTTTTTTTTTTAACTAATTTGTAAGGAGTTAATTATTTCAACAATAAGAGTGTTGTTCTCACATAAGCTATGTTCCATGACTGGAATCAGAACTCCTATGTATTTTTTCCTTATTAAAACTTGTATTTCCTGTAAATAAATGTCTTATGGGTGAATATATGTATAAAATGAAGTCCTGCAAGATTAAGTCAGCAATGCAAATATGGTTTAGAGCATAAAGGTTAAAAATTATTTCATTCCATTTTCTTTTCTTGAGTAATTTTTCTTTTCCACAGCACAGGAGGAACTGAAGAAGGACCTGGGTATTCTTATAAAGTACCCTAAGAATACCACATAATAAGTTATAAGTTCCTGCTTTAAATGACTTTTTTCAGATTTTTAATTGAAATAATATTGTCAGTATGTTAAGAAAAATGGTTAAAGGAAGCAAATTGCTTGAGGGGAATATTAAGTCATTTGCATATAGTATTCCTAACACTATATGGGAATAACGGCAGTGACCAGGCAGAAGTATGTATTTGGATGTAACCCTTCTTTATATTCACCACTTTTCCTGGGTTTGTTGTTTCTTCATCTGTCAACCACTGTTGAAATTCAGCCAGTATATTTAATAAGCTAAAGGATAATAACCTTTTAGGGGAAAAAATGTCACAAGCAATTCTATTTCAATCACTAACTATTTCCCAGTAATTATGTTGATGTACGTTGTGAAAACACATTTTTTAAGTTCTTACTTGCTTAGAAAATCACTCTTTGTAGTCATTGTAGTATATTTCATATTAATAACAATTAATAAAATATGCAATATTAAATATCTTTAAAGTCCCAAAATACTAGGTTACTTATTGTGATAGAGGTTTTTACAAATCTCTCAAAGAAAAAGCTTTATTGACTTTTCTATGCTTACTCCAATAAAGCATGTCTTAAACTGTCTTAAAAAAGGTCTTCATTTCAAGTAAGTGAAGTCTTTTTTTATGTGTACATGAAAAAATAAAAGTGTTGTGGTCAAATCACAGACAAAAGTATTTGTTTATATATTATGAAACCAGTTTTCTAATTTACAACAAAACAAGATAGACTACACTCCATTTGTCCCAAAATTAGTCATGAAATATACTGATTTTTAAAATAAGTTTTAAATTCTAATTTACAATGAGCTAAATATGTTTTCCACACAAATGAATATAAATGTTTTACTTCAAAATTAATGTAAACAAAGGAATGGTGAAATTTTATTATAAAATGGATATTAGGGAAATCATTAAAAGGAATGTAATGAAAGATCATAAATACAAAGTTTTGTCAGTATTTCCCATAAATTCATTATAATGGCAGATCTGAAGTAAGTCAGGAAACTTCAGTATCTGTCTTCAAATTACATAGACTGGAGGTGCTAGAAAATTTTCATTTTTTTCCTTCCTACTTCTGTTAGTCTAATATGAGCAAAGAACAACTTGTGTTGCTGGTGATAAATTGGAAGATCAAACTGAAAGTTAAAATCTTTGACCATCCCCAGCCCAGAGAAGAAAGGCAAGGTCAGAGATGAGAAGAGTAGATAATGCTCTTAGGCACTGCCTAGCCTTTATCTCCACAAAGTACCTTGTCTGGTCAGTGTTTATGGGAAGAACGTATAAAAAATGTTCTAGTCAAAAAAAAAATTTTTTTTTTTTTTGGTAGTCCCAATAGTTTATTTTTGCATTTGTTTCCCTTGCCTGAAGAAAAATACCCATAAATATGTTGCTAAGGCTGATAGTCATGATTACTGCCTGGTTTTGTATTAGGAGACTTATGTTTTCAGGTCCCTCCTTTAGGTCTTTAATCCATTTCGAGTTTGTTTTTGTGTATGGTATAAGAAAATGGCCCAGTTTCATTCTTTTGCATGTAGCTCTCCAGTTTTCCCAACGCTATTTATTGAAAAGACTGTCTTTTTCCCATTGTATATTCTTGCCTCCTTTGTTGTAGAATAATTGACCAATTAAGCATGGATTTATTTCTGGGATCTCTATCCTGTTCTGTTGATCTCTGTGTCTGTTTTTGTGCCAGTACCATACTGTTCTAATTATTATAGCTTTTTAGCGTATCTTGAAATCTGGGATTGTGAAACCTCCAGCTTTGTCCTTCTTTTTCAAGATTGCTTTGGCTACTTAAGGTCCTTGGAGGTTCCATATAATTTTAGGATTATTTATTCTAGTTCTGTGAAAAATGCTATTGGTATTTTGATAGAGATTGCATTGAATTTGTAGATTGCTTTGGGTAATATGGACATTTTAATAATATTAGTTCTTCCAATCCATGAGCATCAAGTATCTTCTCATTTAGTTGTATCACCTTCAATTTCTTTCATCAGTGTCTTAATTTTCAGAGTGTAGGTTTTTCACCTCCTTGGCTAAATTTATTCTTAGGTATTTTTTCTTGTGGGTGCAATTGTAAATGGGATCATTTTCTTAATTTCCCTCTCTGCTACTTTGTTATTAGTGTATAGAAATGCAACAGATTTCTATATAATAATTTCATATCCTGCAACTTTACTGAATTCATTTATTAGTTCTAAAAGTATCCACTGATGGATGAATGGATAAGGATGAGATGGAATATTATTCAGCCATAAAAAGAATGAAATCTTGCCTTTTGCAATAACATGGATAGACCTGGATGGTATTATGCTAGGTGAAATAGGCAGAGAAAGGCAAATACCATATGATTTCACTTACATGTGAAATCTAAACAACAAAACGAACAAACAACAGGCTCTTAAATACAGAGGGGAAATAGGAGGGAATGGGCAAAATGGTTGAAGGGGATTAAAAAGGTACAGTTTTCCATTTATAAAATAAATAAGTCATGGAGATAAAAAGTATAGCATTGGGAATATAATCAATAACATAACAATGCTGTATAGTGACAGATGGTGACAACACTTACCATGGTGAGTATTGAGTAATGTACAGAATTGTCAAATCACCATGCTGTACATCCGAAACTAATACGACATTGTATGTTAACTATACTTCAATAATATGTTTTAATGTACAGACACTGTGTGACATTCAGAGTGCCATTAAGTTCAAGACAACAGTGCTAGAGTGGTTGATTATGAGCACTAATAACATTTAGAATTAATTTCAAAGGTTATTTTTTGACCATTTATTAGAAGCTTTAGAGAAATTGAAAGGAAGTTGGTAAGACATAAACACACATTTAAAAATAACTCAGAGATGCCAGGAAATTTGCATTACATATTTGTTCCCCAGATTTTGCCTGCTAATTTTATTCTCTTTGCCTTGGATCACTCAGCCATTATCACTGTGTCCTTTGCTATTCTCTTTAAGTTCTAAGTCAAAAGGCAGTAACACAAAATGTTAAGATTTGGAATGAGGGTGCAAAAAGTGCAACTAGAAAATTGTGAATAATTTTAAAACTACAATTGATCAATAATAAAACGGTCTCCTTTCTAAAGTAATAACATTCCTTCTCTCAAAGTGGGCAAGGAGAAGATAAATGTACACTGATAGTGGAGAATTTATAAATGATGAAAAAAAGTAAAGAAGGAAATGTAACTCCCCAATTCACTGATAACCATGGTTATGATGAGATAAATTCCTTTGGTATTATTTTTTGTCATAAAATTTGTATGTAGTAAATACCTGCAAAGTACAAATTGTGTCCTGCCTGTGTACCTAAGATTAAAGCATGAGCATATTTTGATGTCCTAAAATGATTTTCTAGAAATAGTTTTTAATTGCTATGTGATGTTGTGTCAAATAGAAAATAACATTATGAAGAACCCCATTACAAATAATAAAATAATGACTGTAATAAATAATTCTGGAACAATAGATAAGGATTTTAATGAATGCATGTGTGTTTGTATGGGTATGTGTTGCCAACTTGGTTTATTTAAGATGTACATGTAAAAACTAATGTATGTACATCTTAATTGTACAGCTCAATGAGATTTTTATTTACCTAATTTGCCATTTCTATTTGCCTATGTTAATATGACCAAGATCACAATATAAACAATGTGTGTCATCTGTGAGGATACCCTCTCATTTAGCCCTTTCTAATCAGTGCCCTCCCAGACATTACCGCTTTGGTAACCCCAATCCCTATTGATAAGTTTGCAAGTAGTTGAATTTTATATACATGGGATTACACAGTATGTCTGACTTCTATTTTCAACTTTCTGTAGGACAAATTCATCCATGACATTATATGTAGGATTAATTCTTGATGATTGTATAGTATTCCATTGTTTAAATATACCACAATTTATTTATTCTATTGATAAATGATTGATGTGCTTCTAAGTGGACGTGATTATATATAAAAAGTATGATAAAGATTCTTGCACATTTTTATTGTCACATGTGGTTTCATTTCCTTTGGGTATATTTTAAGAGTGGGATTGCTGAATCACAGAGTGGGCATAGATTCATTTTTAGTAGATGCTCATAAAGTGTTTTCAAAGAGATTATACGAACTTCTAGTTCCTCCAGGAATTTGTGAATGTTCCATTTATTCCATATATTTATTGCTAACTTTGCCTTGCCACTTTATAAAGGTTTTTATATATACAAGTCATTTTTTCGAGAGATACTGAAATTATTTTCTCCTACTTTCAGCTTACTTTTTACTACCATCATAGTGTCTTTTAATGAAGAAAGTTTCTTACTTTTAATATGCTTCTATTTATCAATCTCTTCCCTTGAGTTTATTAATTGTGGTGTCCTATTGAAGAGACATTTTCCTGTCATTAAGATAATATCTTTTGCTTTTTTTTCTGTAAACTTCAATGTTTTATCTACCATGTTTAGGTCTTTAAACCAATTTAAATTCATTTATGGACTAGATATAAAGTAGAGATCAAAGAGTGCACACAGACCTAGATTTGCTTCAGCATTTTTTTTTTAAAGACCATTTCTGTATCTAATTCTAATGGTCACTCTTAGTGTAATTCATTTGGCTGTTTATGTGTGCATATGTTTGCTGATCTTTTCGTTTATCCTTATGTTAATACCAGGTTGTGTTAACTGTCAAAGCATTATTGTTTTATTTTTAAATCTAGTCATTTAAGTCCCTCAATCATGTTCCTCTTCTTCAAGATCACTGTGGCTTCTGAGGTCCTTTGCATTTTCATAAACTTTTAAAATTAGCTTGTCAGTTTCCGCTAGTCTCAGGAACAGTTTCAATTTAAGAGACTAAAATGATATACCTGCTTTAGGTAATGTGTGACCCTGGATTGAATGCTGAATTTTGGTAGCATATTATCGTAAATTCATTATTAGAATAATTGGCATGTTTGAAGAGGGACTGTTTATTTTAATGTTAAATATAATTATATTATTGTTTCTTTAACTTTATAATTATACTATGATTATATTAGACAATTTTCTCGTTTTTAGGTTATAGATGCTGAAATATTTATTTGGAGGTACAAGTTGATAAAATGTCTATAAATTGATAAAGGTAATTTTAATACATATACTACATGCCAAAATAGGTATGACAAATATCATATGCTTCCAGAAGTATATAATCAATAAGGAAAAGATGAACAGGCAAATATAAAAATGAGCAAAATGATTGAATAGGTATTTCACAAAAGATGATACCAAAGTGGCCAATTAGCATATATATAATAAGGTGCTCAACTCATTAGGGAATGCAGATTTTTTTTTTTTAAGATTTTATTTATTATTTGACAGAGAGAATGAGAGAGAGAGAGCACATGAGAGGGGGGAGGGTCAGAGGGAGAAGCAGACTCCCTGCTGAGCAGGGAGCCTGATGCGGGACTCGATCCCGGGACTCCGGGATCATGACCTGAGCCGAAGGCAGTCGCTCAACCGACTGAGCCACCCAGGAGCCCGGGAATGCAGATTTAAACCACTCAAACACCAGAATGACTAGGAGTAAAAAAATAAATAAATAAATCCCAAGGGGAAGTGATGACATAAACAAACTGGAACTTTCACAGATTCAGGATGAACTACAAATGCTAGAAACATGGAAGGAGGCTTATCTGGAAAAATACAATATGCCTTGATGTTAGAAGACTGAAAATTTGTCAAAGATTAAATACCATCCCAATCAATATCCCTGTGTATTTCTTTTATGTCATTTTGAAATAATTTTAAACTTTCAGAGGGTCACTCAAATTGTTCAAAGAACTTCCATACACCATTCAGCAGGATTTACCAATTATCGATGTTGCCAATTTGTTTTATCACTCTTTCTGCTTGTACAGATTTCATATTATGGCAGAACCATTTCAGTGCTGTCATTACTTTCAGGACGTTTCCCTTCTTGAGCTCTACAGAAGGTCTGAAGTATTTGCAAATGCACAGTAAGTTGGCAATAACTGAAATCTAATTTCTGTTTCCTGCTGATGGAATCTGTTCAGTTTCTTAGCCCTCTTGCTGATATTTTCTTGAAAGTATTTTGGAGCTGGATCTTGAGCATATGAAGCTTAGACATCAACTTGGAGGGGCAGCTGGGTGGCTCAGTTGGTTAAGTGCCTGCCTTCAGCTTAGGTCATGATCTCAGAGTCATGGCATCGAGCCCCGCATAGGGCTCCCTGCTCAGCGTGGAGTGTGCTTGTTCCCCTCCCTTTGCCCCTCCTCCTGCATGTGCTCTCTCTCTCAAATAAATAAATAAAATCTTAAAAAAAGAAAAAAAGACATCAGCTTGGAGATGCTAGCAGAGATGTGGGGGCTCCATTCCCTGTTAATCCTCCCTATGATTGTGCTCTCCAATTTCTAGACCCTCTGGCAAACCCAAACTCTGACCACAGTCTTCTCAGCCAAATAATACCACTTCTCTCTGCCTGGGCTCTAAATATACTGTCACTAACTCCATAACTGGAAAGTACCCTTAAGGGAAGAGTCTGGTAATGGAATAGGCCACAAAACACATAGCTCAAGGTCATAGCCTTTGCAATACTCCCTCTTTTGATTGGTCATCAGTTTTGCCTGTCTGTCTCCATATCTGTTTGTTTCTGTCATGTTTTCACAATTATTCCCAGTGGGTATATTTGTCTAATTCAACTAAATACCAAGATTGCTTTTGAGAAGCACTTCATAATGTGAATGCAGTTTCAGGCACCACTAAGGCTCATAACATTGTAAGATTTAAGTATTTTTCCAATGTGCCTATTCAAAATAAGATATGCCTATTATTTCTTTTATTATTATTATTATTTATTTGAGAGAGAGGTGAGCGAGAGAGTGAGAGAGAGAGAGAGCACCAGCGGGGATAGGGAGAGGGACAAGCAGACTCCCCACTGAGCAGGGAGCCCGATGCAGGGCTCGATCCCAGGACCCCGGGATCATGACCCAAGCCGAAGGCAGATGCTTGACTGACTGAACCACCCAGGTGCCCCAAGATATACTTACTATTTCTGTGTCATTTTTTTTTTATATTAGGAAGAACTTTCAGTGTTTTTTATCATAGGTGATAGTGTGAATGGATTCCTTGCTGTCATATGTCACTCTAAAGGATAAATCATTGGTATTTTGACATTTTCTACCTTTTTAAGAAACATGGTGGTTCACTCTTTCCTTCTCAGCAAAAAACTCAGACCTTCAAATGAAAATCTGCAGTGGCCATTTTTAAACATTTTCTATTCATTTCTTGTCTGGACCAGCAAGTCTGTTATAGGGTTATACTTCTGCTCTTCCAGTCGCAGCATCTCCAATGCCTTATGAGATCAGTGATTAGTGACCCTTCTTTCCAGGGCAATTTTGAACACCTCCACTCATTCCATCAATACATCAGTGAGAGTGTGAGGGCAAGAACTCAGGTGTCACTAACTAGCCTTTATCTTTTGAACTATCTAACCTTTCATTCTACTATATATGTAACAGAATTATGTAAAATAAATGTCAACATCGTCATTTTGTTTTTACTGCATTTTATAAAAACCCTTCTTATCTATCCAGATGGTTTACTCTTTGAATTTTTTTTTTTCTTATAGTTCAGTGCCTGGCACATATTAGCACGCAGTTCAATGTTAGTTTTAACCCAGGTTTTTGAGCACAGGACTGTGATATTATTATCACTATTGCTATCACTGTACTCATTAAGCACAAGAGAGAACTAACCTAAACAAGCAGATATTTTCCAAACCCACTAAACTGTTTTAGTGGAGTTTTACAAAGGGGAAAGATTATATATCATGCCTACTTACTTTTTTTTTCATAAGTACAAAAATTTTCATTTTGCTCATTAAATATGACCTCAACATGAAGACAAGAGCTTAACAAAATGAAGCAGAAGAGACAATAAATTAAGTTTTAAAATATATTATGTAAGATAGGTAAAATTGAGTCATATTAAATAATATAAACATTACATATTAGTTGGTTGATTTTTCGATGTATTTTAAATGGTAAAAATGCATTATAAACTGTTCTGGATCTTAAATTCATTAATGATATTATATTTAAAAGTGAGATCACAATATAAAATAAAAAAAATCCATTCAAAGAAATATTCATTAACAGATATTCCCTAAGTTGTATTAGGGCAGAGAGACAGACAAATTGCTGAAACTTCTTGTTAGAATCATTTGAAAAGCTTCAATCATGGAAGATGTTGAAACTGATGGATAATACTCTATAATTAAATACTTGTAATAAATTTAAATTCAGTCTGTGCTGGGTATCAATGGTTAATATGGCTTGCACTGCTAATCTACAAGGAGCTTTCTTCAGTAAGAGAAACAAGATAAAATAGTTGCCATAAAAGTGATTGCAAGCTAAAGAACAAAAGCAAATGAAATATTTATGCAATCAGATACCTAGCATGACATTTTAAAGGTTACAGACCATGGGTAGCTTAGGTTACCAAATTCTTAAGCCATTCGCTGAAGCCATAGTATAGTGCTGATATAGAGAGCACATTCAATAATCAATTTAAAGCCCATCTCATGACCGGGTATCATTTCAAAGTTGGATAAAAGTATAAGGTTACTATTACCCAGCTGCAGTTAGCAATTCTAAGATTAAGAATCATCATTCTCACTCTTTAGTTTCTTCCTCCTACCCCCAACCTGCAACTAAAGTGCAGAACCAGAAGACATTTTTAAATGTGTGACCATATGCTGTGAGTACTGATAAAGATGCTTTTGATATTTAGCCTGACACGGCCACGGATAAGCATCTAATATACAAAATAGATTCAAGAAAAACAAATGCATGAGTTTATTCCTCTTCTGTGATTGATCTGGTTATATTAATTTATCTTCCAAACTCGTAAGTGTGGTGACATATCTGTTTCTGCTGTAAGTAGTCTCTCAGTGTCTCTCCTCAGCTTTCTTATGTTAAATCTCTAACTGGTCTTATTCCCTCTGATTTTCATTTTGTCTTTCAAATTACCTTTATATACACTTTGAGAGTACTTTTTCTAAATCATGTTATCCTCTTCAAACATTTTTAATGGCTCTTGCCTAGGGAAAAACTCAAATATGTTGAGATTACTGTTATTTTAAAACCATTAACAATAGGGCATTCACTGTTCATAGCATAATCACACCACATTTAGTTTACCATTTAATCCCCACATTTCCACAGTTTATTTATACCTTCCATTTTACTCTCTGCATATGAAATCCTGTTCAAATTTAAAAGGTTTACATTTGATATAGTTCTTATGAGCTGTTTTTCTACCTGCCAGTCAATAGTTACTATTCTCTGTCCTGTTTCACTATATTTTAGTGTTTTTATATCTTCTTATCACACAGTTGTATCTGTGTGTGTGTGTGTGTGTACACATACCCGTGCGTGTGCATGAGTTCTTGTGCTCGTGTATGTTGTGAGTGATTTTTGTGCAGGCTATAAAAGAAAAATTATTTAATCTTTTACATTCCAATGCCCTGGCATGGTGCAGGCAGATGCATGCATGCACATATGTGCACACAAACACACACATTAGAGAAATAAGAACAGCTTTCTCTGTAAAGAGACTAAACATCTTGAGCAAATATCTTAATGAAAGTCCTGTTGTCAAAGTGTATTTCAGCCATTAGTTGATTTTAGCAACATACACAAATAATAAGTTGCATGAAAATGATTCACTCTAAACTCCCTTCTTTTTGACTCACATTTAATAAATTTTGTGCACTGAGAGCACGATGGATAATACCATTTAAAGTTGTTCCTACTGAACAGGTATTTCTCTACAGTTGGAATGAAATAGTGGGAGTGATAATACATTGCTGTAGTTAGCAGTCCCCAGAGTATATAATTGCCTCTTGAAAATGATGTGTTCAAGGCAATAACCTTCATTTGTACTCTAGGAGATATAATATGACCAATGAGTGAATCCTAATTTTCTCTCATGTCATTTCACTCCTGGTAATATGTGCTTCATCTTGACCATTTTCATGGTAAATAATGCTGGAATCATACGGTACACATTCTCTTTTCTGACTTTGTGGTCAAGGCTAGAAATAGAGGCTCCCATTTTAGCTTTGCATAAACCCGAAAAGAAGCAGAGTTTGCATTTATGTCAAAGAAACTTCATAAAATAAAAGATAGCTGAAATGTGTGAATTGTGATAAGAATGGCCTCTTCTATGTCAGAAGCATTTCTGAGGTTTTTACTGCTAACATTCTTTTCCCCGCTATGGATCAGAAAATTTAAAGGAAATGGAAGTTTATGTTGGTATTCAATTTGAATTATTTGTAAAGATCTCAGGACCATTTTTATTATATTCACACTAGACATTTGAATCACTGTAGGACTTGCAACATTTATGAGAAAAATCATCTTATTTACATGTATATACAGGTATACAAGACAAGGTCAAATTTGCAAAGTGAGTTTTTTCTCAAATAAATAAGATCTCGTCCATGTAAATCAATGGAAAGAAAATTCAGTGAAGGCAGAGAAATGAAGGTTCTGATCATGAATGCAAAAACTTCAGGATGTACTCACTTATTCTATCATATTTCTTTGGAGTTGTTAAAATGATTTAGTTATTTTCTATATTTATTTTAGATTAACAAGCTTGGTAAGTATGATGTAACTTGAAGAGCAAAGCTTAATCATGAATATCCAAGCAATGTAATATTGGAAAAACCATTTATATGAATATGGAACCACATATATCATGTGTATGTATATATATTAACCTCACTGAGGTTATTTCTCTTCACACATTTCTAAGGTTGGGTGAGTTCCTAGAAAAACAATAAATAAATTGATGAGGATTTATTTTACTGTTAAAACAGTGTGTTTTATGTTCATTTCTTCACTAAGCTATTTGAAAAAGTTTAATTGATTAGTAAAAACTTTAAGTTCAGTAACTATAATTTAAATTGTATGTAGTATAAAGAAAAAGACAATGACTATTTAGTTTTGTGACATTTCCATACAAACAAACACCTGACATCCCTCAAATTACTAGAATTCAAAAGTTACTTCACATTTTAAAATTTATTTTAATTAAAAATTTAAAAAGTATCATTAAAATTTTTCAATGATTTAAAATTGGTTTTTATGAAGAAATTTTGAAACTCACAAGACTTATTTTTAAAAAGGCATATAAATATGCATGTATACATATGTTATATACATATATATAATTTCTTTTTCAATCTACTAGTGAAATCAGCAGACCAAGAAAAATAAAAGTCTAGGATTCTTGATGTCAGAAATAAAACAAGGAAAAGAGAATTAAAAGAAATAATAAGCATAAATGTCAAGAGAAGGAAATTTTGAATTTTTAAAGTATCAATACAATCCAATTAAACTCTACAACTAGGTATCGATATCTGTTAGTTTTAGACACTATGCTAGGATATCTCAGGCTTGCAGTGAATGTTTACAAGAATCACATAGTCCATGGGCGCCTGGGTGGCTCAGTTGGTTAAGCGACTGCCTTTGGCTCAGGTCATGATCCTGGAGTCCCTGGATCAAGTCCCGCATCGGGCTCCCTGCTCGGCAGGGAGTCTGCTTCTCCCTCTGACCCTCCCCCATCTCATGTGCTTGCTCTCTCTCATGCTCTCTCTCTCAAATAAATAAATAAAATATTAAAAAAAAAAGAATCACATAGTCCAATAGCAATGGGAGTAGGAGCATACATACAAAAGAAAAAGCTATTTTTTTCACTCTAATTTATTATACTGATATTTCAAAAATTTTAAATGATTATCATTCTGAAAATTCTTTTCTGGCCAATTAACATTAGGACAGATTCTCCACCCACAATAGTAAAGATAATATCAAAACAAGAGTGAAATGCAGTTCTTTTTCAATGAGCCTTGTACAAATGAAAAAGCCTGATACTCGGCATGAGATTTTGAAGTACATTGTAGCTATAAGTATCCAAAGCTAACACAAAAATAAAATAATAGTTAATAGTTGATACCGCAATTCCCCCACTACAAATTTGCCCAGGAGATATATTCTTAGACATACATGAAGATATATGGACCAGAGTATTCATTATAGCACTTGATATAATAACCAATGACAGCAAAGGAACCAGACTAAATATCCATTCAGTGAAGATTACTTAAACAAGAAAAACAATTCCTTCATTGTGGAAAACAAGTACATGAAACTATATAAAATGATAGGAGAAGCTATCTGAGATAAATCAGTAAAAAATTTTGAAAAAGTGCAAGAGATTTTAAGTTTCAGGAGGATAAACAACATCGGTCAATAGTTACATATTTATACCTCTGATATATTGGACTGTGTTTCAGGTCAGTGAGGTGAGGACAGATGGAATCTTTATATTTACTTTGGTTTACATACTTGTCTAGTATCTCCATTCTTTATAATTTTCATGTATTGCTTTTATAGGAAGACAAAGTACTAACACTTCTAATTTGCATGGCATGAAAACCTGTCCAGGGGCGCCTGGGTGGCTCAGATTTTTAAGCGTCTGCCTTTGGCTCAGGTCATGATCCCAGGGTCCTGGGATCGAGCCCCACATCAGGCTCCTGGCTCAGCGTGGAGCCCGCTTCTCCCTCTCCCTCTGCCTCTCCCCCTGCTCATGCTCTCTCTCTCTCTCTCTCTCTGTATCTCTGTGTCTGAAATGAATAAATAAAATCTTAAAAAAAAAAAAAAGAAAACCTGTCCAAACTTGACCCCATCACTCTCTTTAAATTCTAGCCACTACCCCTGCCAAAGGTTAAACTCCTGACCAGACTAAAATAGTTATTGCCTTCAAATCATGTCATGTTCTTATACCTCTGGTCTTTTATAAATGGTTTATTCTTTTTTAAGTGTTCTCAACCAACTCCTCCCTGTTTGGTTCGCCATTTACTTAATATTATACCTATTCATCTATCAAAACTCACCTCATACACCATCAATTCCAGAAAAATTTCCCTCAAATCTCTCCAGGTTTCTTCTCTTTTCTGAACATACTTCTATATGTACTCTAATAATACCATTTTATATTTCCTTTGTTTGAATACCTAGCATTCCATTCAAATGTAAATCCATTAAATTAATGTTATTTTTATCTCTCAGGTACAATGTATTGCATAGTTGATGGTACACAGTGGGTCTATAATTTGTATCTAATGAAAAGTAAAATACAGATGATACAAAATAAAAGAGTTTGAAAAGTATGGATGTAATGTAAAATAGGATGTGAATACCTCTAGCTGTTTATCCCTAGTAGAATATAAATTCCATTTAGCAGGCATTTTTGCATGTGTGGTTCATTGCTATATGCACAGTGCCCAAAAAAGTGCCTGGAATATATTTTGATACTAAACAAATGAACACATTCATAAGCACTCTTTCTGACGAAACTTATAATTCGAGTAATTAAATAACTTTCTCAAAGATTTTGATTTATAATCAATTTAAATTTGGATAGATACAGTTTTAATTTCCAGAGAAACAGTCCAACAGGACTTGGTCTTGAATCTTTTTTGTTGTTGTTGTTGTTGACTTGGTCTTGAATCTTATGAGCAAGGCTACTCCTTTAGAGAAACTTACTCAAGTAAATATAGTGTTTGATGACACTGACAGGAATTAACTTACCAGGGCAACAAGTATAGGGAGAGAAGACAAGAGAAAAGAATACTAGAAAAGACAAGACAACAGAGGAGGACTCTAAGACAGAAACTAAGGAATGCATATATTTTCAGAGCAAGAGTCAGAAAAATACAGATAAAGCCAGGCTCTGGGAGAACCAGAAAAATTCAATATTGCAAAGCTCAAGCAAGGATAATTTGCAATGATTACGTAGTTAAATGATGTCACAGTGATGTATTTATTTAACTGGGCTAAGAGAAATACTGGGTTTGTTAACTATAAAAGAACATTTCGATTTTGTGGGTAGAAGCTAAATTGTGAAGAACTCTCTTGGGAATATTAGAAAAGTAAGTGGAGAAAGTAGAGACTCTCTCATTTATTGTAGGAAAAAAGAAAAGGAAAAACAAGTGGTAGCTTTACAGAAATTAAATATTTTGTTCTTTGGATGGATAAGTGGAAGAAATCACATGATTTATGTTTAGAAGAATAATCTGAATATGGATTACATCTTAGATGGTTTCCTACAACAGCACATCCTGAGACTGAGCTTTGTATGAAGATCTATCAAGAAACACTCAGAAACAGAACCACAAGAAAGTAAAGATACAGGATTGGAGTCAGAGGAAGTTGAACAGTAACATGGGATGGGTTAGCCTGGTGATGGGTATTAAAGAGGGCACGTATTGAATGGACCAGTGGGTGTTCTACATAATGAATCATGGAACACTACATCAAAAACTAATGATGTAATGTATGGTGATTAACATAACATAATAAAATAAAATTTTAAAAAAAATGAACAGTAACATGGTACAAAAACCAATCCCATGAAGAGTTCTAGATCTGGAATTGCCCTTTAGAACTACCCCAAATTGAAACAAGGAATGTGGGACTTCGTACTGTGAATCAAGCATTGCCTGTGGGGAGCCCCAAGGAAAGGGTTTATACTTTGGTGATGTGGTTTCCTTTCACTGAGCTGCAATAACAATAGAATTTTACCAGTGACCTGGGAAAGAGTGCCCTAGTTCTTAAGAGGAGAGCAGGTGATCAGAACATATAGGTTTACAGCACTAAATTCAGCTGGCAAAAATAGTATATAATATGATTTAATACTAGAGTATATAGGTTTAAGCCCACCAAAAAGATTTATAGAGTTGTTTAACATTTTAACTGCTTATGAAAATATAAAATGTTTTGCTTTATTTTATATTGTCATAGAATTAATTTAAAATCTAATTTTGTTGTTGTTACTGCTGTTGCAATGCTTTTGAATCAGTTCTACATAGAACATGGGAGAAAATGAACCAAAAAATCTAGTACTCTGGCTCTTTCTGTCACTAGGGGATAAACCCATGAGTTCAGTTTCTAGTTGTTCAATTACTGTCACCTGCTCATAAAGCTCATAAGTGTATCACCAACTACAAAAGAGAGATATTTTATTTTAATGATGTAATAGGAATACTACTTTACAGATATAGCCTAGAAAAGTCAATCCAATGCTGGATGTTTTAGTTATAAGAGACTCCATTTTTTTTTTTTATAGATTTACAACTGTTCTGTTAAAAAGGAGTATCGTGGGTAAAGGATATTATAACAGTCTCTAGTAATTGATTCATCTATTCATTGTCTGTCCCAGTAAAATCACTAGGAGACCAATAAGAATTAAAGTTATTAGCTGGAAATTCTTACCAAGGGAATAAGTGATTGGAATTTTGCTGGATCAGAAGCTGTTCTACTTACCACTCACAAAAAAATTACAAGGCCTCAATATAATGGCATTGAGAAAATCTATTTGATTCATGAAGGTGAAATTCTTTTATTCAATCAACACACTATTTTTCTGGGAATAGAAAAAGATTAATGGAGAAAAAATAGCACATAATTTATAGTTTCATATATTTTATGACTTTGATTCCTGTGTATTCATTGAGAAAGGATATGCCATAACTCAGTAGACCAAATTTCTAGAGAGAAGAAATAACTGTTTCCTTGTGATGCTCTTAGAAGTTTGGCTTTACTGAAATACGGAATTTAAAAATATTTCTCAATCCTCATGTTCTAAAATGTGTGTGCGTGTGTGTGTGTGTGCATGTATGAATCATCATAGAGGTTTTCTCTGTGTGGAACATAAGCTTTATGAAAAGAATCTTTCCCTGAACAAAACAATAAAACAAAACACAATGACAGCTCTATTACAAAGCTTGTGAAACTACGATTTACAATTTCTTGATTACATTTAACATGAGTACTCATACCTTTTTTTCCTTTTAATGTAAAACTATAATATTAATGCTTCCATGAACCTTGAATATAATTTGGCAAAAAGCTCTTCAATTTAGTGAGATGGATTAAATATCTTTTCCAAAATCATACTAGTATTTATTCAGAAAGATTTTCAAACTCCTAATCAGTGCTATTTCCTTATAATAATCTTTAAGTTCAAGTTAAAGGCACATTTTCCCATATTCTTATTTTATTATTCAATTAACATTCATTGAATTACCGAATCTCTGGGAGTAACTTTGCAATGCACATTGAAATAATGTATTATTTTATAAAGAGTAACAAAGACATAATCACCAATCTGCACTAATGGTCAGGGATACATGGTAAGAGTCAATTTGCATTTGTGCCCATCATTCTAGAAAAAAATATATACAATAATGAAGTTAACACTTCCAGATTTCACTTATTTGAGAACCTTTTGAAAGAACGGTAATGGTGCTAATTGATTAATTTATTTATTCGTTTGGTGCTGATTTTATCCTATTATGTTCTGGCTGGGTTCAAAACTCAGCAATGAACAGTTGCCGTTAGCCACACACTAGGAAACAGAATTGGCATTCAATGTCTTTGTGCTTACCCTTATTTTTTCTATATACTTTGATAGAGTCTGAGATATAAATGACATATCAAAATTAACTTAAAAGTCCAGCAGATAGCTTATCACAGGGGATTAAAGCCAGAAGCTGATCCACTGCTAAACTATAAAGGAATGTAAATTATTCTGATACTATTTTATTTTCTACATATTCCTCTAAGCAAAGCAAACACTATCCTTGAAAAAGAACAAAGTCCAAATGCTATATATTGAAGATCATATCACTACCAGTAGTTCTAAGTAATCAATTCCAATATGATTTAATTCTGAGTTCTGATCAATTGTCACTGAGTATTTTTGTGTATTATAGTAATTGTTTTTGCAAATAATAGTAATTTGGGTAATTGTTTAACTTCTTTTATATTCTCATGAAATCACTGTGCAGATTGATTTGTTCAAAGAGAAGAGATTATTTTTTTCTTTTGGTAGGAAAATATATTGACTTAGCTGTCAGGACAGTTCTTTTTATTAAGAAAATAGTTTTTGTTTACAAAATATTTGATAAACTGATTACAGAGTGAGATCTTTAGAGCAGAATCTAAATCAACGAAACACACTTAAAAGGATAAAGTTTGGGGTTTTTGTCCTGCTGATGGGTTGTCCAACAAAGGAGGATAGAGATCAGGGAGATTATTGGTGACAGGAGGCTACCTGTTTTGTGTGGTGAAGAATCAGTAAAAGTCAGAAAGAAAACCTTGGGTATGATAGAAAAAAGGACTTTAACGTAGTGAACACATAGTGAGTGCTAGCTTTCTGTGTAGGGGTCAAAGTGACTGTGCCCGGGCTTTTATATAATAAATAAATCTACTGTCCTCTTAGCTGTTTTTGGTTGGTTTTGTTTTATAATGCATTTTACTCTGTTATTATAAGTCCGATTTTGAGTAACTATCAATGATGAAATGTTATAGTACGTTGTATGTGTTTTCTGAAATCAAGTAATAAGAGAGTTAAAAAAAAATGAAAGTGAGACTGACAAATTTCTGATAATACAGAACTTGAGAATGAAAAACAAAAAGAAAACAATAACAAAAAACCCTGGTCTGTTTATTTGCTTTGATAATATTGAAGGTTTTATTTTCGTATGCCCCAAATAATTAAGTATATAAATAAGAAGATCATTATGCCAAAATGAGAAATATTCTGCATTGAGGTACCTTTATAATCTTTCACATATGAAATGATACTAACCCTTGTCCCTTTTGGGACAAAAATAAACAGAAAACACTAAAATAAGAGGAGCTGCTATAAAGAAGAAAACATTTTCAGAAGATGGTGAAGAAGTTTCTGCTTCCTCATTAGGCTTTTCAGCCAACATCTGTAATGAAAGTCAGTATCCTGAGTGGTTCTAGAGTCTCTTGGTGATTAGGATCAGTTAGAGGGTTAGTCTTCAGTGTGACCTAGCACAGATTTTGCACTCAACTGCCTCCCTTGTTGCTTTTGAATCAGATTCAATAAATAAATAAATAAATAAACAAACAAACAAACAAACAAATAAATAAATAAATAAATAAATAAATATCTCCTCCAATAAAATAAAAATAGTACATGGATCTGTTAGTGAATATGTTGGTTGGTTCATTGATTAGTTTGGTTGGAAATTAAGTGGGTTAACAGTTTTCCTATTTTCTTCACTTAAAAAATTACATCTGGGATGACTTGGAAAACATGCAAGAGAAGAGTAAAAGTGACAGAATATAGGCACTTTTGGTAATTGTTTAGCTAATGGAGAGGGCTTTGGATTTTAATAGTACAGCAGAAGGGGGATTTGTGCAGTTTTATCTAAAATATCAAGGTCTAAGCATACCAGCTGATACCCAATTTACAATTGGAGCTATAATATACATTTGAAAATTAATGTCACCTAAATGACAAATTAAAATATTCAAAGCTTCAAAAATCATATGAATTTTCTTCTCTTCCTATCTACCAGTTATTAAAACCATGCTACTTTTTAGTTTGTTTTCTAATTGAACTATGAATATTTTCCAGAGATTTTTGTTTGAAGTAACTTGTTTTCTTTTATGTTGAGAAAATTTATAAATGCCATTCTAAACAAAAAGCCTCCTGTACCATAATTATATTATTAATTTATTAATATAATTATACTATTAATTATATTATTAATTGAAAATCTAATATGATGTCTAAACTTTTCAGTTGTTTTATGAATGACACATGGGTGGTAAACTCTTTGTGTTCATGCATGAATTATCTTGATTTTATCCTCACATTTAGTTAATAATTTTATTGAGTATGGAATTCAGTTTCAAAATAATTTGAACATGAACATAAGCATGCACAACAATGAATACTCATTTATCTATGACAAGTCTACTGTTTACATAATGCATACTCCCAGGCAAGTGATCTCCTCACTGGAAGCATTTAGGATGCCTTTTCTTTATGTAGTGTTGTGAAAGTTCATGATAACAGAAAAGAAAGAAAATCAATTTAAAGAGGATCCAAATTATTGTTTCATCACTTCATCTTCCTTTAACTTTTTGTGCAAGTATTGCTAACATAAAATTAACCAATTTGACATACATAATTCGATGGAATTTAGTTCATTTTCAATGTGCAACTATCACTTCTAACTAGTCCCAAAACATTTTCATTACCCCAGAAAGAAAACCCATATTCATTAAGCACTTACTCAGCAGTCTCCCTGCCTCCAGCCCCTGTCAACCACTAATCTATTTTCCATCTCCAGAAATTTATCTATTCTGGATATTTCATATAAATGTAATCATATACCATCTTTTATTTCTGGATTCTTTCACTCAGCATAATATTTTTGAGGTTCATTTACTCTGTAGCACATACCAATATTTTGGGTTTTTTTTTTCTTTTTATAGTTGAGTAATATTCCATTCTATGAATATGCCACATTTTGTTTATCCCTTCATACATTAATGGATCTTTGGTTCCACCTTTTTGCTATTGTGAATAGTGCTGCTATGAACATTCATGTATAAGTATGTTTTTCAATACCTAGAATCTATGACTTCGGTACATTTATGTGGCAAAAGAGAATTGAGGTTGGTAATCAGCTCACCTTGAGATGGTTTTGGGGGGCATAGGGAGGGAAAGAGGGAGGGAGGAAGAGAGAGAGAGAGAAGGAGAGAGAGAGAGAGAAGCACAAAAGTTTCAGAGAGCTACCATGTGAAAATCACTTGACCTGCTATCGCTGGTTTTGATGATAGAGGAGGGGCCTATGAGCTAAGGAACCAGGCCGTCTCTAGAAACTTAAAAAGGTGAGGAAATAGATTCTCCCTTAGAATTTCCAGAAGGGAATGTGACCCTACTGATATCTTGATTTTAGCCTGATTAGACCTGTCAGACTTCTGACCTAGAGAACTGTAAAAGCCAAAGATAATAAATTTGCGTTAGTTTAGGCCATTGAGATTATGGTAAATTGTTAGAGCAGTGACAGGAAATTAATGCAAAGTGTAACTAAGGGCTTCTGAATATTGTAACATTTAGCCTGCCCTTGAAGAGCTATCAGAAATTAATACTGCAAAGAAGTGAGGGGACGACATTTCAGATAGTGAGAGCTAATGTTTGAAAAGAGAGATGAAGCCAACAGCTAAAAAGAAAAAAAATAGTTGAGGAATGAGAGATTATTGATGTTTGGTTTTAGTTTACAGTGAGTATTTTACAGCTCATTATGAACATATTCTAACAATCCAATATAAACTGTTATTTAAATTGAATTTTATGATGACATACATTACATAGCCAGCATCTGATTTTATGAAGTTTTGTCACTGTTATTATAATTTAAAAACTATCATTTATTTTTCTCTCTTACATCACAATTTTTTCCCATTAATATTTTGTTTTTATTTATACAGAGAAAATTAAACAAAGTCATTGCTTAATTCATAAGAAAATAAAGTACACATGAGACATTGAAGATAATTTACCATTTAGAAAATGAGAGAAGTTGTACTGTTCGTGATGTGTAGGTTGGGCCTCCTGGGGATAGCTGCGATATTGACAGTAAGTGCTGTGATGGATATTCTATTTTCCAAAGTCAATTCTGCTTCAAAATTTGGAAGGTAAAACTTATGTGGATCATCTAGGAGGAAAAGAGCCACAAGGGATGGATGCCCAAACCAATCTAGAGCCAGTGTCCCTGGTGGGGCTGGTGCCTCTAGAAATGGGTAGTAAGAGACACAACACTGGACATCTGCTTACTTTTGGCCTCCCTTGGCCTTTAGGGAAGAGGCTTGTTTCCTATTGAAGACTCAGTATGGCAGAGTGCCCTCCCCTTAATAACTGGGCTCAAAGGAAAATTTTGGACAGTACTGATAAAGCAGCAAAACATCAAAATATTTTTTTATCTTCACCACAGGAGGGGGATTTTTAAAATCCAAAGAGTGATGGTTTAGTGTTTCAAGAATGGGAAAAATTGGGCAGTTACCAAAGGGAAAAGCTCTAAGTTTTTCAGAAATCCAGTTAGATAATTAATATTCATAATTGATAATTAATCACAAATGAAGGAAGCTGTAGTGAATGTTGTTAATTGGAATTTAGGTATTTATAGAAAAGAATGAACAATGATAAGTCATCCTTCCACAATAAAATTCTAACATGACCTTAAACAAGATAATTAATCTGTCATTCTAAACCGAAGAGTTTGTGATCAATTGTATTGAAATCTATGCTGAGAAAAGAAAGCGAATGCAGGTGTAGTTCAGTGAGTGAGGAGGAAAGTAATGACTAGATAAATTTGGAGAGGTAGAAAGAGGCAAGGTGAGGTGGATTCTTGAAAGCCATGGTAATCTATTGGTTTTCTTTGTGTTTTGTGTTTATTTTATTATTATTGATATGTGTGTGTATGCGTGTGTGTGTGTAATCAAGTGCAATGAAAAGCCATGGATGCGTTTTAAGCAGGTGATTAATATAAACTGATTCTATTTTGAAAAGAATCAGTCTGGTTGTTGTGAGGAACATGGATTCTAAGGGAGAATGAGATTCAAGGAGACTGAGTAGGAGGCCACTGAAGTAATTAAGGTGGTAACAGTTCTGGCAAAGATAAACTAAGCTGAACTAAGATATTAACAGAAGAGTTGAGACCATAATAAAGAAAAAATAACTTTAATATGATCCATCATACAAAGGATAGCACTATTTACCACAGTGGAAAAAGCAAGGTGAAGAGATGAGTAGTGGATAGCTCAGAGAGAAAGAGAGAATATTGTTTGGCCATATAAAGTTTTACTTTATTATTATTTTTTTGAAGATTTTATTTATTTATTTGAGAGAGAGAGTGAGAGAGAAAGAGATCACTAGCAGGGGGGAGCGGCAGGCAAAGGGAGAAGCAGACTCCCCACAGAGTAGGGAGCCCAATGCGGGACTCCATCCCGGGACCCTGGGATCATGACCTGAGCTGAAGGCAGAGGCTTAACCAACTGAGCCACCCAGGCGCCCTGGCTATATAAAGTTTTAAATGGCTTATTTGACATACTGATAGGTATAAAAGGCAGGCATTTAAATATTACATTTGAAAAGACAGTGGAAAAATTAGGGATGAAGATACGTATAATTTGCACGTGAAGTCACTTGACTAAATAAACTACCGAGAAAGAAAGTATAAATAGAAGACAGGGACAAGGACTCTTATTGTATAATGATAAATTCATTAAGGTGGTATACATGGCAATGTCTAGGAAAGAATGCTTTGTGAGTGCACTTGCAGTATACTGGTGCATAAGTTTTATTTTTAATAAAATTTTTGAAATATAATAGAAAAAAATTAATAGAATAATAGTTACAATTTCAAATTTACTCCATAACAATTGAGCCTAAATTATATAAATTATATAATGTCTTAATATATGTCAAGTTACTGACTTATTAGGTTTTCTAAAAAAGAATGTTTGATATATTACTAAGTATGAACTTTAATCTTTTCCAATAAAAATGAGGAAATATATTGCAAAATTATAAAAGCTTTTATAAACACTGGGATTACACTGAAGTTAATGTGAAGAAGCTACCACAGGCAGTATCTTTAATGCTGAGACTACATAGAATATCAATTATATAACATGCTTCCTAACTATATATTTATTGTAATATTCTTTACTGTTTTTAAAACCTCCTTACTATTCAACTTTGTTCTCTCCTTAAACTGTGTGTTCTTTAGGAAATGGAGACGTTTTGGTTTAATATGAGAATCAGTCTTAGAACAACAAAATTCCTAGGGATTTTCTTTTCTTTTCTTTTAAATTGAACCTATGTGTTGAAGATGAAAGTTTGGAGAGGACTTTTGAACCAAGGAAAAAGGTATCTGTGGGAACAGCATTAGGATATCTCTGATTAAGGAATTATACGTAATTGTTCTTTCCTTCTGAGCTAAGACGAATGACTGGGAATTGTCAAATCAGACTTGCATTGATCAGACATATTACCCAATATTAAGCCTTACTAATAATTTCAAGGATACATGCAGTCTATAGATGTACATGAAGGAGGGATTCAGTGCAGCAACCCAGATCCCCTTAGGCTGCATCTCCAGCCCATGTCTAAAGAATAGGTCTCTAAGTGAAATGAATACTCACCTGCTTTAGAAAACAGTGTGTATTTAGGTTATGAAGCATCTCCATTTTGTACTCAAATAGCTCACATATACTCACATGGGACATTTTCCAGACAGCATGCCTCATTAATCATGGATTTTTCTTTTTTTGTCATTCATTTAATTACTATAGGCAAACCTAAACCAGAGATAGTCCACTAAAGCATTTAAAAGAGAAGTATTCTCCTCCTACCAAATACTGTTAGTTTGTTTTTAGGACATTTATTCTTAGCATGTTTACACTGAGGTTAGGTCATGTTCACATGCCTTGTTTCAACCTAAAGAGGGTCTCTCTAATAATGCAAAAGAAACACATTCGAGGTAAACTGTTTAAATTTCTAATCTCTATCCTCAGTCAATATCTCAATTTTCTAAGATACATTTTTATTATCTGTTTTATAGCTTGTGCTACATTTTCTACAAAGATTAATCTTACTAACAACATGACAATGAATGGGATTTGACTCATCGATTTTAAATAGGAATTTCCTTTGCAAATCTTGTTAAACATGATGATATCCCCTTTAAGTTGTTTTAATATTCTTTTGTCAGTGTAATTACTCTTATTTCCCTAGTGACAAGAGCCATTTGAACTTTTTATACATTGATGTAAGCCCTTATTGAATGTGTGATTTTCATAAAGCCAACTTTACTTCCTTCTCTGGAAAACCATTTTCAGAGTCCTTTCATCAAGTGGTGGCTTCAGTTTAGATCATAAAATATTTTCTCCACCTGGAGAATTATTATTTACACAAGTCCAGTTCTAATTTAATTCTCTAAATCATGTGTTCATCATATAGCTCTGTCAGAGAGATTAATGTAGTAATTTCCCTATGTACCATACCCTCTGACTGACTGAGATGGTGACCAAAGAACATTATTCTGTGAATTCTGGGTTACGTTTGGATTTGTGGACATAAAAACGTTCCAGTTACCATTGTTTAGGAAAGGGTTTGGGACTCTGGCTTTTGGGTGTCAGCACTGAGCACTGCGTCTCCTATTCCCCCCGTATCCAGTAGAGCTGACTAAATGTTGCCCTTTATTCAAACTCAGTGAATTGCACCATAGTGAAGACCCTTTTTTGTAATATTCAGGCCATCAGAAAACGATGATAAAAAACACACTTCTTTGTGATGGCCCCACTATTACTTAAATTTAATATATTTTAAGTATTTAAATATATATAATATATTTAAATATAATTTAATTTATAATTTAAATTTAATTCACACAATTGAACTTCCTGTTTGCGTCTCTACGCCACAGTCATCGACCTTTAAAAGCATCAGAGATTATGATATCTGGTAGTCTTTCCTTGTAATGAATAAGCTCTCTGTAATAAATAAGCTCTCTCGTCGATAGCTCTGCTAAGGTTATTATTAAATTAAGCCATATAATTAGAGCTTTGTCTTCTCTCAAGCCCAATCTCTAGCCATCGCCACTCTCCTGGAAAAGAGCATTTTCTAATGTCCCTATTTGGATAAGCAAGATGTTTTCATCATGCTGACAATCTTCTAGGAATGTTATTTTAATCCTACTCAATATCCAGGTGAGCTTCTAACATACCCACCAAACATTTAAAACAGTGGGGCCAGTGCTTACAAGTCAGCACATACGTTTTTGCCAGAGAGTAATGAGCAGGAGTTCATTATTTCTTCTGTGGAAATAATAAGTCCTGAGGTTTCTCCTTCCACCCACCAATGATCATCATTAGCTCTGAGAGGAATAACTAAAAGTTTATTCTCTTGCTCTGAGATGCCCACTTGGAAATTGCACAATTGCATTCCTTCCTGGTACAGTAAATCTTTTTATGATACCTTTTCCATTTGGTGGTGTGTCTCCCATTTCTATTTATTACTTTACCACCTAAGGTTGACTTTTAAACTTAGCAGGCATGTTATTTACCTACAGAGCTGGTAATAAAAGCTGCTTTATTAACACTTCTTATCCACCCCTGACCCCAGCTCTAGGCAGATTTGGGCTTTGACAGGTAAAGAATATTGGACAAGCCCTGCTGTTTGATAATGAAATTGCATTTATAGGTAGCCCTAATTAGGCCACAGGGGTTGATGTTATGACATCCCAAAATACCTTTAAAAATATGCACTGGTAAAGTCAGTGACATTAAAATTAGGTCTTAGGCATTCTTGACATATACACAGTTTTTAAATAGGTCTGACATCACTAGATGAGGAAGGATGGAAGAAAAAATTTCTTAGATGGAAAGATGAAATGCTTTGTAATTTCATTTCCCCATGTGTCCATTCCTACCTCTAGAGTCTATGAACAATTCTTGTGAAGATCTCACTTTACTTCCTCTCATACTCAAACTTAAGGACATGTTCACTTAAACTATTAAGACAACCCATAGAGACTTTTCAGTCACCTGTTTTGAATAACAATGTTTCAATTGCCTATTGAATAGAGCACTTCTCTGTGTGTAATAAGTACTGTGATATGCTTACAAAATTTATATTTCCTTGATTCTATCTGTAACAGCAAAAAGTCATGTAACTTCAGTAGAAGAAATATACCCCTGTAGTCCACATTGATGGAATTTGCTGTTCTAATCCTTTAAATGTATCCTTTGATGCTATATCTTTTACATGATTAACAAAACTGACCTAAGAATCAGTGTCAGATCCCGATAACATATTTGTATCCCCTAGGGCTGCACATGGAGGTTGTATGGTATGCACGATGCCATGCCCTAGTACTTCGGAACTTTAGCCAGAGCCATTTCAAGCAATTATTTTTCTGTTGATATTGGATGGAGTTCTGGACACATTAGATTGCTGGATTCCAAGGGCATTTTTTATCTCCCAGCACATCAGTGACCGGCTAAGCCCCAGCACGTCCTTTCATTTTATAAACCCAAATAGCTTGCTCCAGAAATCTGACTAAGGCACTGTTTCGGCATTCCATGGCCTTTATGAACTGTTATCTGCTTTTATGGTTGTTTAAGGAACACCATTTTATAGTAATTTTAAGTCATAATTTACACACAATAGAAAGTAAAGCTATTCTTAAGAGCTTGATGATGTCACATAGGTTTATATGTACTCATCCACATGCTCACACACGCACACATTAGTGACTACCTCTCAGATCAAGGTATAAAGAATCTCCATCATTTCTGAAAGTGTCATTTTGACTTTTCCAATCAATACACCAATACTCTGATTTATATCATCATAAATAAATTTTGCTGTTTTTAACCCTTATATCAATGAACTCATAAGTATTTTTAAAACTTTTTTAGTCACTGTAAAGTATTTGAGATTCATACATGTTGCTGAATGCATCAGCATTTTGTTTAGTGCTGAGCAGTACTGAATTTTATCGATATGCATAATTTGTTTATCATTTCTACTATTGGTTGTCAGACTATTATAAATAAAACCTATATGAACAAATTTATACAAGTGTTTGAAGGGGGCATTAGCATATGTGGATATATAACAAGGAGTGCATACCCTTGGTCTTAGGTATATAATTTATTTTATTAGAAAATGCAAAAGAATTTATCAGATCATGATACAAGTTACCCTTCAAAGTGAATAGTGTTTTTCACAGCCTAAACTTATCAGGTTAACTTTTAAGTTCAGGTATTCTGGAATATGTGTAGTATTCCCCATTGGGCTTTCATGGTTAAGCATTTTGATGAAGAGTAATGCCATTGAGAACATTCTATATGTTTATTGACTATTCAAATATCTACTTTTATGAAAGGCCTATTGTCCTTTGACCCACTTTGCATTGGTTGGATTCTTTGTCTTCTGTTTATTGACTTGTAGTATTTTCATATTCATGGAGATGAGTCCTTTGCTATCATATACTCTGCAGGCTATAGCTTGATTTTCACTTTCTTTACATGGACTTTTTATATAACTGTTTTTTGTTTTGTTTTGTTTTGTTTTTAAATAATAGACTTTACTTTTTAGAGCAGTTTTGGGTTTGCTGAAAAATGGATCAGAATGTGTGGAGTTCCCTCTCCATTAACACCATACAAGGTACATTTGTTACAGTTGATGTTAGCGATATTGTTACCCTATAACTAAAGTCCATAGTTTACAGCAGACTTCACTCTTTGTGTTGTACAGTTCTATGGGTTTTGACAAATGAATGGCCTCCTGTATCCACCATTAGAGTATCATACAGAGTAGTCTGACTGCCCTAAAAATCCCCTGTGTTCATACCTTCCTCACTCTCCTGAACCCATGGCAACCACTGGTATTTTTATTATCTCTAACATTTTGTGTTTTCCAGAATATCACAAAGTTAGAATCATACAGTGTGTAGTTTTTCAGGTTAGCTTTCACTTAGTAATATACATTTAACGTTCCTTCATGTATGTTTTTTTAAAAGACATAATTGATATGCTAAAAGTAGAGAGATAGAAAGTGCTCAATAAAACCAGAAAAGGCAGAAAAAGATCAGACAAACAAATAAACAATAAATAAAGAACCAGCTATTCAAAAAATAATTACAAATCTGGTAGATATTAAATCATCTATAAAATCAAACTTATTTTAAATGTGAAGGTCTAAATACACCAATGGTAGAGAAAGTGGATTAAAAAATACAAAACTCCACTATATGTTGTCTAAAATGAACCCACTTAAAATATAAAGACACAGATAGATTAAAAGTAAAGAGATGGAGAAAGGTATTTCAAGCTAACGGCAATCTAAAGAAAGTTGGAGTAGCTATATGAACTTCAGATGCAGCCAATATCAGAACAAGAACATTAATAAGGGATAAATAGAAACATTACATAATGACAAAAAGGTCAGTCCTCCAAAAAGACAACAATCCTTATTGTGTATGCACCTAACAGCAGAGCATCAAAATATACTGTCTTTTGATGAGTATATTTTAATTTTTTTTAGTTTTATTTTATTATGTTATGTTAGTCACCATACATTATATCATTAGTTTTTGATGTAGCGTTCCATGATTCATTGTTTGCGTATAACACCCAGTGCTCCATTCAATACGTGGAGTATATTTTAATTTTTATTAAATAAAAATATTGTTTTTATTATATTTATTATTAGCACCTACTGATTTTTGTGTAAGAAATATTTGCCTATCTCAATATCATGAATCAAGGTCATGTTTTTTCCAAGATTTTTTTTGTTTCAGCTATTATATTTAAGTCTATATCTCAAATCAATTTTTGTGGATTATGTAAGGTATGAATGAAGTTTCTTCATTTTTTAAATAATGATGATCAATTAAGTTGCTAAAGAATTTTGAGAATTCTTCCACAAAACTGCATGGGCACCTTTTTCTAAACTCAAGGGACTGTGTATCTGTGAGTTTATTTCTAGATTTTCTATTTTTGTTCTCATTTGTCTATTTAATACTTCACTGTCTTATTATTGAAATTATATAATAAGTTTTGAAATTTAACAACATAAGTTCTCCTACATATTTCTTCTTCAAAATTGCCTAGGCTACTCTAGGTCATTTGCATTCCAGGACAATTTTAATTTTAGGTTATCAATTTGTTACAAGAAGTAAGTTACTGAAACTTTGATAGGGATAGCACTGACTCCATATATGATATATAATACAAGGTATTTTATGTATATATACATATATATGTGGGGGAAGATAGACATAATACAGAGCCTATATCAATAGGCTGTGGGCCAGATACTCTGGTCAACTTCAACCCAATTTAATATATAGTATAACCAGATGAATGTTATATATGTACTTGAAAAGAATGCATATAATGGATATCTTGGGTATTGTGCTATACAAATATTATTGGGATTGATTTGGTTAATAGCATTGCCCAAATATTCTATATCTTTACTATTTGTCTTTCTGTTTTCTAATTACTGAAATTAGTATGTTAAAATATCCAAATATAGATATCCAAATGAACTTTATATTGATACAGCTGGTTTCATATATATATATATATATATATATATATATATATATATATATATATGTATGTACGCAGATTAGTATTCAGCCATATATTTCATTGTTCTGTCAGCTGAGAGGTTCTGAAAGCAACAACCCAATAGCAATAAGCATATCTAGCATTCAGATCTTGATTTCTAATGTCATTCTCCAGTAAAAGGAACCAGGCCTTCTTGAAAAACTGGCTGATTCTAGGACTAGAATAGGAAATATACAAGATGATTGTGGAGTATCTTGTTTCGCCAGAAATTAAGGAAATGCACACACGCAAAACACACAGCAAAGAGGGATGTGGCAAAAGGATGCAAGAGTTGACTGTAAGGGCTCCCAATGGGCAAGCCTGAAAAAACTGGAGCAGTGAAATACAGTGGTATTGGACCATAACCCAAAATATAAAACAAAAAAATCCAAGAGTCCAGACTGATATTAATAAATAATCATAAATAAGTAAACAGGAGAGAATAAAGAGGTCTCCCATGTAGAGCAATTCCAAATGATAACATGAAGATATCCCCCCTTCAAAGAGGTATAACTCCCACTCCTAAAATGTTGACAGAATATACTGTTCTAAATCTCCTAATTTCAATTATACGTATATAATTATATGCATTCAGCAATGACTAGCCAGATAGTCCTTAGTGAGTGGATGTCTATGTTGCTGAGCTCATGCATAACTTCCATTCCTGCCACCATGGCCCATTTTGTTCATGAGCCCATTAGGAAATGACAGGACTGGCTAAGGATAGAGAGACTGATATACACAGAACAAGTCATCCTATTCACTTGATTAAGATTCCAATCTGCTGAGGTCACCCTTTGGTGAACATTCACATGGGATATAAATACTTTCACGTTTTTTGCATATTCAGAGCGTTGTACCCAGATCTCTCTTTCCCAAATTTCTTTGTCAACAATTTTCCAATAAAGTTTCTTCCGAGTTCCTGAACGTCCAGCCAAACCATTAGTGACCGCTCATGAACTGGTATATAATCACAAATCTGGCCATTTTCTTTCCAAATAAGTGAACAACCAGGTGCACTGATTGAAGTTCTGTCCACTGAGAGGTTTATTCTTCACCACTGTCCTTCAAAAATGTCCCAGAAGGGGACTATAGTGCTACAGCTGTTCACTTTACAGTGATGCCTGAATATCATGCCGAATTATCTCTAAACCAGGCCCAAGACTCTTCTTTTTGTGTAAACTGATTGAAGGAACTCCTTATGAGGCCATAGGTGCAGGCTGGGAAAGAGAAGGCAGTGTAACATGAGTGGGGACCATGGGCATTTGGGCCACTTCTTCCTGTAACTTATGCTTTCAGGACATGAGCTGACCTGATAGCACCTGTTTTGATGACAGGATGCTGCTGTGCACTCAACTTTATGGCTCGTTGGGTCAGATAACATGCAGTTCGGTGATTGCTAGCATAGGCTACAGGGTAAGTTGGTGGCCCATGGTTAAATATTCAGTTTCTAAGGCCCAGGACCAGGCCCAGAGCTACTTCTCAAAAGGAGACTATATTCACAGAAGATAGCTGGTCTCTGCTCCAAAATCCTAAAGGCCTGCACTGCTATTCACCTATAAGAGCCTGTCAAAGGTTCCAAGCAGCATCTCCATCTGCCACTGACACTTCAAGCACCATTGGATCTGCTGGATTATATGGCCCAAGTGGTGGAACAGCTCCCACAGCAGCCCAGACCTATTGCAGAGGTTTCTCACGTGCTGGGTCCCACTTAAAACTAGCAGCTTTTCAGGTGTTTCAGTAAATGGGTAGAAAGAACATACCCAAATGAAAAATGTGCTACCTCTAGAATCCAAAGAGGACCACTAGGTATTGTGCCCTTTTTTTTGGTTGTAGGATGGGAGAGATGTAACAATTTATCTTTTACTACAGGATGGGTTCAGGATCCCACTGGGCCCACTATGAGACACACCTCAGATAAAACTCCATCGATCACCTGACTTCCACATACCTCTACTCTGGTTGGCAGATCACACTGATTTTTTGGGTCTCCTGGAATCGGTAACAATTCAGAGCTAGTGTCCAGTAATCCCCAAATGTCTGATTATTTCCTTTTTTTCCAGTACACAGTTACTTTGGTAGAAGGCATAGGTCCATTTGGGGAAGGCCAGGAGAAAGAATAAAAGACTAACAGTATGAATGTTTGAGCATGTACCGGGGACGTTCTTCAAGGGGACTTCAGCATGTCCTTCATTCAAAGGGTCTGCATCTGTAAACTGGCTCAAGTCTGGGGACAGACTAAGGAGTCATGATTCTGTTTTTATGGTTCAAGTTAGCCTTTTGTTTTCTTGACCTTAAACTTTTCTGCTTTTTACAGATCAAATGAGAATTTAGTAGAGTTCCTGTCTATCTATTGCACTTCTGGGAACACCATGATCAACTAGCCAATGTCGTAGGTCTGAGTGAGTCAGACTATTCTGACCACTGCTTTGACTCTACTGTCCTTTATGGTAATCCTGCTACCTTCCTTTGAGCAGTTGAGTGCTGCCACTTGGCCCCAGCCACTCTGGGATCCAGTTACTCCCACTACATTTAGGTATCCCAGTTCAGTGACTTCAGTTCCCATGGTAAGCTATGGCCTACAGAGAGGAGTGATCGCAAAGCTCTTCAATGATGCTGGGTTCCGACACAAATATATTTCTCCTAGTAGTGGTGAAAGATTTATTTTCTGAACCCTTTCAGTGTGGGTGTATATGTCTTAAAACATCACAGACATAACTTAAATTTTTAGCTTATTTTGCGTGTACATTTTTTTTCCAAATTTCTTAAAAACAAATAACTGTACCTGGCAAAACTATGATGGTGTTGATACTGTACAAAAATGATACTGTTGGAAAATAATAGCATTTCAAAACTATCTAGGATTTATTGTATTATCAGGGTTTTATTCAAGTTTAGAAGAGGCAGGTAAGTTACTTCCAGGGAGGGAGGACTACTTGGTACATTGAGAGCTAAAGAAAATAACTATATTTGAGTACTCATATTTCTCTAGGAATTCTATGTGGACTTTGTTCTATAATAGATAAGCAATATTTATAACATTACTACTTTATTTTGTTTTCATTGATCCTATAAAATTGCTGAGTTTTAGGTTCATATATAAGATGTTATTTATATTTAGGTTATGGTATAATAGATTTTACTATTGATTTCTATAAACTCTAAATGTATAATTTAAAATTAATAATGTACATGATAAAAAAAATTCCAGTATTTTGAGATAGTATTTTTTGTTGTTTTTTCTTAGCTTGCATCAGAAAAGAAGTATTGTGAATTTTCATTCTTAAAATGGAATTGTATAAATACCTGCTTTAAAATGTGTGATTTTTATGTAACATAATTCTCTTAAAATGGCATGTAAATGAACAGAATAAAGAGTATATATAAAATATCAGGGAAGGAATTAGAACAGTTAGGAATAAAATATAAACCTAAATTATAATGATTTTAATATATGAATGACTAAAATACTATCATTTTGTTGCAAGTATTTTATTTTTTAATTAAAATTCAATATTTTCAGACAACATACTTATTCTGAAAAGTCTTGTAAAATTCAGTATTTTCAGATAATGTACTTAATCTGAAAATCCATAACTAATTTAATTTCTCTCAGACCCCATATTCAGTGCCAGCAGCATAATTTTAATACTGAATTTTCCTTGAAATTTTTTAAATCAAATATAAAATCATTCAGAGAAAAGTATAGTGATTATGATTACCATTCTGGCTAAATATTTTTCCAGACTGCAAAGTACTTTAAATGAGGAGAGAATGTTTGAAAAGTGAATGGTTTCCACAGGTATTCGAATCTAAGTAAGATATAAAAACATATCTCCCACACCTAACACGGGCTGCAGCCTCCATAACCTGCAAGAAGGACGATCTCTTTCTGCTCCAGCAACAACACACTAACCACCACTTGCAGCCAATGAGAAACTGTCACAACCTCAAATTCTTGTTCTTGTCCAGTGGACTTCGGTTTAAAACAACTGTCCTCAATTTCCTCCTCAAACTTAATAAAAGCTGACTTTCTCTTTGTCTCCTCAGATTTGCCTATGGCTTGCCATAGTCTACTTGTCCTGAATTAGAGTTCCTCTGCTATTCCCAAATACATTCATTTTGGTAATAAAGTGGCTATTTTTTTAGGTTGACATATTATCATTATGTTAAATACATGGAAAACTGATAAGTACACAGAAAAAATTAAAAATAATTTTGATTCATGTGTATGTATGTAAAATTTCCATTGACATTTTTTCTCAAGTTTTAATTTAAATTCCAGTTTAGTTAACATGCAGTGTAATATTAGTTTCAGTTTTAGAATTTAGTGATTCAACACTTACATGAAACACCAGATGTTCATCACAACAAATGCCCTCCTTAATCCCTATAACCTATTTTATCTATATCCCCATCCACCTCCCCTCTGGTAACCATTAGTTAGTTCTTTATAGTTAAGTGTCTGTTTCTTGGCTTTCCTCTCTTTTCCCCCTTCTGTTCTTTTGTTTTATTTCTTAAATTCCACATATGAGTGAAATCATGTGGTACACCCCCCCACACACACATCTTCTTTATCCGTTTAGCAGTTGATGGACATTTGGGCTCTTCTCATAATTTGGCTATTGCAGATAATCCTGCTATAAACATCGGGGTGCATATATCCCTATGAATCAGTATTTTTGTATTCTTTGGGTACATACCTAGTAGTGCAATTGGTAGACCATAGGATAGTTCTATTTTTAACTTTTTGAGGAAACTTCATACTGTTTTCCAGAGTGGCTGCACCAGTTTGTATTCCCACCTATACTGCAAGAGGGTTCCCCTTTCTTCATATCCTCACCAACACCTGTTGTTTCTTGTATTGTTGATTTTACCCATTGTGACAGGTGTGAGGTGATATCTCATTGTAATTTTTGATTTGTATTTCCCTGATGATAAGCAATCTAGAGCATCTTTTCATGTGTCTATTAGCCATCTGTATGTCTTCTTTGGAAAAAATGTCTATTCATATCATCTGCCTATTTTTAAATTGGGTTATTTGGTTTTTGGGTGTTGAGTTTTATAAGTTCTTTATGTATTTTGGATATTAACCCTTTATCAGATATGGCATTTGCAAATATCTTTTCTCCCATTTCAAAGGTTGCCTTTTAGTTTTTTATTTTATTTTATTTTATTATGTTAGTCACCACACATTACATCATTCGTTTTTGATGTAGTGTTCCATGATTCATTGTTTGCGTATAACACCCAGTGCTCCATTCAATATGTGCCCTCCTTAATACCCATCACTGGGGTAACCCATCCCTCCACCCCCCTCCCCTCTAAAACCCTCACTTTGTTTCTCAGAGTCCATAGTCTCTCATGGTTCATCTCCCCCTCCAATTTTCCCCTCTTCATTTTTCTCTTCCTATTATCTTTTTTTTTTTTTTTTAACATATAATGTATTATTTGTTTCAAAGGTACAGGTCTGTGATTCATCAGTCTTACACAACTCACAGCGCTCACCATAGCACATACCCTCCCCAATGTCCATCACCCAGCCATACCATCCCTCCTACCCCCCACCACTCCAGCAACCCTCAGTTTGTTTCCTGAGATTAAGAATTCCTCATATCAGAGAGATCATATGATACTTGTCTTTTTCAGATTGACTTATTTCGCTTAGCATAATACCCTCTGGTTCCAACCACGTCATTGCAAATGGCAAGATTTCGTGTTTTTTGATGGTTGCCTTTTAGTTTTACTGATTGTTTCCTACACCATGCTGAAGCTTTTTAGTTTGATGAAGTCCCAATAGTTTACTTTTGCTTTTGTTTCCCTTGCCTCAGGAGACATATCTGGTAAGAAGCTGCTACGGCCAACATCAAAGAAGTTACTGCCTGTGTTCTCCTCTAGGATTTTTATGGTTTTAGTTTTTCATCCATTTTGAATTAAGTTTTATGTATGGTGTAAGAAAGTCATCCAGTTTCATTCTTCTGCATGTTGCTGTCCAGTTTTCTCAACACAATTTATTGAAGAGACTGTCTTTTTCCCATTGGATATTCTTGACTGCTTAGTTGAAGATTAATTGACCATATAGTTGCGTGTTCATTTCTGGTTTTTCTATTTTGTTCCATTGATATATGTGTTTGTTTTTGTGCCAGTACCATACTGTTTTGATTACTACAGCTTTGTAATATAATTTGAAATCTGGAATTGTGATACCTCCAGCTTTGCTTTTCTTTTTCAAGGCTGCTTTAGCTATTGGAGTCTTTTGTGGTTCCATACAAAGTTTAGGATGGTTTGCTCAAGCTCTGTGAAAAATGCTGTTGGTATTTTGATAGGGATTACATTAAATGTGTAGATTGCTTTGGATAGTATAGACATTTTAACAATATTTTTTCTTTCAATCTGTGAGCATGGAATGCCTTTCCATTTTTATGTCATCTTCAATGAAATCTTAGCAATTTAAAAGAAAAATACCAATCTTTCTCTTTTAGATTTTATGGTTTAGTGGGCATGGTAAGCAATTTCACCAAATGTGATGAATATCATGATAGGACACTGAAATGTGCTTTGTAATTACATAGCTGGCATATCTGTTCTAATCTAGAAACTCAGAGAAGTCATCCCTATTTTAAATGAGTTATGATAAATATTTAGTTAGGAAACAGAGCAGAGAAGGGGAAGAGTATTAAAGGGTAAAAGGAAAAAATGCAAACATCAAGTATGAAAGCTGAAACAGGCCCTCTGAAAATGAAGAAGATAGTACAAGGCAAAATAATACAATTGGTCTGTACAGAATGATAATGAAATGGGTAAAGGTGGCAGAGATGCCTCTGGAGACAAGGATGAGATTATGGAAGATGTATAAATAAGGTGATAGACTCCAAACAATTAGAAGAATAATAAAAATGAAGATTATTTTTAAAAGAAAACTATGTCCTTTTAATAGAATAGGTTTAGATTAAATACATACACAATGTGCCCAATATAACACAAAAATTTGCATGAAACTAACCCAGGTTTGTAAGATTTCATGTTTCTGTTGCACTGTAGCTTGTTGAAGATTTTTAAGCCAAGAGGTAACATGACCAGACTTTTAATGTAGAAAAATCACCTTCTTTAGAATGGAAAATTGTTTGGAGTAGAGCAATAGGGGAGGCAGACATCAATTAGGAGATTACTACAGTGGTCCGGATAAGACATGATGGAAGACAAAACCACAATGATAGCCATAGAGATGGAGACATATAGATGAGTGGGGAAGAGATTTCAGAGAAGAAAAGACTGCAAATGATTATTTTAGCATTGGGATTAAAAGTAAAGAGGAATACAATATGAATCCCAAGTTTGTTATTTTGGCTACCATAATAAAAAAAAAACAACACTATTTAAATAGTCAAATAATTCAAAGATGGAATGAGACATCAAAGAAATATGTGGAGCAGGATGTAATGGGAATTGTGAAGTATATGATGGAAGACAACAAAGCAGGGATAGGCTAGTTAAGACTCAAGTTTCAGAATAGTGTTAGATTTGAAAAAAATGTTAAGATTTTTTCCAATTCCTAAATTTCTGTGAATACATGATCTATTTGTCTGTTTTAAGTACTCGGCGGACAGCCTTCTACATTAAGAAGTCTACTTTTAAGATCGTTATGTATCAGAAGAAAGATAATTTATGAAAAAAAATATATATATGGCCAGTGGAAAAGCCCTGTGTTTTTAATATCACTTGGGATTTTAAATAAGCCTATAGATATGTCCACTTCCAAAAAAATGAGACCACCATGTTTGAAAGTGTACATTCCCAAAGTCATATAGAGAAGAATCTTTGAAATTAAAATTAAAATTCTCTCTCTCTGTTTGGTTTCTCCGAAAACAGGGCCTCTGAATCTATAAACAATATCATACTGAAGGGAGGTAAAATCAGTTTACAATTATGGTATATATTCTAAACTTATCATCAAAAGTTCAAAATGTCTCACATCATCTCTTTGAGTTGAATGACGTTAAATGTATTCAGGAGTATATCTACCCAAGTTCTAGATTTATGGATCTTTTTTTCTTGTTTATGTACTAGAGGTTTAAATCTTTGAACCATTCAAAACTTTGTTTCAAAAGATATATTCATTTTTATCATACTTTAAATTTAACCCCTTATGATGTGTAAATATATTTAAAATTTTTGAGAATGATAAAACTGAAATTCTTAGTATTCTTACACTGAAAATTAAGATAATCATTGTAATCATTGTTTCAGTGATGTTATGTGGAGATGAATTGCTATGTGCCAAAATTTTTTTCTGTAATAACAATGCATGTATTTATAGAAATTTTCTTTTCTGCCTCTCTGAAGCTTCACACTGACCAAGATAAAGGAGATGGAAATTTAAAATACATATTAACAGGAGATGGGGCTGGCAGTCTATTCGTTATAGATGAAAATACAGGAGATATTCATGCTGCAAAGAAATTAGACCGAGAAGAAAAATCCCTATACATTCTTCGTGCCAAGGCTATAGACAGAAAGACCGGGCGGCAGGTGGAACCTGAATCTGAATTTATTATTAAAATCCATGATATCAATGACAATGAACCAAAATTCACAAAAGACTTATACACTGCCAGTGTTCCTGAAATGTCGGGAGTCGGTAGGTATATGCTAATCCATGTAAACTTAATATCTTTGTTTGTTTGCTAAGGTGATTATTATGGACATACAGTTACCATATGTAGCCCCTTTCAAGATAAGAATTATATATAACTGAGGTACTCAATAAATATGTTGATTAAAAAAAAAGAATTATATATAACTGAAAACTACTATTTAGTTTTAACTATGTCACTTCTAATTATTTTCAATTTTATATATTTTAATGATTCCTGTTGTGTTGTAACTTATACCTAAAATGGTATCTAAAAATATTATCTAAAAATATGATGACTGAGAACAGTTATTCCATTTCATTTCAACCAACATTTTCACCTCTACTCAACTGCTATTCAAATGGCAGTCAAGCTGAATGTATTTTTGCCTGAAATAGAAAAGGGATATCAAAGAGTGTCAGCAGTTTTGGGGCGCCTGGGTGGCTCAGTCGTTAAGCATCTGCCTTCGGCTCAGGTCATGATCCCAGGGTCCCGGGATCGAGTCCCACATTGGGCTCCCTGCTCCGCGGGAGGCCTGCTTCTCCCTCTCCCACTCCCCCTGCTTGTGTTCCCTCTCTCACTGTCTCTCTCTCTGTTGAAAAATAAATAAAATCTTAAAAAAAAAAAAAAAGAGTGTCAGCAGTTTTGGACAGTTTTGGACAGTTTTGCTTGCATAATTTTGCATAACAACTAATGCTTGCATCTGACAAATTTCTTTTGATCATCTCATTTGATCATTGAAACAACTTTATGTGGAAGGTATGGGAAATAGAACTTTAAATCCCCATTCTGTTAATTAGGAACCCAGGATTCTGAAAGATTAAGCAACTGAATTAAGATCAAAAAACCTGGTAGCATAATAACAATATTCCAAGTCTTTTAATGTTATTTTAGCGCTGTTCCACTACCGAATAATAGTTTATTATGCAAACTGAAAATAATTGTTTCATTTTAAAGGCTGCTTACAATTTTAAATATCATCTGTTTTTATGCCACTTTTACCTGCATGTGTAAGTTTGGATTTGTTAATGAGATAAGAGCTGATTATTATTAAGCCATAACATATTAAGAAAGAAGTGATATAAACTTACTGTAATAACCAAAATCTGCAACCAATTTTCAAAATTTGATACTACTTAGTTGAATATTATTTCAAAATCAGTTTTCAGTGATTAACTTTGAAATTATTACAATTAATACATGTTTCAGTCTAAAATGGTTTCTTTATGAGGAAAAGCAAACATATCCACCTTTACTGAGTGAATGATACAAAATGTTTCTTAACTATGTGTGTCATCTAGCCAGAAAAACCAGGTGTTTGTAAAGAATTTATTTCCTCTCACCTCAATTGGAATCTCATCCACCTGAGAAAAGTGCAGTTCAACTGCCTTTTCAGGTATTCATTCCAATTATATGAAAGGGAGTTATCAAATCAGACAGGAGTCCTATGAAATCAGAAAGCCTAGGATGAAATATGAGTGGTTGTGGTTTCTTCAACATTTTAAAATTTCTGCTAGCTCGGTATAGTTCCGTGGAAAGTAATGGGTCGACCAGTGGGCTAAGGTAGATATATATCATGATCTCCTTATGGGCTTATATTTGAGATGAAGGTACATCTAAAATTATACTCTCCATTTCAACTTCCTATTGATGAGCATTCTAAATTAGTTTGGTTTTCTGGTTAACACACTTTAACCTTTATAAAACATTATTGTTTATTCTGCATGTATGTTAATTTCCCAGATATTTTTTAAAAGATTTTATTTACTTATTTATTAGAGAGAGAGAGAGAGAGTGCGAACAGGGGGAGGAGCAGAGAGGAAGAGGAAAAGAATCCCAAGCAGACTCTGCACTGAGGGGTTGGGCTGGATCTCATGACCCTGAGATGATCACCTGAGCCAAAACCAAGAGTTGGATGCTTAACTGACTGAGCCACCCAGGCACCCCTATTTTGTCAGATATTTTGACACTTAATAGTACAAAAACTTCCATTTATCTTTCTGGAAATAGATTTGATATACCTACAGGAATAAAAAGTATAATTTGGGTGACAGGTATTTGAATATGACACATTTTAATAACTGATTTATATTTGAGTAACTTTTAAATTTTTCAAATTACCTCTTTTTAAAAATCAGAATACTTACCAGACTATTAATATTGAAATTCAAATAACCTGTATTTTCCCCATACTATCTTGTGCTGTTTAACATCTACATAATTCAAATATATTCTATATCAGTTTTATTAATATTTATCAAGTATGTAATAAGATCAGCACTAGAATAAGCACTTGACTATTTTATTAAAAATAAAAGACTTCACTTGTTCAATACCCATTATAAAATACAGAATATATAAGTTTATACATGGAAGAAGGCTTGCAGATTATCTTGTCCAAAAAGTCCTTCCTGTAAGGCAATCTATATTCCATTTATATAAACTTTAAATTGTGGGCAGTACAATTTCTAGTTATCGCAGGCCTTAAAAATGAGAATTTAGGTCATTGTCAATTGCACTGTCTATATGCCTACAATTCCAACAAAACTGAAAAAAGAAGAAACATATAGCTGGTAGCTGTATTGCTATGGTTGCAGCTTTTCATATTAATAAAAGAAGATTTAAAAACTACCAATAAATCTTGGGGCACCTGGGGGGCCTAGGCATTTAGGTGTTGACTCTTGGTTTTGGTTCAGGTCATGATCTCAGGGTCCTGGGTTGGAGCCCTGTGATGGGCTCTGCACTCAGCTCGGAGTCTGTTCAAGATTTTCTCTCTCTCTCAACTAAATAAATAAATAAAACCTTAATAATAAATACAAACTACAGGTAAATCTTGATCCTATATATGGACGACAGTTATTATTACTACTAAGATTGACATCACCGAATTAATTGCTTCCTATTTGACCCACAGATAGACTTTGTATGTGTGACTATTTTTTAGTATAAATGTACATATTATATGCAAACACACACATACACGGAAGACACCACATTACACTTCTTCTAATAAATAAGTATAAATAAGCCCAAAAGAGTTAAACTGACTTGCCACAAAACACATTATTTATTACTTTACTAGTTATAGAAAGAAAAAAAATGTTAATAAAAGCAGGGAAAACTGGATAATTTTAATGCCTTAGTATTTTCCCCCACTGCAAAATAGTTGTGCTTATTATGGAAAACTTCTAATTTTATTAGAGTCTTAGTAACTCCTCAAAAGCAGCATTTTTCTTTTTTTATTTAAATTCAATTAGCCAACATATAATACATCATTAGTTTTTGATGTAGTGTTCATTGATTCATTAGTTGCGTGTAACACCCAGTGCTCATCACATCACGTGTCCTCCTTAATGCCCATCACCCTGTTATTTACCCCATAGTATTTTTCTTATTTTATTCTTTTAATTCAAAGCCCTTCTCAATAAAATTAAATCCAAATAACAGGAAGGGGAGTGACTGCATTTTACATTAAGATTTTAGATCTATTAGTGTATAAAATATCTAAATAAAAAGTCCATGCATTTTATATTTTGAAATTATATTGTTTTTTTTTTGTTGTTGTATGTAACTCTAAAGGAAAATTAATATTAACTCAGTATAATTTTATAGTTGTGATTGTCTGTTTTTACCTACACAGATCATCAATTAGAGAAAAACTAAAGGGTGATACTTGGGAACTTTTTCAAGCTATGTGTAACCTACATACTAAGAGTTAAAGCCCATACATAATCAAATAATAAAGAATGCTTCTATAAATTAAGTAATGCACAATGATTTAATTCTAATATTATTTTCATTAGTGATTTTCATTTAAACCAGAGCTTAAAAAAAAAAAAAACTGTTAACTTTGGAGGTAAAGTCTTATGAAATAAAACGAAATTTCTTTATTATTATCCTACCCTTCTCCCCAATAATATCCTCCAATGTTCTCCTTCATACTGTCCCCTTTTCCCTGTTTATTTTTGCCTTAATTGTCTCTTTTTCTCTCTCAGCAGCTCCTCTCCTTGTTTTATCCCTCTGCCCATGCTTCTTTCTGTCAAAACCATATGCCATATTCCATTGTGTTTCTCAGAATCACAAGCTTCTCTCCTTTTCAAAAGTTAAAATCAAATGACTCCAGTTGTTGAAATCTGAAATGCATTAGCATCTTCTCATCAGAACACATAATCTGGATAATATATAAGGATATATAATGAAGGAAAATGGGATACACTGATTTAAATATTTATGGCAGATCCCAACTTTTTATATTTTTTTTACTTTTTGTGTTCATTAAACTTTGATTAAAGATTATCTATCACTTTTCTATATTTGCATGCATTCATCTTCATCTAAGCAAAATCCTTTACTGTGTAAATTTGCGGGGTTTACTTTCTCTCGGACTGGGTATTTCGCCAAACCAGTCTCTCAAAAACTTATCCAGTTCCCCTCCCACATCATCTCCTCAACAAGAAATCCCTCTGTAGTTTTCACAGATTACACACAGAACTCACTAATGAATCCTTTATGACTTAATCCAAGCCCTTCTTAGGGTTCACTGCCTGTGGATTCAATAATGTGTCTAATCATAGCCACAATGCCAAACAAGCCATTTAATGAAGTAGTTAGAACAGTGCTCCTTTCCTCAGACTAGCTAGGTTGAATCCTACCTCTATCACCTACTAGATGTGGGGCCATGAGCAACCTCTCTATGTCTCAAGGCCTTCATCTCATGCTTCTCATGAGGATAAAGTACTCATGTAAATTAAAGGCTGAATATACTGCCTAGTCTACCTTAATCATTCTGTAAATGTTCATTCTCATTATGACATTCTGCTAGAAACTCTGTTGGGCTTCAAAGGTAAACTGTTGAATAAAACCAGACATGGCCTCTGCCTTTGGAGAATTTACATCACACAGGACAAAGCCTACAAATAACAAATATAATAAATTTGTCATTCAGGCTTCACTATAGTTAGTTTTTTAATCTTTGTTAATATAAAAATAAAATACTTATTTTAAATTATTTGAGAACAAATGAAAATTATAAATATTTCAGAAAATTCAGAGGGGTATAAAAATCACAATCTTTTAATCCATCTTTATAAGCACACAATTATAAAATCAGTACAAAAAACACAGTAACTACTTTCTAATTTTATTATTAAATATAAACTGCAATAAGTTTATGAAAAAAATACAACCTATGAAATAAATGCAACTACCCATTCCTTAAAGTCCATCACACTAGGTACTTCTCTTTTTTCATTCTACCATTATAAATATCATAATAATATGCTGTCAGTGGTCATCAGTGTTTAACACCATTCCTAATCATTACCATGATTCTAAAAGAAGGGATAGTACTAGTACTATATGAGTGTATATAACATTTTAGTCACATTACAAGATTTTTATTCTTTAGATTAAATTATTTGTCTTTTTTAGGTCAAGTATTTTTGGATATATTCTAAGATCACATACCCACAATAAAAAGCAAACAATAGAAAACAGATTTAACAACAAAGTATATTATTAAAAGTGTCAAAAGGTATAGAGGAATATTTTTACCTGTTTTCATTATGAAATGATATTCACAGTAAAAGAAAAATGCAACTGGTAGCAAAATACATGTCATGAAATTGATGAATTAACTACTTGTATTTAGCATATTGGTTACACTGAATAATTCATATTTCAAATAATCCTCAACTATGAAAACAATTCTTATTCTAACTAACGTATGTTCACATAGGTTAAATAAATTCAATATAAATCAGAAAACCACTTTAGTTTAACTTCTAAACATTATTATGGGGAGGTGGAGATCACTTTATTATTTTTGCTTTGGCAAGGATGTGAGTGGGTGTTTTTTAAATGACAAAGGAGAACACCTCGGATCCATGGAGTAAGTCACAGCGTGTCCTCACACAGGATGTACCAAGTATCGATTCTAGGCCTGAAGAGAAAGAGCTCAAGTTCTCGTATGTTAATTAATTTTGAAAAAAACATAAAAAAGACTACTGCTAAATTCAGGTGTTAGTATTCAGATACACTGATGGAAAATGAGCTGTTAATTTAATCTTAAAGTACAATTAATTAATTTTTAGGATTCGCATAAACATATACATGCAAATTTTGAGAAACATTCACTACAAGTCAATGAGACAAATTCTGAGTGTGTAACATATGGGGTATTAAAGTAGGTGACAGGGCCAAGATGGAACTTACCCTGTCCTAAGGAATTTTAAAATCTATGTAAGAATCAGTCAAACTTTGGAAAATTATATGTAGTATACTAGAAAATGTCATACAAACTCATTTTGCCCAAGGGATACATAGTAGGTTTTAGTTAATAGTAGTTTTATAACCATGCTTTCAATCTTTATAATTAGTGAAATATCAGAAAAGCCCATTAATACACTACATTATGTTAAGCTCCTGAAACTAGCCCTTTTAAAATTCTTTTGTCATTTAAAGATAATTTGTGATAAAGTTAAAAGAAAATGGTTTACATTTTATAGAATAAAATTAAACAGAGAGGGGTGTTAAATTACAGTATTGCATGTAACAGAACTATATTCGTTCTTAACTTTTGGAGGAAATATCTGTGATTTCATTATGTGCAGCAAATAATAGGTAGCATATCAGTAAATATAATCATATATGACTTTGATAACTACATTTTAAAGGGAGACACAGATGTTTAATAATCATTTATATCTTAAACACACACAAAATTATAGGTCAATTTTATGTCATTTTGTTTTTTATAAAAATAGGGCCCCTCTATTTTTTATTCTATTTACAATATACAGTTAATCTACCAGAGCAAAAAGCAGCCTGGGTCTTACCAATGCTGGTTTTATCTTTGAATACACATTTCCAGTTAGCAATAAATGCATTAATTGAAAATTGCGTGTGCATTGTATTCAGTGAAAAATTGTTCCTTTCCATATTGTTGATCAAAAAAATGCAGTGCGTTTGTCTCATTATGTTCATTTTTACGATAAAATAGGTTGCTGATTTTTTTTCAGAGAGCTCGAACCATAAAATTAAGGGATATTTAAATTTAAAGAAAGGAATGAAAAAGATAAGTGTTGTGTTTTTTTTTGAGGCAACATCATTTAAACAAATTTCTTTAAACATATACCATTGTCTAAGACACCACACGCCTTGTGGTAATTTTTCAGAAAGACAGTTTTCGAAGTTAGAAGTATTTAAGTGTCTGTGTTTGGGTGGGGACTCATGTAGGGACATCTGTTATACAAGTGACCGCAACAGATGCAGATGATGCCAACTACGGAAACAGTGCCAAAGTGGTCTACAGCATATTACAAGGACAGCCATATTTTTCAGTGGACCCAGAATCAGGTAATAACATTTAAGACTTGGTCTCTTTCTCATGTTGTAATACATCTGGATGCACAAATATAGATTTTTCTGTAGTTTAAAAGCTATTGATTCAGTATCATGCTTTCACTTATTCCCTACAGGTGTTCCATGGAAATAAAAGCAAATTTCATATTATTTAAATAGATTATTTGAACTGTTAGCTTGTGAGACTATTATTTATTATTTTATTATAAATTCATGACACCAAATACAACATTTCAGAGATTTAGCACTTTATGTGTCATAGGAAATACTCAAAACCTAAAGAATGTGACAATCATCAAAATCAAGCAAGCTTATTAATCTGAAGATTTCTGAATGAAGTTAATTTTTTTAATCAAAAAGATAATTAAATTGATTTAGCTAAACTCATTCCCTGTACAATAGCCTGTGGAAGAATGCTGGAAATGGCCAGCAATCCCTGTCCCTATGGATGAAAGATGACTCCAAACTTTGCCGTGAAAGAGAGGAGAAGACAAGGGGGTCAAAGCTCCGAGACGAAGACCCTTTGCTCTTCTTTGCTCCCGCTTTTATTGGTCCTTCAGGATAATCACAAATCCTTATCACTGCTTCTCAAGCACGTGATGTGTGACAAGGGGGTCTTACGGAAACTGGGAGGATTTATGGGAAAGATAAGATATGCTAATCTGCGTGTTCTGCTAAACATAGCCTAGGGGACAATGCATACATCTCTTAGAACACAGGGCAGCTGTTTGGGTTAAGAGAGCTTCGGGGAAGGTAACTCCCCACTGCATTCCAATGACAGAGGGGTCATGCGGGCCTCGGCATTCCAAGGCCTACGCCCTTCTCTGAAACCCTCCCTGCCCTTAGCGGCCTCTGTGTAACATTTTAGCAAGTGAGGTATTATGGCTGATTTCATGCTCTACTGAACCCCGACAGAAGAATTCTTTCTGTTCTGTCCATTACAATTTAATGTTTATGGATTTCATACATTTAGGTACACCAACTTTTTATCTGTTTGTTATGATGAACTTCTGTAAAATAGATCTTGCATAAGTTAATCTTAAAACTCAGTGATTAAATTGTAAACTATTTGTCTACTTTTTCTAAAAGGCATAATAAAAACTGCACTACCAGACATGAGCAGAGAAAATAGAGAGCAGTACCAAGTGGTTATACAAGCCAAAGACATGGGCGGCCAGATGGGAGGCCTTTCTGGAACCACCACAGTAAACATCACTCTGACGGATGTCAACAACAACCCTCCTCGATTTCCCCAGAGTAAGGAAGGTTTTATTGATCTCATGTCCGAAGCCTTCTCCTACACCACTACAAACAGAGGCTAATATTTGTACTAGTATTTTCACAATTAGTTTATGAAGAAAGGCAAATCCACAACCTGTCCCCCTGACAAAATATCACAATTTCCATAAATTGATTTCCCAATATTCACTATGATCATCTCACTCTTTTTCTTATCTCTTTCATGGTTCACAGAGTGGACTCTCAATTCTGACTGCCTAATTTCAAATCCATGTCTGTCACTTGTCTGAACTCAGCTATCTTGTCCGTATATAAGAATAATACTCCCTTATTTATTTTTTTATTAATTTCAATTATTTCAATCGATTCTAAAACACACACTAGATGTTTTAAAGTCTCTGAAATCAGATACTGTATTAAAATCAATGCAAGTTGGGTTTAACTGGCAGCACTCGTTCTTCCTAATGGCCCATAGAGTTATGGTATATCTTAGTTCTGATGGCATCTGAGACGTGTTAAAGTTTGCTAATACCTGTTACCTACTTATAAAGATTAAATTAGTCAATACCTTTTTAGTTATCACCATTTTAGGCATGTATGTTAAACCATGGATGCTTTGCATGTGATGAGTTCCTATAAAAACAGATTCTAACCCTTTGCTGCAGATGTTTCCTTTCCGCAGTGAATAAAAATATAAAGGGCCCTATTTTGAAATATTCAATTAAGGGGTCTCAAATTTAAATTTATGATATTGAATCCAATACATTAGAGCATTTTCCAAACTAGTCAAATTTAAAATATTTGATGATTCAACTTTGGATGTTTAACTTATACATCTGATAAATGTTTTTAAAAAGTTTGCTGAGAATATAAATAATAAGTTTAATTAACATAAATCTAAACTTTGCACTCAGTTTCCTTAAATATAAACTGAAAGAGTATGACTTGAATTCTCAAATGGTTTGCCACTCTATAATTCCATGATCTATTATAATCTTAGCAAAAGGTTTAGAACTATAATAGCAGTAATAATAAAAATATTTAAGAATTAGCCATGGAGTAAACATACTAAAGACATAATTTCATGTAATTCTCATAAAAAAACTAATTCCTGTCATTATCACCCTATTCTTATAGACATAGAAATCAAGGGTTAGAGAATTTAACTTGCCCAGTGATGAGCATTCCAATCTAGGCAGTTGGACTTAGAAGTCCTTCTTAATCACCAAGCAAATTGGAAAGAGTATAGATTTTGAAGTCAGAAAGACTTAGTTATTCACCCTGCATTTCTCAATTTCATAGGATGATTTCCCTGTGCCCCATCCCTGAAGATCATGTATCTACTACCTTGGTCTTATGAGGACTAGTGTTAGAATTAAATAAATTAATATTGAGAGCCTTTGGCCTTATACAGAGTTCAGCACATATTAAATGTTTAAAAACACTTCTAACTTTCATTAATTCTTTTTGTAACTTTTTCCTATTGTCTCTTGAATAATAGTCACAAATTAAAATCCTTTCAAGGACAGCACAGTGCAATATAATGATTGAAAACTTCAGGAAATAGAAACATTCATATCCCACTTAAAGGCATTAATTAAGAAGCAAAAAAGGAAGGAAGGAAGGAAGGAAGGAAGGAAGGAAGGAAGGAAGGAAG
>NW_023270865.1:20610057-20742068 GCF_011800145.1 Mirounga leonina | reverse complement strand
AAGGAAGGAAGGAAGGAAGGAAGGAAGGAAGGAAGGAAGGAAGGAAGGAAGAAAAGAAGGAAGGAAAGTTTATGTGTATGGATTTAGTTTTCTATCCCTGACTTAGGATATAAGAATAAGTCCGTGTTTTTGAAATAATTTAAAAAATGTAAAAATATATAATGACAATATTGAAAGCACTAGATACATAGTAAATAATCAGTTTTCTTGTCCTCTTGAGCAAAAGTTCTGTATTCTAATATCACGTCTACCATCTAGTATCTAAATAACCTTGGAACACTCACTTAATCTTCCTGGAACTTAGTCTTTCTCATTTACAAAATGAGAGTGTTCTGCCTTTATAAATTATTTTTCCAACTTAATAAACCTATATTTTGACAGTTTATAATTACAATATGAAAAAAATAAACTCTCCCAATTTAAAATTAATTTATTGAAGTAAAAAAGGCAGAGGAAATGAAAGATTTTTGTTATCTAAAGATGAAATGTAAAACATCTCTGATTTAATTTTCAGGTACGTATCAATTTAATTCTCCTGAGTCTGTACCTCTTGGAACCCATCTTGGAAGGATAAAAGCCAATGACCCTGATGTGGGGGAAAATGCTGAGATGGAATACAGCATTGCTGAAGGAGATGGAGCAGACATGTTTGACATCATCACTGACAAGGATACACAGGAAGGGATTATAACTGTCAAACAGGTTTCTTTACGCTGTCTTCATTTTTTCACTGAGCGCTTATAGTTTATTTTTGCTTTTCAGTTAAGGGAAGAAAAGCCTAGGATTTATTTTTCCACACTGTCCAGCTTTCATAGAAGTGGGTATGGTTGTGGTTTCATCTCAAATAAGTGAACCATCTTCATCATTGACACTTAAAAAGCGATACAAAACCTTAACTGCTTGTGCTTAGAGTAGAAAATCAAACTAGAATTAGATAGCCTCAAAGGTACTTGTTTTATGTTTTCTGTGGCCCCCAAAATAGGCATGCAGCCATAACTTTATTTCATGCACTTTTTATAATATTTAAATTAGCCTCTTCAAGCAGATGAAACCCGAAGATTCTGCATGTTTTATGTTGGATGCAGTGTGGGAAAACATTATGAAACTTTACATACTATAATCCAGCTAAATGTGGATTATGTTCTATTTCCCTGATTTTTCTGTTTTCATTTACATCTTGCTTTCCACAGTGTTCAGATTAATGAAATATGTTTTTTTTTCTTTTTAAAATAACAGTTTTAGAAATATTGGACCAAAGAAGCAACTTATATGAATAGTTTGCTGAATCTCTACTTGATTCTATATTTTCTCTGATTTTAACTTTGTATAACTTTAATAATAATAATAATAAATAATTTATATGCCCATTTAGATAATACATTTGCCTGTGGCCATCAAAATGTGAAATGCATTATCAAGTGGGACTTGATCTTAGTGTGCATACCATTATATTCAGTTACCCTGTATGAATAAGCATAAGACAAAATAAAAAATTACTAATTTATTTGATATACCTATAAAGCAATAATTGGGAAAGTTTTTTAACCACAATTACTGGTACCATTAACAGAGCTGGTTATTAAACTTTAATGTTGTCTTCCATTGTCATGTCTGCTATATTATACTAATTTTTCTTATTTAACTTCAGAATTTAGATTTTGAAAACAAAATGCTGTACACTTTAAGAGTGGATGCAAGTAACACTCACCCTGATCCACGATTCCTACACCTGGGACCTTTCAAAGACACAGCCGTGGTCAAAATATCTGTGCAAGATATAGATGAGCCTCCTGTGTTCAGTAAACTTTTTTACTTGATAGAAGTAGATGAAGATGTAAAGGAGGGCAGCATCATTGGACAGGTTACAGCATATGACCCAGATGCCATGAACAATTTAATAAAGTAAGTATTTTGTGAAACTTTAAGTTTGCAGAAAAATAATCATCTTCTCACTATTTATAAGCATGTGTGAAAAGAATTACATTGTACTATATATGATCAAGTACAGTAACAATACTAAACACTTCCATAGGACAAACTCTTAGCTGGACTGCCTTTTAAGTGATCTCAATGTATTATTGCATTTAACTCATCACTTTACAAGGTAGATCCTGTTATTATACCTGTCTGCAGATAAGATTAAGTTACTAAGAATTTAAATAACCTGCCAAACAATTAGTGAGTGGCAAAGCTGGGTTTGAGAATCAGGCCATCTGTCTCCAGAGTCTATGATTTTAATCCTTTAGCTGTTGTGATTCCCATCTCATTGTCTCTCTTGGAGAAATCACAGTTCAAATAGTAAGTGATCTAAACAAATAAATTAGAAAAAAATTGTTCTAGAAATACTATTAAGAGGTAATTTGAAATGTTAAAACACCTTTTTTGTTTGTTTTTACACCGTTTTTTCAAATTTTTATTTAAATTCTAGTCAGTTAACATACAGTTAATACTGGTTTCTCCTTTAAAAATAGTCACTCAGCATACCATCTATTAAAATTTTGGGAAAAAAAAAACAGTATGTCGATTATATTGTAATAATAACAGAGAATTAGTAAAGAAAGTAATGATATTTGAGTATGGCAAACATTAAAATTAATATGGTATTGTGAAGTATAGTGTTAACACTTTCCCAAAGCTTGAATATTGTATTAACGTTCTCAGAGCTTTCAAATATGCTGGAATCTTAAGTGATTACTACATGTGGTTCTTAAGGGGAATGAAAATATAGTTATGAATGGATAGGATGGGTGGGTGAAGACGGGTAGCTATGTCCAACTGTGGCATTAAATTCATGACACGAGACTGTCAAACATTTTGCCTATCCCTTCTTCTGTAAGATAATTGTTACCATTTATTGAGCACTTGCTAGAAGCTAGAGAGTCTAAAGAGACTTATATTTATTAGTTCAGTTAAGCTTCACCACAACTTTATTAGGCGGTACAATTGTTATCACCCAAATTTTATAAAAGAAGAAATTGAGATGCAAAGGGTTAAAGGACACAGTACAAATAATTAACAGACTGACGATTCAAACTATCGTTGATCTGAATGCATAGCCAAATCTTTGGCAGACATAGTCTGCTTTCTTAATGACCTGTTTACTAATTAGAGATAATTAATATAATGTTCCTCATTTGTAGACTAATTGGACTGACTTCAGTTATACAAGGCAGATCCCTCAGGGACAAAATTATGCAAAGGGCAAAACATGGTTTTTGTCCCTCAGAATTTGGTCTAGTTTCCTTTCATTTTTCCCATTGCCCACAATAGGGAATTTCATAAGCTCCAACTATAGACATGTTAGCTTAGAAAATTACAGCCTTTTAATTCTTTTTTAACAAATGTATTGATGTATTACCGACCAACAATAAATTTCACAACTTTAATTTGTATGATTTGATAAACTTTTCTATATTCATACATCCACTAAAACATCATCAAGATCAAGAAAATGAACATATATCTTACCCCCAAAAGTTTGCTCATGTACTTTTTAATGCCCCCCTCCCAAACTTCCTAAAATCCATCCCCTAATCCCCAGGCAAACACTGATCAGGTTTCTTCAATATCGATCAGACTATATTGGGTTTTCTTGAATTTGTACAAATGCAATCATACAGTATTTATTCTTTAGTCTAACTTGTTTCACTTAGCCTAACTATATTGAGATTTTTCCATGTTGTTATGTGCATCAATAGTTTATCCCTCCAATTGCTGAAAAGTATTCCATTTTACAGAGATACCACAATTTGCGATTTATCTGTTCACTTATCGGTTGACATTTTGAGTTGTTTCAAACACTTGGATATTGCAATACCTTTATACACATTTGTATGTAAGTATATATACAAAACTTGTGAATCAGAATTTGTATAGTTATGTTTTCACTTTTCTTGAGTAAATACCTAGAAGTGTTATGATTGGACCATAAAAAGTCAACCTTTTTTAACTGTAGCCATTCTAATAGGGTGTATAATAGTATCTTAATTGCCTATATGACCAACGATGTTGAACATTTTTTATATGCTTAAATGTGCCACCCATACATGTTCTTTGATGAAGTATTTATTCAATACTTGCTTAGATTTTCTGTGTTATTTCTTTATTATTGATTTGGAGATACACACACACACACACTTCACACGATGGATACAAGTCCTTTATCAGATACGTGATTTACAAATATTTTCTCCCAGTTAGTGGCTTGTATTTACATTCCCATAAAGTGACTTTCAAAAGGCAAATGTTCTCAATTTTGATGAGATCTAATTTATTAACTTTTAATTTATGGATTGAGCTTTTAGTGCCTTATATAGAAAACATCTGCCTGATCCCAAAATTCTTATTCTGTGTTTTCTTCTAGAAGATTATTGTTTTCAGTATTATATTTACATCAGTGATTCATTTTAAGTTAACTTTTATATTGTATGAGGTATGGATCATCCTCATTTTGCTTTTTGGTATATGGATCCCCAATGTTTCCAGCACCATGAGTTGCAGATACTATTCTTGTCACTGAATAGCCTTCATACCACTGTTAAAATTCAATTGCCTATGTATATATGGATCTAACTCTGGACTCTCTCTTCTGTTCCAATTATATATTTATCTATGTTTGCAAAAATCACAGTTTTCTGTACCTTTATAAAAAGTCTTGAAATTAAATATCATCTATCATTTTTTTTCTTTTCTAAATTTGTTTGGTAATTCTAGGCCCTTTGTATTTTCATATGTCAACTGCTACAAAAGATTCTGCTAGAATTTTGATTTGAGTTGTGTTAAGTGTGTAGATTAATGTAGGCAGAATTGATGACATCCTAATGATACTGAATCTATTAACCCAAAATAATATATTTTTCTCTGCTTATATAGAGATTTTTTTCAGCTGTATTTTGTGGTTTTTATGTCTACAAAAAACATTTTTTATACTTCATTTTATTGCTTTACTGCGCTGGCAAGAACCTCTAAAACAATGGTAAATAGAAGTATAAGAACAGAAATCCTTGCCTTCTTCCTTGTCTTATAAAGAAATCATTTAGTCTTTCATCATTCAGTATGATGCCATCTGCAGGGACAATTTTATTCTATTCCTTTTGTTCTAAGCATTTTTATCAGGAATAGAGTTTGGATTTTGTCAAATGGTATTTTCTTTGTCTATTAAGATGGCCATATAGTAAAATGATGTATTATTTGATTTATTTTTCAAATATTGGGATAAATGTCACTTAGCCACATTATACTATAATTATATATTGTTGAATTCAGTTTACTAAAGTTTAAAAAATAACTTTGAACCCATTTTTATTGGGACATAATTTTAAAGTTTTGTTTTCATGTAATGTCTGTTTGGATTTTGTGTCATAGTAATACTGTCTCAGAATGCAGTCAGAAATATAAGATCCTCTTTTAATTTTTTGGATGAGTTTGCATAGAATTGACATTATTTTTCTTTAAATGTTTGGTAGAATTTAAAAGCAAAGGACTGTATTATCTTTTTTATATGAGTTACAGCTACAAATTTTATTTCTTTAGTAGTGGTAAGTTTGGCTTTTTTTTCCCTTTTTCTTCATCTTTCAGGGAATTTTTGAATTTCATCAAAGTTGATGAAATTCAAAAGTTGTTCATAATGTTCATATTATCCTTTTGATAGTCTAGTAATGATAGCCATTTTTTTCTTGGCCAGTGTGACTAGACTTCTTAGTTGATTGATCTTCTCAAAGAACAGGTTTAATTGCTTTTTCAATAGTTTGTTTTCTTTTCTTTTTTTCTTTTTTTTTGTTTTTTGGCTCTGATCTTCATTCTTCTTTTCTGCTTACATTGAGTTTCATTTGCTCTTCTTCTCTATGTACTTGAGTCAGAAGCCGAGGTCATTGATTTGAGACCTACTATTATTCTCATATGTGTGTTTTAGTGATAAATAAATTTCCCTCTAGCTTTAGATGTGTTGTTCTTTGTACCAATACAACAAAAATTTCTCATTGTCCTTAATGTTTATTTTTCTCTTCATACATTGCCAGTTGTTCCTTGGGATGCTTTTAAATTGTGTCACTGGTTTTAAGCAATTGGATTATGATATACCTTTCTATAATAAGCTTCATCTATTTTGTACTTGAAGTTTATAAAGCTTCCTGAATTTGTGACTTTGTGGCTTTCCTCAAACTTGGAAAATTTTTCATCCAGTCTCTTTAATATTTTTTTGCCCTATATTCTTCTCTTTAAGGAAATTTAATTATAATTATGCTAGGTCTCCTAAATGTGCAATACAGTGCGCTGGTGCTGTTTGTTTAGTCTTCTTTTTTCCCTCTTAGCCATTCTAAATAGTTCCCATTCATCTTCATCTTCAAGTTTACTAATCTTTTTTTTTTTTTTTCCCCCAATATCTAACCTGCTTTAATTCCATCTAGAGTATTTTTTTCATCTCATAGATTATAATTTCTTCTCTGGAAGTGTTATTTCTGGGTTGTTTTCAATTGACAGATTTTTCCTGGAAGTCATATTTTCTTGTTTTTTGCATGCCTGTAAGTTTTGATTGGATGACAAACACTGTGCTTTTATTGTGTTTAGTGTTAGGTAGCTTTGCATTTTCTTTTTTTTTTCTTTTTAGCTTTACATTTTCATAAATACTCTTGAGCTGCATTCAGATGTGTTTTGTTTTGTTTTTTAAAGATTTTATTTATTTATTTGAGAGAGAGCACAAGTGAAAGAGAGAGCAGGAGACAGAGACAGTGTGCAGGAGCAGGGGCAGAAGGAGGGGCAGAGGGAGAAGGAGAAGCAGACACCCTGCTGAGCAGGATCCTGGGATCATGGCCTGAGACAAAGGCAGAGGCTTAACTGCTTAACCCAGCCACCCAGGTGCCCCTCAGATGTGTGTTTAAATTACTTACAACATCTTAATCTTTTTGGACCTTGCTTTTGTGCTTTATTAGCAGCCCTTTTTCTAGACCTAATTTTGCCCCATAATCAAATTAGACTTTCCTGGGTAGTCTACCAAAGCCCCATGAGTTATGAATTTCTCTTTGGTTGGTGGAAACTAGAACTATTCTAGAACTACAACGTGCCAGTTCATAGTTTTGCTCCCTCCTAATCTTTGTGATTGATTACTTCTATTGCCTCACTTTATCTGTCCCCAAACATATTCTGATCAGTACTCAGATGAAAACTCGAATAATATTTTCTTCAGATTTCAGTAGTTCCCTCTTTGTGAAGCTCTCTCCCATGAATTATTCTGCCTTTCAAATTCTAGACACTTTGTTCTCGACATGGGCTATCAGCTTGAACTCAGGGGATGGACAGACTCCATTTGGGCTTGCACTTCCTATATTCTTCTTTGGAACCTCTCCCAGGCAGCAAACTAGAAGATCACATCATATCTTTTCCTTTTCTCTGGGATTATTGTCATTGTTCTCTGGTGTATAATCCTTCAAAAATAATTTTCATTTAGTTTCATATATTTCATTTAGTGTTAGTGGGTTGTGTGTGTGTGTATGTGCGTGCGTGTGTGTTGGGGGGGCTGGTAAATCCATCCCTTGTTATTCTATAGTTGCTAAAAAAAGACATTCAATATGTCATTTTAAACATGTTTTAATTATATAATTTAGTCACTCTTGCACAGGTAATTTTGTAGTGAAGAAGACATCTATAAAAGTCTCTCAATAGATACTTCAGTGGTATTTTATTCTATTTTTATCAGGTATTGAAACTTTCCACTTATCAGTCACCTAACTTTAGTAAGTAGAGATCATTATAATATACATATAGGTTTATGTATTTTTATTAATTGTGAATGTTTGATAATGCCATTAAACTTCTCAATAAACTTCTATTGTATAAATAACACACTATCATGTAGGTGAAACATGATTGCTGGAAATTTAGTTGCAAACAGTCTATCAATCTATATATATCCTATATATATGGATTAGATATCGATGTAAATTGATATAGATACAGATATAGAAATAGATATCGATAAATAATCTACCCAATCTATATAAATATATCCTTTCCTATATCTGGAATTTCCTCAGGATACGATTTTAGGAGTAAAATTTCTAGGTCAAATACTGATAGTAAAATTTGCAACCTTGCTCAGTAGTATATAAAAGTGGCTGATAAATTTTTAAGTTCATAGTTCTCTCAAAAATATTTGTGTTTAATAAGGTATACTCAAGTATAAAGAAATAATGAACAGTGGTTTTACATATAAAATCTCAGAAATGACAAAGAGAAGAAAAATACTGAAACAAACAAATTTATCCCAAATTACGTCTCTAAAATCATACTGCCAACTCTGTCAACAAATAAGGCCATGCCTGAAAACATAGTATATAGGCTGGTTCCTGTTTGCATAAAGATATATGCAAAAAAAAAAAAAACAAACCCAACATCTTTAGATATCTTATTACACTGGGAGAAACTAGCAATAAGTCAACAAGGAGACAACATTGTAACATGTGACTCTTTTGTTTGCTCCTATAGAATTTAGGAGGACTGATCCTTAGAGCAGAAATGGGCTATGATAAGCATCATGGAGAAATATTCTCCAGGGAAATCTTAGGAACTATTTCCCACCCACCAGTAAATCTGTTCATCAAATATATTTTCTGAAATACATCTGCCGCTTGCAACATGAGATTATGATTACAATTCGCAGCTGTTGTCAGCTCTGCTTCACCTCATTAGTGATCACGGATTTCCCAAGTTATAGGGTTGATGATAACTTTACAGGTTCTGAAAGAACATGTTGTCTCATTTCACACCTATTTTATGCTCAACATATTTAAAGTTCAACAAATTTTAGAAGAGATCTTTTCTACTGCAGTCAAACTGAGAAGGAAGTACACAACAAACTTGCTGGAAAGAAATGCTTTTTTAGTTACGCTTCAATAAAATGTACATGATTCCACCCTAAGCTGAAATGAGTGAATAACTGGATGTGTGCGTGTGTGTGTGTCTCTCAGTGTTTCTCTAATACTTGCTTGATTTTATTACAGAGAGTAAAATAATATTCATTTATTTAAAAATCATGATTATTTAAAAACAATGCCATTAATATTGGGAAAAAAAAAAAGACTTAAACTATTGGCTCAAGTACTGCATAGCCACATTCTCTTTTTGAAGGGCAATGAAAGTTTCACGGTTCATAGATAGAAAACACATTTCTGGATGGGGCGCCTGGGTGACTCAGTTGGTTAAGCGACTGCCTTCGGCTCAGGTCACGATCCTGGAGTCCCAGGATCGAGTCCCGCATCGGGCTCCCTGCTCCGCAGGGAGTCTGCTTCTCCCTCTGACCCTCCTCCCTCTCATGCTCTCTCTATCTCATTCTCTCTCTCAAATAAATAAATAAAATCTTTAAAAAAAAAAAAAAGAAAACACATTTCTGGAATGCAGTAGCTGGAAAGGAAAAGAGCAAACTTAGAGCCTAATTATATTGACGTAGTCGGTGGAAGATGTACCTGGAATGCAGTAAAGAGGAGTACTACGCTTGACACATTTCTGCATACTACTGATTTGTTCCGGTGTTTGTAATTTATGTGTTTTATTGTGATAGATGAAAATACAGGGATGTGATATGTGTTGGATTCTTAATGGTAGAACATGAAAAATGAAAAGCAAACAAACTGAAGCAGAGTTCAGCTTCCTCAGGTTCAGTTCTCTTGTGCTCTTTCTCACTTATTTGCTGTTTCTGCAGATGCTGATTCAATTAAAAAGTTATGCCAGTGGACTTTTTTTTTAACTTATTGCTCAAAATTAAATGTAAGGAGATGAATAAAATAGTGTTGTTTTAATAGGCCATCTGCTGGAACATAGAGATGGCTTTGTCCTGTGTTGTTTATCAAGCTCTTTCTGGTATATTTATTATTAATAGGTAAACGAGAATGTCCCATTCTGTGTTGAAAATAGAGTATTTGCTGCTGAATGAAAGAAAATGATCTCTGGGCTTTGACAAATTGTGAGACATCATTTGCACGAGGGCAAATTTCTGAATATATACCTGGAAGTGTGCAGTGTTAGTGTTAAAGTGAACTATGTCTACATTGTCAAAGTGGTTCTCCACCATGAATTCTTAACTTGGAAAATAGTACCTTTCAAGATTGAATCTATGAGTAGGATAGACAGAAACTTATTCTGTTCCCACATATGCTCCAAGTACGTCAAAGTTGGACTTGCATAATGTTAGAATTGTTAGCTATTCCTCAATCATAGAAAGCCCCATGCTAATCTCTAGGGCAAGTAGCAAGGAGCACAAAGGATTTTTATTTTTTATTTTGATCTTCAATGCTAGCAGTAGGTAAAAAGTCCAATGTCTGTTTAGCCATAAGCAGATAATGGCTAGCTATTGACTTTTCTAATAGTAGAAAGAAATATATTCAGGCAAATATTATAAATTGAATTCCACTCAATTCATATTTGTGGTTGAGTTATATTTTTTACACTGCTTTCTTTGTGTTCATTTTAGGTTTGTTTTATTCATTAGCAGAATTTGGTGTAAGTATTTAAGTATTTAAGTAAAATAGAACATTTAAAAATGTTCTACTGACTTTCTTAGCCCACATCAGGAACTAAATTGTAGGAGGCTTGACACCTAGAGATAGGAAGCTTTGTATTTCTTTTTTCATTTTAGCATTTATTAAGCAATAGAGATTAAAAAGAGAAAATTTAATATGATTGCCATCCTCAATTTTAGTACATTAATAGTTTTTTAAAAAATAAGATCTACCTCAGATCCTTGTCTGACAATGAATTATTGGTTAAAACCTGATATAACTTTTGCTCCTAGGAGATATACGTATACACCATTATGTATTTTATGTATTTATTTTTGTATCTGTTTCTAGTTATCCTCTACCTCTTTAGGATTTCCCACACCACAAGTATAGCTACTCTTTGGCAGTGACCATATATCATGTAATCCATAATTTGACCATATATCAAAAATCTCCCCAATTTTTTTCATAACACCATGTAGGAAAATGATAATTATGATTATTGAAAAAGTGAGAAGATACTACCATTTTCCTGTGGCTCTAACTGCCCATTGCACAACCCTTCCAAAGGACAAGAAGGTGACTGGGCTGGTTTTGTATTTTTTTTTTTTTTTTTGTAATGAACTTGAATTTATTGTTAGAGTTGGAGGCGGCTCCATTACAGCAGCTGGGAACTATAGCAGGGAAGTGTGGGGAGGAGCAGAGCACAGCAGCACGGGGAGGGTGGGAGCTAGGAAGAACACAGGCCGGCTCATTTTGGTTTCCACGCAGTCATTTGGCAGAGAAGCCGAGCCCTGACGAGCGTCTGGATTTCTCAATCTGGCAGTAGTCTGGCAGGGCTGCTCATTGGCTTGCTTGGGGAGAGGTCCTCTCCTGCGGTGTTTTTTTTTCCAGCCTGTTTTCATCTTACTCAGTAGGACTTCAGCTTTAGCTCAGCTTTGTCTCCTTCTTCCCTTCCTCCCTCTCATTTTCCCCAAGTTCTCTGGCATGGCTTCTACCTCCCAGATCCTCTGTCCAAGAGTTTGGGGCTGCAAAGGCAGCCAGTGTTCCCATTTCAGCTGCAGGATGGCATAGTGGAATGTTGGGGGAGTCACACGTTGCTGGGGTGTCAAATGTTGGGATGTCAGGCAGTGGCTTATTTTTAACCCATTACACACCAGGCCACAGCAGATGACCACATGCAGAAAAGCCAAGCAGGGGATGACAAGGGATGAGGATAATTGGAATGGGTGGGTGAAAACTTCAAAAGGTCAGGGAGCTTGGAAGAATTCTGGGATTGGGGCTGGGCTCTCCTTGCCCCTTTGTGCTGCCCAGTAGGCCTGGTCTGGGCACAGCTCTGGGATGTGAATGATATGAAGCAGGGGCTGGGAGGATAAGTAACTTGTACATACATTGTACAGAAAGGAGCCTAAAACCAACCACATAAAGCTTTTAGTTATTTGTACATCCTTGTACAGAAAGGAAACTAAAATCAACCACATAAAGCTTTTAGTTATTCCACATTTGAGATGAAATCCAGTATATAAGGGCGCCTGGGTGGCTCAGTCAGTTAAGCCTCTGCCTTCGGCTCAGGTCATGGTCCCAGGGTCCTGGGATTGAGCCCTGCGTGGGGCTCCCTGCTCAGCGGGGAGTCTGCTCCTCCCTTTCCCACTCTCCCTGCTTGTGTTCCCTCTCTCTGTCAAATAAATAAATAAATAAAATCATTTTTAAAAATCCAGTGTGTGTGTATATATATATATATATATATATATATATATATATATATATTCCCTCCCACACATGGTCAAATATTCACTTTGAAATAGTATCTGTCAGTCTGAGAAACTCATTTGATAAAGTTTAGCAGAAAATAAATTAGGCAAACCCCATGATGTTAAGTTATTACAGTTATTTTGGAAGTCTGAGTTTACTAATGGATCTCTTAATTTTAATATAGTTATTATAGCAATAGACTAAGTCGTGGGTTCTTCATTAAAACAACCAAGGCAAACAAAGAAAAAAATCACAGAATTTAGATAAATAGATTTTTATCCAATATTTTTAAAATTACAAATGTTTCACAATGTTTAGAACACTGGCTGCTCAATATCTATTACTTATGTTTGTCAAAGTCAGTGCCTGATAGTGAATATATTACATTTATAATGGGAGTTGTAATTTCCTAATTCACCAGATCAAAAAGGAGTTAATTTGCTAAGTGACTTTAATAAGATACCTAGAAAAATGAGAACTACACCAGATGCTGGTTAGTCTGTTAGTTGTATTCCTTTTTCTGTCTTTATTCTAATCAGTTTATTCCATAGTATATAACCTTGCTGTATGAGCCTTGTCCATAGACTTATAACATGAGATTGGCCTAGGATGTTTGTTAGAAATAAAAATTCCAGCTCCAACACCAGACCTACTGAATCAGAATCTGTTTTTAACAAGATCCCAGTGTAATTCATATGAACATTAATGTTTAAAGGATGTTTAGAGGATTATTTTCCTCTATGGCTTAATTAGATACTCAGCAGCAGAAATCTCAAACAGATGTAAAGTGTTAGTATAGCCTAATATGGCCTGACATAACTAAAAGATTTTATTATAAGCTAGCCTTTTAAAAGATCTTTCTTATGAGTATGTTGCAGCCTTCCATTGCTGTCATAACAAATTACCATAAACTTAGTGCTCAAAGCAACTCAAATTTATATCTTATAGTTTTATAGGTCAGAGATCTGGGATGAGTCTCATGGGACTAAAGTCAAGGGGTTTGTGTGGACAGGGCCACATTCCTGTCTGGAAACTGAAGGATAGAAATTGTTTCCTTGCTCATTCAAGTTATTAGCAGATTTCAATTCTTTGCAGTTGTAGGACTGAAATTCTCATTTTCTTGCTGTCAGCTCAAGGTTCATTCTGAGTTTCTAGAGGCTGCCTGTGTCCTTTGGCATGTGGCCCCTTTCCACCATCTTCAAAGCCAACAGTGAGAGGTCAAGTCCTTTTCATACTTAAAATCTCTTTTTTTTCTCCCATCTCATTTCTCTAGAGCCCATCTCTGCCTTCTTCTTCCACTTTAAATGGTTTATATGATTAGTTTAGGGCTATCTAGATAATCAAGGATAATCTCCCTTCTCAATGACTTTAACCTTAATCGCATCTGCACAGTTACTTTTACCATGTAAAGTAACAGAGTCCCAAATTTCAGGGATTAGGAGGTGGGCATCCTTTGGGGGAGGTGGGGAGGCATTATTTTGCCAACCATAGAGTGATACAAAGTTTATGATGACAGTTTCCATATCCAGCCTTGATGAAAAAAGTCATAAAACTCTGTGTAATATGTCATTTCATTTTTATCTGCAAAAGGTCAGAGGAATAGATTGGAGGATAACCTTCGATTCAGCTGAGATGTTCCTTGAATAGAGAGCCGTTCAAGAGCAATGCACTTTACAACAGCCTCTCTCTATTCACTTATAGTCATAAGGACTCTGGGGACACATGTTCTTATGTTTTTTAGCATAATTTCAGTTTATCTAATGCAATTGACTCTATCAAATTTAACATGTCTAAAGCACTGCAACAGGTCTATGATAGGTTAAGTAAATCAAGTGACAATTAAAAACTCACTTAAAGGTTGCCACAAGGATTCATGAGCTTAAATAATAACTCTAAAGGACACATAATCTTAGAATAGCAATGATGGAAAAGGCCGGATATATCAAATTGGCTAAACGACAATGGTATTAAATAAAAATTCGTGAAAGTTGTTGGCATTTTACTGGTCATGACTTTAGGAGAACATTGCTTGAACTGCCTCTGACATTAAGGAACAGTAGGTGAATTAATAATCTTAACGCCTAGATTCATGAATCTCTTTCCTGCCAGATACTCTATTGATCGGCATACTGATATGGACCGGATTTTTAGCATTCACTCCGAAAATGGCTCTATTTTCACTTTGAAACCCCTTGATCGGGAGTCCTCTTCTTGGCACAACATCTCCATTACTGCCACAGAAATAAGTGAGTGGGGAATACATCCACCTGAACACCGAAGTGGTAAAATAATAGCATTAAGTAGACTCTGTTTCTTGAGGGAAGTCACTTTCTCATTAGCAACCTCAGAGTGTGTTGGAGACTTACGGTATCGTAATGATTCTCAAATATCCACTTTTTAAACTTGATTTTCTTTTACACCTTACTCTAGGAGAGAAATAGAATATAACCTCAAAAAAATAATTAATCTGTCTGAGAAAATTATGTCTTACAAATAATACTTCATTCTCAATCATAGTCTCCTCTTCTTAATCGTGCTTTGCATCTGGACCATGTAAGAAAGCTCAGCTATTCATCAGCAATCCAATTGAGAAAGTGAATACCGCAGAAATGATTTGTTGCTAAGTTACAAATGGGGTGAGTGGTATCACCGCTTCTCTGTAAATGAGACTGAAGTCTTACACATGTTCTCATTGCAGATAACTCAAAACAAAGTAGCCGCATCCCTGTCTTCATCAGAATTCTAGATATAAATGACCATGCTCCGGAATTTGCCATGTACTATGAAACATTTGTTTGTGAAAATGCAAAACCTGGGCAGGTAAATAAAATTATTATAAACTTTAAAAAATATTTCCTCTTCACAAAGGCAGATAACATATCAATTCACTTGCACAAAATCTTTTTTATGCAAACTACTGTCAATCCTCTTTGTCATCTGTTCATCTCCCCTTACCAAAACACTCACAGTGATCTAAACAGATGACTTCTGAAGTTGTTTTTATTATGGAACCCATGATGTAATGGCAGAGTTATAATATATACTTTAATTTATATACTGGGTATATAATGAATATATATATATATGAAAAGTTCCTCCCTGGATTCGTAATTATGATGATACTGAGTTATACTCAAGAATAGAGTGGAAATATATTCCTAAATAAAACATGAAGTATGAAAATGAAATTGTTTTGTGTTAGTATAAAGGGAATCACAATAATTGTCTTGTTGATTACATTTTTCCTCTTTTAATCTCTCAGGCAGGATATTTTGGTTTGATAAATTATACTTTGTGATTTTTCAACTTCAATATTATTGAGATAAAAAAGAGATAGTACAAGAGTTACAAAGTCCTCTTGCAAAGTCCCCCTAATATATAAGAGATCTCTAAAGTAACTTTAACCAAATGCAGAGTATGTTCATTTTTGACACCAATATAGTATTTTACAAATGACAGCAACTGCACAAATTTCACTGAAAGAAATTTTAACCAGTTATTTAGATATTTCTTTAAAGAAAAAGTAGATGGATGTTAAGAATCATATATAATTCCATCGTGCCTATTTAAATATAGAAAATAAAAGTGAAATACTGTCCTCCTTTTATTACAATGAAGATTGCAATGGACCAAATGTTTATTTGAAACCCTAACCCCCAATATGGCTATATTTAGAGATGGAGCTTCTAAGGAAGCAATGAATGTTAAATGAGATCATAAGGTTGGGGCTCTGATCTGAGAGGGTTGCTGTCCTTTAAAAGAGAGACAAAAGAGAGATGACTCTCTCTCTCTCTGCCCACACTCAGAGGAAAGGCAATGTGAGGATGTAGCAAGGAGGCAGCTGTCGTCAAGCCAGAAAGAGAGCCCTCACCAGAAACCCGCCTAGCTGGTACCTCGATCTTGGACTTCCAGGCTCCAGAACTGTGAGAAAATTAATTTCTGCAGTGATTTTTACGGCAGCCCAAACAAGCAGACCAAGACAGAGTTCCACTTACATACACAAATATAAAAATGGGGTATTATCAGTATTTGCCAAAAAAGAATCATTACACAGTTATTTGGATTAAAAAATGTTTTTCTTTCTTTTTTTCTTTTTACATGTTACTTTGCAACATGCAATGGACATACTCTCAATTTAGTAAATGATCATTTTTAATTTGATGCTGAATTTTTCTAGCACAGCTACACATTAATTAGTTTATTCAACTATCCACTTACTAATAGAAATTTGGTTTATAAACACAATGTGAGTCTAGCAGATAACGCTATAATGAGCATTATAATACATTTGTATTTATACACTACCTGGTGTTCCTTTCCTTTGATATAACCTTTGAAATAAGAATAATTAAATTTTATATATAAATACACATCAGTGCCTCCAAACAGCTCCCCAAATAGGTCATATACTTAGTGGATGATTGCCTATTTACTGGAACACTAGACTTTAAGTGTCCACCAAATAGTAATATCTCATAATAATTTTAACATGGATTCTTCCCAAATTATTTAGGCTGAACATTTTTTCATAAATGTGTAGCCATTTTAAAATAATCTTCACAGATGTATTAGTTTCCTAAGGCTACTGTGAGAACCTACCACAAACTAGAGAGCTTAAAACAACAGAGATGTGCTCTCACACAGTTCTGGAGGCTAGAAGTCTGAAATCAATGGTGTCAGCAGTCCGTCTGTCTGTCAGCTGTCAGGACTCTTGCCATTTCCCAGCTTCTGTAATTGCCAGCAATCACCGGCATTCCTCGGTTTATAAGAATTACTCCAATCTCTGTGCACACTGTCCCATGACATTCTTTTTCTAACTCTCTGTATCCACATTTCCCTCTTCTTATGAGACTCCATTCATTGGCTTAGGGCCCACACTAATCTGCTATGGCATCATCTTAACTTGATTGCATCTACAAAGAGCCTGTTTCCAAACAAGAGCACATTCACAGGTACTGGGAAATAGGATTTGAACATATATTTTAGACAGACATAAGTCAACTGACAATAGCATATACAGAATCTTTACTTATTTGTCCATTAATATGCTTTTCTTTTGTTGATTCATGTAATTGATACATATTAAAAATAATATTCAATAAAGAATATTGATATTAACTAATAATTATTTTAATATATACTACTACTATTAACATTTCTGTCATTGTTCATATACTTGGCAGAAAACAATTTCCTTATTAAAATTAACAAGGTTGAAAATATATTTTAATCTACTGCTACGCATTCTCTGTTAAAATATGTGTATACAGTGGCCCATCTAATCATTTCAAGAACTCAGCCATATTACCAGAGGACCGATGTTGTTTATGATTTAAAATATTACTAAAAATAAGATATTTTATATTACTAAAAATTAGATATCATTGCCAATCTAGAACAGGAGGCTAAACAAAAGTATTAAAGTACTAAAAGCATTTTTTCTATGTCATGATCCAATCTTCTAAGGAGAAAATGTGCATTAAGTTTGCATTAATAATTGTGCACTTTCAGAAGCATTATATAAAGAAAAGTAAGGTTCCATGCCTCTCTGTCAATAAAATGAATGAAATCATAGTTAATATTAAATTACAGGGGTAAAAGTGTTGACTAGTGAGGTTGCAGGTTAGTATGGCTATAGAAGGTAAACAATAAACAAAACGATGGGTATGTCAAACCACTGTGAAATTCCAGTAATTGTTCATTACAGAAGTTGCACTATTATACCTGGAAGCAGTGCGACTCTGTTTTGGTGGAAAAGAAATTTGAAAGTAAGAGTAATTAAGTGGCTGTGATTTCAAGTCACACAGATGGCAGACCCATGACTAGAAAAACAGGCACCCCGATGTGTAGCTTAGTGCTTTTTCCACTGTGAAATGCTCAGTGGACTTTTTCTGCCTGACCTGTTGTTTGATGCTCCATCCTCACACTATGGCACACCTCTGACTTATAGTGAGCACGGCTAAGAGGTGTTGTTATTTCTCAACTTCGACACTGATTTTATGAAACTTGAAAAGCATTTATTTGTATATCTTTCTAAACTTTGCAAATACCATAAAAAAAACCCAAATACTTTGAATAAAATAAGCAATACGATTGTAGTTAGGGTGCCCCATAGCTTTAAAATCTTTTGCTTTCTGGTATTATGTGGCATATTGCTTATTTTTACCAAAATTATATTCATAGTGTTCTTGATCTGTAGGAATAGTTGTGCTAATCACTTCTGTCTTTTTAAAAATGCATCTGTTATGTTCTCTGCCTTTGAAACAATCATTATTTAGTGGGGGCAACAGATTGGTAACCAATTATTAATAAAACAGACTGGTACTTTCTAACAATGTTAAAAGAGGATAGATGTTGGACTGATAAAATTTTCTTTAAGGTTGGATATTCCAGTGGCCAAGAATCAGACAAAGATTCATAGAGATACTTTGCACAGTGATACTTGATGAACATATTCTATCCTTAACTAATTGTTATATTGCATAGAACTATAAAAAGCTTTGGCATAATTTCCGAAAATGGCCTGTTTTTTGTTTCTTTAGTAAGTCGATGATATATTTAAAGCACAAACACTAACTTAAAATGTAGTATAACAAGAGTTGCTCTTTGTTGCCCTTTATTTAATTTACTGATTTGGTTTCAGTTGATCCAGACTATCAGTGTCATGGACAAAGATGATCCTCCCCGAGGCCATAAATTTTTCTTTGAGCCAGTACCAGAATTTCCTCTCAATCCGAACTTCACCATTGTAGATAATAAAGGTACAGAACATTTTTAAAGTTAAAATTGAGACCTTCAGCTGCAAAATTAAAAACTGGTCTGAGTTTCCCCCCACACACACTTTTTTTGTTGTTGTTTTCCTAGATAATACAGCAGGAATCGTGACTCGAAAAGATGGGTATAGCCGCAAAAAAATGAGCACCTATCTACTGCCGATTTTAATCTTCGACAATGATTATCCAATTCAGAGCAGCACCGGCACGCTCACTATCCGTGTGTGTGCCTGCGATAATCAGGGAAACATGCAGTCCTGCAATGCAGAGGCCTTGGTCCTAGCGGCTGGCCTGAGCACGGGGGCACTCATCGCCATCCTTCTTTGTGTCATCATTCTACTCGGTAAGCTATACTTCCGAATGCTCATTTCACTCAAAGAAGTCTCTCCCTTCTGGTTCAGTGATGGTGCAACCAAAAAGCAAACTTCTCTAGGGCTAAAGGTTGACATTTTTAACTTTTTATTAAAATGGTTCTTTCAGTGGTGGGGGGTGGAAGGGGTGGGGTGGCTGGGTGATAGACACTGGGGAGGGTATGTGCTATGGTGAGCACTGTGGATTGTGTAAGACTGATGAATCACAGACCTGCACCTCTGAAACAAATAATACATTATATGTTAAAAAAAAGAAGATGATAGTAGGAAGGGAAAAATGAAGGGGGGAAATTGGAGGGGGGAGACGAACCATGAGAGACGATGGACTCTGAGAAACAAACTGAGGGTTTTAAAGGGGAGGGGGGTGGGGGGATGGGTTAGCCGGTGACGGGTATTAAAGAGGGCACATTCTGCATGGAACACTGGGTGTTATATGCAAACTATGAATCATGGAACACTACATCAAAAACTAATGATGTCATGTATGGTGATTAACATAACATAATATAATAAAACTAAAACTAAAAAAAATAAAATGGTTCTTTCGATTAGAAAAAGAAAATTGAGTTCTCTCTGAGGATAGGTCTAGCTTTCTAGAGATGGAAGACAGAGATAATATAGCTAATGCTATATACACATACAGAGACAAATATTTTTAAAATCTATTTTATATTACACCGCTTAGTGCTAACTAACCATGGTCACTGTTCTAAGTATATTTAATTTTACAACTGATATAATTTTCATATCAATTCTGTAAGATAAATACTTTGATTCTTCTCAAGAAAGACTAACGTCTACCAATTCACTCATTTAGGAAGGTTTTAACTAGCATTCAGATAAGTCTATTTCAGAATTTTCCTTTTAAACCATTATTCTCAAAACCAAAGACTACCTTTTCAAATAATATTACTAACAAATACTAAGATATGGATATTAGACACCTAACTGGCAAGTGCATTTAAATTGTCAAGATAAGGTAAACTTTTTATTCATACAATTTGTTATACATAGGTGCAAATTAAAAGTTTTACTTCATTTTTTAAAAATATCACTATGACATCGTGGTCATATATTCTCATGCAATGTTTTCTGAAGTCATGCTTTCAACAGCAAATGTTTTATTTGAGCATGCCCTAACAGGACAACAATTTAATTCAATTAAATAGTTGTTCCACTGTAAAACATTCCCCCCCCAAAATTGTTTCCATCAAATATTCATCCAAAATGCTTATGCTTAGGGCATGAGAGCCAGCCAAATTTATGTTCCAATGCTCATATGTGCTGGCTCCTTAAAACTGCAAATCTTTTCAGGCTATCTGGATGAAATCCCTTTGGCCAGATATCCTTGCAGGACTTCAGTGGGAGATTGATAAAAGTGAGGAGAAAACATTTCTCTCAGCTAAAATGATCCAACTATCGGGGCACCTGGGTGGCTCAGTTGGTTAAGCGACTGCCTTCGGCTCAGGTCATGATCCTGGAGTCCCGGGATCGAGTCCCGTATCAGGCTCCCTGCTCAGCGGGGGATCTGCTTCTCCCTCTGACCTTCTTCCCTCTCGTGCTCTCTGTCTCTCATTCTCTCTCTCAAATAAATAAATAAAATCTTAAAAAAAATAAATAAAATAAAATGATCCAACTATTTAGAAAAACATTTTCTCAGGGCGCTTTAGAACATACGTACCACCAATCCACATCTCAGAACTGCTGCTAGAAAGTTGACTCTTATGTAAAATATTTTTGTATCCCCATGGATAATAAAGTTTGGTTTACCATTCAGCTAAGTGCTACTGATATTATATTGTTTTATTTACTCACATAGTTCTACTTTCCTAATTTAGAACACCATGGAAATATGTATATTTCATATTTGATTTTTAAGTTTTCTATATTAAGATAATACACACACAGACATAAAGACATGCATACACACATGGGGGAACAAAAGCACCCCCAAAGTAAGCTTAGATACTATAATATTATGAAACTAAATTGGATAATATTTTTTCTATGCAGAAATCCTAGAAGGCTGCTTCATTATTCTGAAAAGTCTGCCACCTTTCTGCCCTACACAATATAGAAGGCACACATTTCTTGTTTTCCACCTTCCCAACTGGTTGCCTATATGTGGAGTGGTTTTCTATTATTTTAGTTAAAAATTGGTTCCAATTCAGGTTTCATTATCAAAGTTCCTAAAGCATTTTTGCTGTGATTTCATCTTTTTTTAAGTTTTTATTTAAATTCAACTTAGTTAACATACAGTGTAATATTAGTTTCAGGTGTACAATGTAGCGATTCAACACTTCATATAACACCTGGTGCTCATCACAGCAAGCGCGCTCCTTAATTCCCATCACCCATTTAACCTATCCCTCCTTCCCACCTGCCTTCCAGTATCTCTCAGTTTGTTCAATTATAGTTAAAGAGTCTGTTTTACGTGTGGTTTGCTTCTCTCTTTTTTCTTTCCCTATGTTCATCTGTTAATGTTTCTTAACTTCTACATATGAGTGAAATCATATGGTATTTGTCTTTCTCTGACTTATTTCACTTAGCATAATACTCTCTAGCTACATCCATGTCATTGCAAATGACAGGATTTCATTCTTTTTTATGTCTGAGTAATATCCATTGTGTGTGTGTATATGTATATATATGTATATGGTGTATATATATGGTGTATATATATGGTATATATATATACCACTTCTTTATCCATTCGTCAGTTGATAGATACTTGCACTGTTTGCATAATTTGGCTATTGTAGATAATGCTGCTATAAACATCGGGGTACATGTATCCCTTTGAATTAGTACTTTTCTATCCTTTGGGTAAATACCTAATAGGGCAATTGCTGGATCATAGGGTGGTTCTATTTTTAACTTTTTGATGAACCTCCATACTATTTTCCAGAGTAGCTACACCAGTTTGCATTCCCACCAACAGTGCAAGAGGGTTCCCCTTCTTCACATCCTCGCCAACGCCTGTTGTTTGTGCACAGTTACTAAATTTCTAAATTTCTATAGTAAATAGACTCTGCTCTTTGCAAGATAATGATATAGCACGGAGAATGACATTTTAGACCTACCTATTACAGTTTGAAGAAATGTAGTTCTTAGAGTTTGTCTATGTTACAAGGCAAAGTCGAGACAGGACTTTTTAATTTTTTTGGTTCCTTAGACACCTTGGAAGTCAGATGAAACTTATGGGAACTATTCAGAATGATAATTTAAATTAATAAGGATAGGATATATTAGGCAAAGGAAATATATGTATCCAAATTAAACAAGAAACAAAAGCTAAATGTGCTTAATTATTGTCATATGTGCCTTGCTCTAGTACAAGTCTAATGATCATTTGAGATATGTCCTAACTAAAATGCAATATAAAATATCTATGCTTTCTATTGATTTAATAGTCACACATACTCTTACTATTACTATAGTAACTGTATATCTTGATATTCATAATAGAAATACTAAATTTCAGTTACAGATAAATGGAAATAATGATACACTTTTTTCTATTCCTTATCTTAACCTTTCTAAATTCCATTCAATTAATAACCTCAGCCTAGGGAAATGAAGTAGATGATTTTAACACAACAGAGGAGAAAAAAAACTCAGAATAGGTTCTAAGGTCCATTTATGGGAGTTAATAAATATTATATTAGCTAAGAAACCCTTAAAATAATTTGACTATATTGTTGTTCTTTTATAGCCAGAATTTATAGAAGTTTTGAGGAAAGTAGAGAAATTATAAATTCAATATGAAATTTAAAAGGAATCTTTTTTTTTAACTGAATGATTCACTAAATTGGTAGATTTTCAGACCTATGTTGGAGTTAATTAACTTATTTTCATCCTTTAATAGGCGAGAGTACAGATATGTTCCATTTTTATTGAAAAGGTCTTTTTTTTTAAATTATCTCCAAGATGATTCTGAATATAGCTCAGCACCTATAACCTATTCTGTGGAAGTTAAGTAAAGATGCTTCTAATGATTTTTTTTTTTAATTCTTTCTACCAATTAATAGGAACTAAGGAAAGTGTGTTGGCCAATATGACAATATCATTGGACAGGCTTTTAATGGAGTTATAGGGCACTCAAGGGCCATGGTGAAATGCAGTCTCAATGTGAATGAGTTTCCTCTGTGGAATCTCAATACAAAAATTGAGAAAAGAAATGACAGATTTTTGAGCCAACATTTTCTTGTTTTTTAATAAAACGTAAATAGTACTGACAAAACATTTAGCTGCCTAAAGTAAGGGGAATCTGTTTTTTATTTCTCCCCTGCAATGTGCAAGTGTGCTTAAGCAAGATTATCTTTACTTCTTAACTTTTCTTGTATATAAAATTAGGGACTTGGCCTATTTCCAATGGAAAATTTATATTTTGGAAATCATGTGGTCTTTTTCCTTATTTTTAAATATATATGTAAATTGCAAAACGTATTTATTTTGCATACGTTCACTGTCACATATACGCATATGTTAAATTTCAGTAATATAACAAAAAACAAGAAAGTATATTCTATGTGGGGAAGTTCACAGTTAACCTGATACATGGTATGTAAATAATAAAAACAATATAGTGAATCGAGGGATTATAATTAACATTTTAGCCAGAAAGTTCCAATGCAACTGTACAAGTCAAGGAAATCCTCAGTAACAAGATAATTAGTCTGAGCTGTCTTGTAAGATGAGTACAGGTTAAAGATAAGTTAGACTTTGAATTTTATACTGTCGTTTATAGAGTTATATTTCAGATTTTAAGTAGGCTTTCAACACCAAGTCAATAAAGGAATTCAAACAGATATGAGCTACTGGAAGAAATTAGATAAGTAGTATGTATATATTTATGTATATACACACACATATATGCATGTGTATAATATATACACATATATGATGCATATGTATGCATATATATGAATAATGTTTTGCATATATGCCCTTGCATCATTAAGAAAATATTAAATTGTTGCTCAATTTTTCTTGGGATAATAATGACTGTAGCTTTAGAATTTTAGTATTTTTAAGCAAGCAAACCATTGCGGGGAATGAGGTATCACATAATTAACAGTTGGCTAAGTGAATTAGCCATAACTGAATAAGGCTTTTGCAATGCCAGAGCTCTATAGGATAGTGAGTCTTGAAAGTAAATAAAGGGATTGTAATATCTGCTCCTTTACCAATAGAAGACATTTAGTCACTGGCCCAAGGCACCCTGTATTTGTGTAGGGTAGTTACTCTTTTTTTTTTTATTATTATTAAAAGATTTTATTTATTTATTTGAAAGAGAGAGAATGAGAGAGAGCACATGAGAGGGGGGAGGGTCAGAGGGAGAAGCAGACTCCCTGCCGAGCAGGGAGCCCGATGTGGGACTCGATCCAGGGACTCCAGGATCATGACCTGAGCCGAAGACAGTCGCTTAACCAACTGAGCCACCCAGGCGCCCGGGTAGTTACTCTTTATCCAAACGAATCTCAGCATCTCTCACACCACACAAACTTCCCTCAGCAAAGTGTGTTATATCTCATTTAAACCTGAATCCTGGACTCTCACCATTTTCTCTTTGTTGTCGTTGTTGTTAATAGTTTTAGTTGTACTGTTCGCTGCACTGAAGCGGCAGAGGAAAAAGGAACCTCTGATAATTTCGAAAGACGATGTCCGGGACAACATCGTGACCTACAATGATGAAGGTGGTGGGGAAGAAGATACCCAAGCTTTCGATATTGGCACATTAAGGAATCCAGAAGCAAGAGAAGACAGTAAACTTAGAAGGGATGTAATGCCTGAAACTATATTTCAGATAAGGAGGACTGTGCCTCTGTGGGAAAATATTGATGTACAAGATTTTATCCACCGAAGATTAAAAGAAAATGACTCAGACCCAAGTGCACCACCTTATGATTCACTGGCAACATATGCCTATGAAGGGAATGATTCCATAGCAGATTCACTCAGTTCTTTAGAGTCTCTCGCAGCAGATTGTAACCAAGATTATGATTACCTCAGCGACTGGGGGCCTCGTTTTAAAAAGCTTGCTGATATGTACGGGGGTGATGACAGTGACCGAGATTAAGAGTATTGTATGACTTGATCCATGTTTTCGGAAGTACTCTCCTTGTTACTAGATTGAGTGGCCTGCATTCTCTTCCTTGGAGGAAATTTTTTAAAAATTGAAATTACAAACAATACGTAGGTGTTGTCTTAGTAAGGGTTTGCTTAATCAGTAAGTTTCTGTGAATGAATACGAATGATATAGATTTAAAAAAAAAAGTAATAATAACTAGTTCCCTCTCTTTGCCTAACAATCTCTGAAGGAAAGTATACCACATCAATAATCAATAAAAATTACATAAAGGCTTTTTGTGCCTTTCCTTAAATATAAAGACTTTATAAATGTTTTCTTAACTAACTTACAATCACCTTTACTATTTAACATTGTGCAACTGCTTTGTAAATTAATATGAAAAATATATCCCTAAAGAAATAGGAATGACTATTACTGCCATATTTATTTAGTTGAAGAATGTCTTTGTGTTAATTCATTCATATTTTTATAAATGTATATTTATATTTTTGTATTTTTATGAAATAAACTAGTATTTATAAAAATAAATATCATTTTATTTAATTCCTAGAAGCACTTCTGATCTCACTTATAACAGAATGTTTTTTACATCTTTATAGGCAAAACATGATTCACTCAGGGAAAAAATAAAACAGCTAACTTACTGCATGTGATTTGGAACTAGAATATAGCAAGACTATAAAAGAGCTTTAGTATAAGTAATGGTGTTCTGCTTCTGTCACTTAAACATGGACAAGTGTTTATTGAACTACTCATATTTACCCATCAGTAGGATGTGAGACCTTTGAAATATAAACTACTATAAATACGCTTGTAAATGATTAAGTTTTTTTGTACAGTTTTTTCTATAGAATCAACCAATGAATTTTACTTGAGAGTATATGAAGTATATGTAAGGGATATTATGTAGATGACAAAAAAAAAATCTAAATCACTCTTCCTTCATCAATAGAATAGTTTTCAGAATGAAAAGTAATAGTTCTGATTTTCTTTCTCCATGATCAGATAATTCATGGGATATAATCTGGGTGACATTTAAAATGTGTACCAACAAACTAGAGGAGTTTGGGTTTTTTTTAATTGAAAACTTTATTGAGGAGATTCAAAGTGACGGTATATTTGAGAAATTCTTGAACTAGTGACATGTCCACTGGAGATAAGAAACCTTAGGGAATGTGAACGTTTACTAATGACAGGGCTTGTCCAGAAAACAGAATACGGACAAATTAAGACATGGGAAAGAAGGAGAAGAGAGAAAGCCAGAATTGTACATAATAATTATTTGCAAATCTTTAAAAGACTTCCAGAAAACTTGCCTTGGTTTAATCTGGAGAATAAAACCTAAACCAAAAGATAGAAACTTCACAGGGAGATAGCATATTATTCATTTTCTGTGCCATGAATTATCCTTTTCTTCCTCTTTTATTATTCATCTTTTAAGGAGCAAATATCATGCCCAGGGTGGTTCCTAGAGTGGAATTTATATAGAAATTTAACATCCACTAGTCTGTTACCAAGCCTTTTTAAATAGCAAATACCAATTATGAACAAACTTTTGTATCCTGTTACTATGTTATAAAATTTTTGAAGATCATTTCAATAACTTTACCATCAGTAGTTAACACATATTAAAGTTCAATTTGATGCTGAGAAAATAAAACATAATTTGCACTTAAGAAATATCTGAAATTTTTCTAATCATTGGAATTTCCCAGAAAACAATGTTTTTCATTTTAGTTTTCATTTAGAAAGTTTCACTTTTCACTTTAGAAAGTAATTAGTTTTGTGTAAGGCTGTTGAATCACAGACCTGTACCTCTGAAACAAATAATACATTATATGTTAAAAAAAAAAAAAAAGAAGAAGAAGAAGATAGCAGGAAGGGAAAAATGAAGGGGGGGATATCGGAGAGGGAGACCAACCATGAGAGACTATGGACTCTGAGTAACAAACTGAGGGTTCTAGAGGGGAGGGGGGTGGGAGGATGGGTTAGTCTAGTGATGGGTTTTAAGGAGGGCACGTACTGAACGGAGCACTGGGTGTTATACAAAAACAATGAATCGTGGAACACTACATCAAAAACTAATGATGTAATGTATGGTGATTAATATAACATAATAAAATTAAATTAAATTAAATTAAAAAAAAGAAAGTAATTAGTTTTCCCAATGCTAGAGCTATTTCAGCATGAATCAGACAGATATTTGAGGAGGATGACACTGAGTGCTTAAAGTAGTCAGAAAAAATGAATTCGATATCTATTCATACCTCTTATAATCACTTTATTCTATAATCACTAGAAGAATAAGTGGCAATAAGTAAACAAATTAAAAAGAGGCCTATAATGACTGTACGTGCAACACCTGCTTAGAGAAGAAAAAAATATGTTGAGTCAGAAAAGGGGAATTGATAGTTACATTGAGTGCCTGGGTTTACCATGCTTTAAATACTAAGCGCAGCACAACAAACCAAGCTACCTGTAAGTTGTAAATGTACAACTGCTATGAGAAAATCATATTGAGACTACACAGAATAAGACACAGAATAAGATTATGAAGAAATGTTCATTTGACTACCACTTTTCAGCACTTTAATAAAACTGGTTTGAGCTCTCCCTTTCCTTGATCTGAGAATGACTGATACACTGAGAGTTTACGAGGACAGAGCTAACTGATTTCATTCTTGGTAAGTATATGATTGTTTCTGCTATAAATCAAAGGGTATGATTTGATCAAAGAAATTTCCAGACCTGTGAAATATTAATACTTCCTATAGTTTTCTAATAATCTATGAAATTCTTATAATGGGAAAAATGCATTTATAAGTCTGATCAGCATTTTTTTTTCCTCATGGACTGTAGCATTGGTAAAATTTGAGGGAAATGAATTCTTAATGTGTTTACTTTCCAAACAAAATAAATCAGCTAGCTTTGACTGTTTAAACTTAAGATAGAATTAAAGCTAGTTAAGTCACCATTTTTTCCAAACACAATTAAAACTTAATCATTGTTTTAATTTGCATATTAAATAATTTTCAGAATAATATATGTCTACATTTAGGTTTGAAGTTTTTTTTCAGGGAGAGGAACGTATCTGTATTATTTGTACTTTAATAAGTCGTCTGGATAGTATTATCTTCACTATTGCTCTCAGGCATATGAAATAGATTTCAATGATTTAAAAATCAATTTAGTAAAGAAAACAAAACAGCATTAACAACAAAATGAAAACAAACAAATAAGAAAAAAAAAATTCGGGCGCCTGGGTGGCTCAGTCGTTAAGCGTCTGCCTTCGGCTCAGGTCATGATCCCAGGGTCCTGCGATCGAGCCCCACATCGGGCTCTCTGTTCAGCAGGAAGCCTGCCTCTCCCTCTCCCACTCCCCCTGCTTGTTTTCCCTCTCTTGATGTCTCCCTCTGTCAAATAAATAAATAAAATCTTAAAAAAAAATTTAAAAAGAAAAAGAAAAAAAAGAAAAAAAAAATTCTACCATAGCCAGTGGTTGAAGTGACCCCAGCGGATTCTTCCTTCCATTTTGGCACAAGCACCAGATCCTTTATTAAGTTGGTTATTCTTTTATTTTACTCACTCGCCTTCTTTCTAACTCTATTTTAGAGTGGTCCATCTTTCTTTTTTTTTTTTTTCTTAATTTAAATTCTGGCTATTGATGATCTATCCACCCTCTTAGTTACTATACATATCTATATCAATATCTATGTAGACATATAGACATATGAGCATAAAGATTAATTGAAAATTCTCAAATGTAGACTTCCATCTTTGCCTCATTCTTATAATCCAAACATATTTCCAACGAACTATTCTAAATTTCCAATTGGATGTCTAATTAAGTGGGATACACCCAAATTCTAACCTCCAATTTTCATCCCTAAATCTGTTCTACTCTCAACTTGGTTCAAGTTGATTAAAAAAAAAAAAAAAAAAGGCAATAACATCTTACTACTTATCCAGGCCAAAAATCTTGCAATCATCTTTCATTCCTATTATTCCATAATTCTTCACATCCTATATTTTAGGAAATCCTACAGACTATACCTTCAAAATTTGCCTGGTATAGAATGATTTTTTTCATCACATCCCCTGCTACAATCCTGGTCTAAAAGGCTTACCTGGATTATTGCAGTGTACTTCTAAGTGTTCTTTCTTTTTTTTTTTTTTTTTTTAAGATTTTATTTATTTATTTGACAGAGAGAGAGATAGCAAGAGCAGGAACACAAGCAGGGGGAGTGGGAGAGGGAGAAGCAGGCTTCCCACCGAGCAGGGAGCCCAATGTGGGGCCCGATCCCAGGACCCTGGGATCATGACCTGAGCTGAAGGCAGACGCTTAACGACTGAGCCACTCAGGTGCCCTCTAAGTGTTCTTTCTGACTAGCCTTTGCCCCTACCATCTATTTAGAACACAGAATACAGAATGGGTTGCAGTTCTTTCTTCCTTCATTTCTTTCTTTCTTTCTTCTTTCTTTTCTTTCTTTCTTTCTTTCTTTCTTTCTTTCTTTCTCTTTCTTTCTTTCTTTTCTTTCTTCTTTCTTTCTTTTTCTTTCTTCCTTCCTTCCTTCCTTCCTTCCTTCCTTCCTTCCTTCCTTTCTTTCTTTTTTCTTTCTTTCTTTCTTTTCTTCTTCCTTCCTTCCTTCCTTTTAATTAAGTGTGAGCATCTCATTTCTCTATTCAAAATTTATCAATTGTTCTTCACAGTGAAAGTCAGTCCTCACAAAGGATCTACCATATCATAGATCAAGTTCCCATTATCTCTTTGATCTTATTCTCCTCTATTTCCTTAACTCATTTCACTTTAGTTATTCTGGACTCCTTGTTGTTCCTTAAAAATGCTAAGCATTTTCCCTTTGAACTGACTGATCACTATCCTTGGAATTATTTTTCCCCAGATACCCATGAAGTTAACCATAGATCTTCCTTCAAGTCCTGGTTAAAACACCACTTTTAAAACTACAACCCCGCAAACCCATTTCTCCTTTCCCAACTTATTTTAAAATAAGTATTTTCCACAGCAAATATCACCATTGAACATGATAGCTAATTTGTTTATCATTTAATTTTTTCATCTGTCCACTTCTACTAGAATGATTGTTGGTTCACAACTGGTTCCTCTACACCCACGGCAAGGGGAGATGGAAGAAAGAGGCAGGCCACTCCAGATTGAGAGGTGGCAGGTTTCATCAGCAAGGGAACTTACATCTGAAGCTTGTCTTGGGCAGCAACAGGACAAGTAGATCTCGGCACTTGCCTGCCAGAATCTTAAAAGTTTATATAAAGGATTTAACTGAATTCAGTCATATACTCAGTCTAAATAGTCTCAACAACTCCTTACTCTCTTAAGGCTGCATCACTGAAACAGCTCCTAGTATGGGTATGGTGGGCAGAATGTACATTCCAAGGACAGGGGAGGGTTGTAAGAAGTTCTGACTGCCCGGAGTCCAGTTTCTGGGTCAACCTGAGGTCACATCCTCTCAATGACCTCCTCCAACAATGACTGGTCCCCAAATCATACCTTGTTGACATGCAGCAAATATTTGTTAAATGTTAAGTGACATGCTCATTATTTAGATATGATACTTTCTTAATTTGGTAAAATATTATGAATACATAGGAGATTAAAATAAAATAAATGTAAACAAAAAAGAATTATACTCAAATTCATAACAATGTACATGCCTTCAACACAGTATTGATTATAGCCTAAACTGTTAAATCTAGGTACTGTATGCTGAATTCTGGTTGATCATAATTAGGTCACTATTTAAAAAGATCTTTTCAAATTACAGAAAAGCATGATGAATTTTTTCCAGTTTTTTAAAAAAGCCTCACTAAACTAAAATTGTATTCAAAGATCCGTGCTTCCTAAAGAATATGGTCATGGGATTTACTGGATTTCAGGCCATTAGTTCTAAATGTCAGAATCAAAACACAAGCCAACACAAAAAAGGAATTAAATAGCCTCATCTCTGCAGTTTTAATTATCCTTATAATCACCTAATTATTGGGCTGGTTTGGCCCTCTTTTCTCACACTTGGGTAATAGTTTGTGAATAAAGGTAAGCTGAACAACACTATAAAAATGTTTTCTTACTTAAATATGTTCAATTTCATTATAAATTTCAGTCATAATTTTTAAAAAATAAATATTGTTTGATAACAATTTTATATGGAATAGAAACACCAGCTATTTAGGCCATTATGTTAAAGCTAGCAATCTATAGACATTGGGCCTTATCTTACCTACAGTCTTTGTTACAGTTGTTCTTTGACAGAATATTATTACCTAATATAGTATTAAGAAACAAAAATCACCAAAGTATTGCTAGCATTTAAAAATCAAGATATTTCACCCATAAATAATTCTCTCTCAATTTTCTTATGGAACCTACTAGTGAAATTAGGCAGTTTTCCATTATTTTTATGTGTCACCCAGTAAATTTCACAAATTGCCAGTTCATGGCTGGTATTTTCTTATTGTTTCTAAACACATAATTATGGAATTTTGATACTAGTCATTTTTCAATAACATATACTATAAATATCTTTCACAAATATGTGACTTGTGTTTTCACTGTAATTAATTTCAATGTAACCAAAATTATATATACTACGGTTTGTGGTTTCCCTGCTATATTTTTGCTTGGTTTTCTATGTATTCTTATTACTAATTCAGCTCCAAACTGTCAGTTGTCTAAATTTTCTCTCTAGAGATACAGAAGCATAAAAAAGTAGAGAGCTAATGTGATCTCCCTGAAGAAATCTTTCCTTCAGTCACTGAACTGCTCCAGTGAGAGGGACTAATTGCCTTCTATGCCAGGTGCCTCCTGGTACCTCCTCTCGCCATTCACCTGGGCAGTCCCTGGATCGCTCCTTCAGAATTGGAGTCCTGAGTCCTGTATCCCATGTCAAGCACTTCGTTTTTCTTGTTCTTTCTTTCCATCATGTTAAGGATAATTTGGTCTATTTATCTCTTCAATGACGTTACTGCATATTTGTGTCTAATTTTATAGTTCCACTATGTTTTAGACAAACAGAAATTCTTTAGTAATCTATTGTCTTTTTGCTCTATTTGGTACCTTGAAGTTTCACTAGTTTGAAGGAAGTATTTCAACTCCTTGGTCACCAGAAATTTCTCTATGGATATTTACACAACTACTTCATTAATTTGTATGACCTGCTTGTTCCTCATAGACATTAAGCATTTGAGTTTGTAGTGCCTATTATAAAACATTGACCAGAATTCTAAAATATTTATGAATGCTATTATTAATAAATCTTATTTTTGTGATTTTAATTATTATAAATTTAGTATATGATCATTAAATAATAACCTCACATATATGTATTATAAGGAAATATATTCTTGAGATGAATATAAACATTCAGATCTGGTTTTGTCTATTTGGCTTTATTATGCCCATTCAATCCTACTTTTCAGTGTATATTATCCTACAAAATTCACTTAAAAACTTTCACATACTTGGAAATTCAGTATGCTCATATTCATTTAATATTCATGTACAACATGCTCTAGAACAGTAGGCATATAAACAACAATTGAAACCAAATAAACCATATATCTCTATATATTTATTGAATTAAGTTATAATCATCAGAGTATATCACATTTATAAACGCTCTCTAATACCAACTTTTAAAGAATGACTCAGTTGTGTGATATGTTAGTTTCAAATTTATTTTTTCATAGGAAACATATTGGTGCTTTTTTCTACTAATTATAGGAATAGTATACTGAGGAAAGCAATCCTTTTAAAGAAAATCATTCTTTCAAATTATAATTTACTTTTTTTCAGGATGGTATATCAACCAAGAAACTTCATTGACAGGATATTAGAAAAGTTAATTAATGTATTAATTTTATAAATCCTTATTAATTGCTAGCATTATGTGAGACTAGTTGAACAATAAAAACAAAAATAGTACAATGCAGAACCCATTCCTTTTAAGAATTTAGAATTCAATTCAATAGACAAAACATAAACACGCATAACTAAACTATAATGTGGTATGTGATTAGGGCTTAGAAATAGTATAAAGATAAAAGACAAAATAATATTTTTTGGTTTCACATTTGTTTCACAATTATACCTTTCAAAAATAGGTAAATGAGAATTACTATATCCAGTAAAAATCAAAGTAATCTCTGAATAGAATGTGGTAAGAAACTGTTTCTACTTCATGAACTCAGTAAATTTTGATACTGAAATTTAAGGTCACAGTGCAATGAGGACACTGACACCATTTTTTGATTTTTGACTACTGACAGTTTTAATGTCTCGCCCTTCCATCTTCTTGAGCCCCACATCCAGACAAGCTGATAAGAAAGTCTGGGTGTTCCTTCCTTGGGCACAGGCAGGAAATTCAATTCACATACATCCAACCAGAGGAGCAACCTTTCATCCAGCCCTACTCTCTAACCACAATAAAAACAGTCATTTTGGACTTACTTGAGAGGCTTTCAGTATTCTCTCCAGAGGAGTCAATTATATAAATAACAAAGATTTTCATACCTCACCGGTGTGTCTGCATGGCGTCTTTGGTCTCCACATCCAAGTCACACTTTGAGCAGGAGCCCATCTACCTGTGCAGGAGAACGCAACACACAAATTACAACTAAGTTTTTGTTATCTAAAAATGGTAATTTTATAAGGCTAAAAACAGATAAAATTGTTGTTGTTGTTTTTTAATATTTTATTTATTTATTTATTTATTTATTTATTTATTTATTTATTTATTTATTTAGAGCTTGAGTCGGGGAAGGGCAGAGGGAGAGAGATAATCTCAGGCAGACTTCAACCTAGGCGTGGAACCCAAAGTGGGTCTCAATCTCATGACCCTGAGATCATGACCTGAGCTGAAATCAAGAGTCAGACGCTTAACCAACTGAGCCATCCAGGTGCCCCAAATTATGTTTTTATAAACATTTAAAAATAAATATTTGTCACTACCTTTTTATCCACATCTTAATGGTACTTTAGAAATATCTAGGAGATATCTAGAAATTGCTTTATTGAGATATCATGAAATTGCTCAAATCATCATTGTATTCATTTATTAAATGCAATTATTTAGCATAGAGCATATTTGTGTGATGTGCATTTGGTGATTGATAGACTAAGGAAGTTGGTAAATAGAGGAACAGAATAGCTACATTAACATGCATTGAAGCTTATATGTGTTAGGCATTGTACTCAGCATTTTACAGTGATTATTCACTTAAGTCTCAAAAGTCTTTTATTTAGGTATTACTTTGTCTTCATTATATATAACAGGGAACTAAAACCTATATAAAGTTACAAGTTAGTAAAATATGAAGGCAAGTTTTAAATCTAGGCAACCTAACCGAGTAGGGAAGGCTCCACTTTTAGCCAGTATCCTATATTGGATCATCACTTATGAAACTGAAAGCATGGTAGTTGCACTGAGCTAGGAATTGTTTAATCATATATTTGTCTCAGATAATACCAATCATATTCAATTTGATTAAAAATATAATGAAATGGCTGGTTTAGTTGGTAGAGCATGCAACTCTTGATCTCGGGGCTGTAAATTCAAGCCCCACATTGCGTGTAGAGATTACTTAAAAATAAAATCTTTTAAGAAATAATAAAATGTCCAATAAGAGTTTGGAGTTTTGCAAAACTAAAGGATATAAAATATTTTTTCTTGTAAATGAAGGGATTTGAAATTATACAAGCAAGTTCGAGATAAGGATATTACCTGAATCTGAAGACATATAATTTTTAAGAATAAATAGCAAAAGTTAACAAAACTGCAGTATATAAAAAATGTATTAAAAATTTATACTCTGCTATAGTATTAAGTAAGTGGTTCAGTGCAGTACAGTACATACAACACAGATTTATTGTGTACTTATAGTGAGCCAGGAACTGAGTCTACATTATCATTCCTTAATGACATGAACTTCAAAAATAGGCTGAATGGAGCAATGGGACTTTCATCATTGAAATGCTTACTATTAAATAACAACATGAATACTAATCTCTACTTTATATTTAAAAAAGAATCCAATGAGTCAATAAATAGTTTTATTAATTATATAAACATGGCAAAATGTTAGGATAATGTCCAAAAAATATCACCAACAGTAAAATCTAAAATGCCACAATATGGACAAGATTTCTGTTGGTTATCTTTTTCTTAGATGGGGAAATTAACCTGTGATTGGGAGAAACTCCCACAGAATTTTGTATATTATTAGTATGCCTTGGAAAATAAGTCATATGGAACATGTGTAGGTATGCCTACTTTTCCTTAAATACTAAAATATATTTGGATTTGTTTTTAATCTTCTGTTAACACTAATAATAATAGGTAAATTTGTACACCTTGAAGCCAAGTAATAGTGGGAAATGTGCCCTGTTCTCTTGCATAGGACTGGGGCAGAGGCACTAGAAAGCACTAGCACTAAAAACAAAGATCTGAGATCAGAAGTGAGACCTTATGTCCTGCATTTCCATACCATGCTTTCAAACCTTTGAAAGACCACTTTTGAATTAATCTATAGAGCAAGCAAATTAAAATGGTGCCTGGCAGCAATTAAGTCTAATCCCATGAAGGGATACTGAACATCACACTTATCATTAGCCACATTCATTCTAAAGAGGCCAATTTGGAATTTAGGAATATCTTGCTAGGATGAAAGGATAGAGGAATGGGCAATGATGACACTAGTCCCATTATTTTTTCTTCTGGACACTGATTAAAATATATGGCTTCTTTTCCATGTGTATTCAATTAAAGCAAATCACAGAGGTGAGCCAGGGAGACATTTTGATGGCTCTCCACTCTGCTCCATACACATATCCACCTATTCCCCAAGCATGATTATTTTTATTTTTATATTTTTGTTATTTGAGTATGGTTGACACACAATATTACATTATTTTCAGGTGTACAACATAGTGATTCAACTTCTCTATACGTTATGTTATGTTCACTACAAGTGTAGCTACCATCCGTCACCATACAATGCTACTATAATACCACTGACTATATTTTCTATGCTGTGCCTTTTATTCCTGTGACTTTTTCATTCCATAACTGGAAGCCTGTATCTCCTCAATGATGGAAAATTTCATACATTGCCAAGGGCAAAACTAGAATACATATAATCTAGACAGATAGCTAGATAGATATAATATTTATATCTATAATATATGTATATTAAAAAACCAATATAATAATATCTTCCGAAAGTGTAGAGGATCATCTATATATGTCATCTGAGAGTGTTTATACATTCAGACTTTAATGAAAAAAAAAATCATACTTTGAATTACAACTCGCCCAATCAATAAGAAAGAACAAGTGGTGAGGCTTACAGTATTCTAAATATTCTCCTTATTTTCTTGGTGAATGGTAGCTTCCTGTATTGATGGCATCATGCTAATAAATTGCCTAACTTACAAAAAATGTCGCTAACAAATTCACACTTGTTTCAGTTTTAGAACTGTTGATGTACTTGCTTAATGAAATAAGGCATCTGATCAAGAAATAATCATGTAATAGATGTAGTTCTTACTTGGGTATTTATTTATTGAATTATGTTAACCTAATGAAGTGCTGGAAATGTCGATCTAGTGCTACTAGATCAGAGAACAGACATGCTCTGAATAGGAGAGTTGATTATACTGATCTAAGCATCAGTTAATAAAATAGTGGGGAAGTTATTTCCATTTCATGGTCTATAAAATTAGTTCCTTAACCTTCCAGCTATAATGAAAGATTGTATTTTGCATTTTTTCATTATTAATCTACTCTCATACTTACTTATTATCATGAAATTATATGAAATATTCTCAGCCTTTATTCATTAAAACTTTAATGCAATAACCATCAGTTTTACTCACTGAATAACAAATAATTTAGAAACAATGTTAAAAGATATTTAAATGCAATACTTGGTTAAATGAAAGAGTGATCTGAATTCCTAAAAAAATTATTTAAAAATCTACTCTAATTCAGTTTAAATTAATAGAGCTAAACTCCTTGCTGTTGGATCATATATGACAAATTAATTAACTAACACGATTTGTTTTTGTTTTCAGCAGTCTAACAAAAAAGTTTTTATTTATTCTCTAAATACTATATTCATCTTCCTTTTAAGAATAAATATACATGTCACCAAGCAACAGACACCTATAAATAAAATAATATTTCAGAAGAAAAACTAATGTGTACTTAACAATTTTAGGCATATGTTTTTAGTAAATATCTGCATATGCAGCAAAAACACCTATGTGAATTGGGATCAAGGAAGTGAACTTAAGAAGAGGAAATTCTGCTCATCTTTGAGAGAAAAGCTCTTTTTATAGATTCCTATGAAAGGTCCAAGAGGAAAAGCAGTAAATGTAAGTGATCAAAAAGAATAGCTCCAAGCTAAAAAAATATGCTATAAATCTCAAAAGGTAGTTGCATTTTCAAGATTTTTTTTAAAAGTAGAATTCTGTTCTGAGGAAAAAAGAAGAAAGTTCATCCTTATTCTTCTTCAATTCATGAGGAAAAGGAAATTACCTCATTAAAATTTAATTTAAAATTAAATCCCAAATAGAACAAAATCAACCATAGAAATGAGTTAAGTTCTAATCCACTGAGAACAAAGATGACAATGATTTAAGGAATAATATGCTCATAGGAAAGTTCTTATGTGCTCTTACAGCATTCATTATCTTTCATTATACAAATGTCCTTTATCAATACAAAGCCTAGCAATGCATCTTGATAGGAGAAAAAAATAAGTAGCCAGAGAGACAGTAAACAAAAAAGAACACACATCTTTCCCTGGTTTACCTTGCCTATCTTATTTAAATTATATTTTTTCACCATTTCCTCTTTGGGAGTTGTCAAGTGTCCATCATTACCAGTTTACTTAGTTTACTATGAAAGTATCATCTCCCTGCCTTTAGGCACTGAGCCAGTTTTTGCATAGTACCATTTACTGATTTGACCAACTATCTTCTTACTCACAAATCAAAGTTTACTATTTTCTGGAGACCATTAGTCTCTTTACTACAAGCAAATTTTCTCTGCTTTCTGTGCTCATTCACATGGTATTTCAGAAGTCCTAAGATATTCTTTGCCCTCTACGGGTAATAGAGAATGTGGTGGAAGGGGGAAGAATTGAGGAACTGGAAGAGAGCTTCCATCTTTTCTGGAAGTACTCTGTTAATCTATACTTTGTTCTTAGCCCACTATCATGGGCTATTTCATCATCAAAGTAATGGAAAGGGCCTCCAGAATTTTGCCCACTCTTCAAAATTATAAGATACATGTTGGACTTTTCCAAAAGCATCCTCTTCTGTTCTCTCTGTTCTGTTTTGATGACAACAATAAAGTAACTTTCCTATTCAGGAACTTAGTCAACATCTAGCTAAGAAGAGAAAGGAAGCCACATTGTATTTTTGTTAATATATCTCTGATCTGTTTATGTGAATTTTGTTTGATTCTCATGGAGCAACATGTCCACCTGACTCTGGGAGGTATGACTATGGTACATTGAAAAATGGGACATAGAGTGCCTACAACTTCTCCCATCAAGAATTGTAATCTATCCCCCCATGCCATGAATTAGGGCTGCTGGCTGGCATTTGCACTTGTTTAATCAAATAGAATATGGCATAAGTGACCTGTACAGGTTCTGAGCTTATCTTCCAAAAAGACTTGCCGTTCGACCCTTGCCCTGAGAAATAGTCCTCCCTCATATGAACAAGCCCGGATACTCTCCTGGAGGATAAGAGATCATACTCATATAAAGAGAGCCTCTAGCTACTCCAGCTAATCCCCCAGAACTGTGATCAAGCCCAGAAAATAGTATCCAGGCCAATATGAGAAGGACCACTCACCTGAGCCTCTACCAAATTGCCAATCCATGGAATGGTGGGTTAAGTGAAATGGTTTTGTTTTATACCCGTCAGTTTGAGATAGCTTGTTATATAGCAACAGGTAGCAGAAGCACTGGGAAAGAATCTCATGACTATCCCCCTGCTTCCCTGTAATTTTAAGTACATAAAATTAGGTGAAGAGTAGGTGTTTGGAGATCGGAGGGCAGAGATATTTCAAGGGTCTCTTTGTAAGCCTCAAAGAAGTATTTAATGATACATTTTTGTCCTCATGTTTAATTCATCAAAAAAGAAAGATGTCATATACAGCGTGTTCAATATGTTTAACTGAAGAAAAGGATTATATGCAAAAGAGAGGACAGAGTTAGGAGAACCAACAAGGGAGAGTGAATGACAATGAGAAGAGTTTTCACCCATAGTTCAAAAAGAATAAGGAGACAAGCAGTGTGACAGGAACAAAGTTTGGAACAGGGTCCCTGTGGGTAAAGAAATCTGTCTAATAACACACCCATAGCAAACAGAGAGGGACATCAATATTTTGACCTATCTTCTTACCCTCTTATCTATTTCTGGTACTTCCCATTGGCTAAACCCAATGGAAAGCTAAAAGATAAGGAAGCCCAGGGATGCAACATATTAGATGTTAGCATCTTGTAGCACAAAGCAGATCAGCAAAGCTTGGAAAACTGATCTGGAGAGGCAACAGAAATGAACCATCAGGTTGTCTATTATGAGACATCTTAAAAGTCCCTTTCAACATCCATAACACTCTACACATATAAAGTTAGTGTTTCCTGAGCAAACTATGTGCCAGGTATCGTGCTGAGTGTTTTATGCGTTTAACCCTCCTGGAAACAGTGTGAGGTTAGTACCATTGTTATCCCTATTCCATGGCTGAGGAAACCAAAGCACAGAGAGTTATTTCCCAAGGTCATAAAACTAAAAGGAAGATTCAAACAAAAGACAGTTTGGCTTCAGAATACATGATTTTGTTCACTTCTCTGAACTGTTTAATTACTAGTGAAATGAGTAATAGTGACAGCCCTGGAAACTTAGAACTAAGAAACACTACTGAAATTAATGGGTGGAAATTAAAGGAAGTTTTTCAAAAGGAACCAAATTCTAGAGGTACATGTATTACCTCCCTATCATTTCCCACAAACATTTAGCAGACTCACCCAGGAGCTACATTTACACATATGCTCAGTCAGGTTGGAAGAGATGGTCATGCTCGCTCTACCCCTACCCCACACAAATTATACCCGAAAATCCAGAAGCAAACTCTAACACAGTGCTTTGTACTAAAACTTGTTTAATATATACGTTGTAGCTATTCAGTCAGCAGATCACTCAACTGTCCTAAGCATGTTTCCTAAAAATCTCCTAAAGGGATTCTGAACAAGCTGAATGACTGTATGTGTCAACTCTTTCCAAAGGACACAACCCCAGTAAACATTCTTTCAACTCAAGGCAGATAGTACCTCTTATCAACCTGAATATTATAGGACTATGATTTGCTTCAGAAACTTTAAAAGAAATTGTCATATTGTTTGTCAATCAAAGATTATTCTCAAGAGAAAACTATTTTGACTTATTTTATTTTATTTAAAGATTTTATTTATTTATTTGAGAGAAAGAGAAAGAGAGAGACTGAGCGAGCATAAGCAGCGGGAGGGGCAGAGGGAGAGGGACAGGCAGACTCCCTGCTGAGCAGGGAGCCCAATGCGGGGCTCAATCCCAGGACCCTGAGACCATGACCTGAGCTGAAGTCAGACACTTAACCAACTGAGCCACCCAGGCGCCCCTATTTCAAATTATTTTAGAAAGATATTACCAAAATAGCCAATCTATATAAATTCTTATGGTTTCAATCTTCATAAGAAATGTGGAAATTTAATTTAATTCTAAATGTCTGGGATGGAATTACAAACTCCTATATAAATTATAATAATATTCTGACTAATCAAACATATGTAAGAAAGCAATTAACCTACATGTATAGATGTCTATTATTAGAAAACATTCTGAAGGTCAAACTATAATTATGTAATTATTCCACAGTCCAAAAAATATATACTATACCAAAAACAAAAGATCATTTGGGGGAAGTATTAGACTTTAGCATTATGGCAATAACTTCCTAATGTTAATAAACCTGTAGATATGTAAAGACTCTTGGATTCCTAAAGTCTGAAAGTTAATAAATTCTCATGAAATGTGACCATGATGATCAATGATGATTTAGCAGGCTTCTGTAGTTTATTAATTTTCGCACTGTTTCAGTAGAAAATATGAGAAAGAAGGATCCTTTATCTAAAATAAATGGTCCCTATTTCTTGGTAACAGACTGTCTTTTTAAAATACAGTGACTAAAAGTAAAATAAGGGGCATTTGAAGTTCAAAAGTCAACCCAAATAATACACTGGATGAATGTACACATTTTCTTTTGTTTTTCAAAAATTTAATAAATTAGATCCCTTTAATGCACTAGCTATACACCTACTTTTTTTCACCTTCAGCTGTCTCTCACAGTACTGTGGTGACTCCAAGAGAACAGAGAGTAAATTCTACTTATCCTTAGTACATGCCATATGCCAATACTATGGAATTAGTAACATGTATTTCTTGGCTACCTGAAAGGAAATATTTGGGTGAATATTCCTTGTCTTCAAAGAGGAAAGCAGAGTAGGAAAACCTTACCTCAAAAACTCAGGGAGTATTCAAAATGATGCTGTAGGAAGAAAATTAAATGAGTGACAACAATTTTTCCAAAGGGACTGTCTCCACTGAAAAGACTTACTGAATAGTAATGATAAGGTCAAAGATCATTTTCCTGTCCTCTGTCAGTGAGAAAAGTAACAAAAGGACAATCAGTGTCAAAGAATCTGTGAAGATCTCTCTTAGCAACAGTGCCTATAGGATCAGTGAACCTATGCCTGAGAGAAGTACTGCTACTCAGAGACACGATGGCCAAAAATAATTCATTTAAATAAAGACGGTATCTGGAGGAAACCATGTTTCTGAGAGGTTTACTGAGTGACAGCCCTGTTAAATAATATCTCTTTTCAGAAAGAAAGACATGAGTAATTGATCACAGAGAAACTGGCTTACTTGATTTTATATCTAAAGAACACTTTCTCTAAATCACTAGGATGAATCACCAGTTGGCATTCATTGCAGTCATATACCAGTGAGAGCAGATGGAATATAAAATGGTATGAAACATGTCTACTGAGAAAACAAGCATTTTAAAAGTTAATGAAAGACAAAATAACAAGGGTATAAAGTAGGCTTAGGGAATGTTAATGTAATTACAGCATAAAGAGAACCCCTACACTTTTAATGATTACCCAAATGGGAAGTGATAATAGTAGTAATAATAATACCAGTAATACATTCATCATTTTTCTAATTATCATCTTGAGCACTTTAAGTATATCATATTACCTGATCCTAAAATAACATTTGAGAGGTATGCTTTTAGTAATCCTATTTTATTGAGGAGGCAAATGTGACTCAAAAGTTAAATAAACCTTTAGGGGGCTGAAGATCCAGCATTCAAATTAGACAGATTCATCCAAGTATGTTAGTTCACAAATGTTATGCTATATCAATTACATTAAACCATATTTTGAGAATTGGGTTCTTTGTATTAACAAATAGATAAATGCAAGAATATTTTGTGGAATGCCTCAATATTTATTAACTCAAACATTTCAGTACTTACTATTTACCAGGGCTTTTGGCTATTAGAGATAAAATGGTAAACAAAAAAGACAACACCTTACCTTACTTTACCTCAAGTTACTTAATATTTTAGTGGACAGTACTCAATATTATTTATTGAGCATTTATTATGGCTTTGCTACTATTCTAGGCTCATTAAATCTATTAATTGATTTAATATATCATTGAGGTATGGCTATTATTTTTTTAAAGATTTATTTATTTGAGAGAAAGCGTGAGCAGGGGGAGGGGCAAGGAGAGGGAGAGAGAATCTCAAGCAGACTCCATGTGCTGAGCCCCGAGCCCGATATAGGGCTCGATCTCACAACCCTGAGATCGTGACCAGAGCTGAAACCAAGAGTCCGACGATGCTTAAACAACAGAGCCACCCAGGCGCCCCTGAGGTATGACTATTATTACATGAATTTCTGATACGAGTAAACAGACAAGGAGACATTAAATAGCTTAAGTTCTCACAGTTAATAAATAACAAAGCTGAAAATATCCCCCAGGCAGTCTGCTTCTAGATTCTGCAGATGTGACTATTATATAATAATCCAGGACTATTTTATCAGAGGGCTTTCACAGTTTCTCAACGACTCATTTTAGTCAACCCAAAAGCTGTTTCTTTCAGGATGGATTATTTAATGGACTCTAAAGATGAAAAAAAAAAAAAAGTTTCTGAATAAGTTGTAGTCTATAATGGGAAGATAAACCAGCCTCAAATATCAGCCAGAATTTGTGGGGCTGGAGATCAGGGAGAACACGGCCATGCTTCTGCTTCTGTGGAGCAGGGCTGTCTGTCTGCCAACTGTAATACTGACCGTGATTTAGTACATGAAAGAGAAAGAAACTCTTATCCTTCTTAAGTAGTTAAATTATTGTTGTATCTCTGTTACAGCCTAACTTCACCATGACGAAAACAAGATGATTATTAAATAATTTATTTCAAGTCTTCTCATTACAAAAGGGTATAATTAACTACCAAAGAAACCATGTATTTGGAAGAAAAAACTGAATCTGGCTTCTGTATTAGCTGTCCTCCAAATATAGAACAGGAGCAATTTTAGATTTGCGAACATTTACCAAATGTTATCCTTAGGGGAACTGGAATCCTAATGCCATTTAGATGAAACGCCCCATACTTAGTAAATTCTATCTGGAAATCCAGCCAAGACTTTAGTATCCTATTCATTTTGCTATTTCCCAGCCTGTATTATTTATTTAAATATCAGAATAGGAACCTGCATTTCTACTGAACTTTTCTTAGAACTTTTTTCCTCTTTTAATGCATGTTGCATTTATGAAAATGATTCGGCATTAATTCTGTTCTGATTTTGATCCAGACTGAGGTCATTCAGTAAATCTGCCACGCTAGAAAAAGGGCTGAGTTCAGTGGTGCACATGCTATTATAGTCAGACCTTGTGTATTTTTCAATACCAGAGGTACTTTTAACCATAAGTATCTCATGAACTATTAGTATGTTTTCAACACCACATTAATGAGACAGAAGGATCTGAAAGATAAGCATTATTGGTATTGGCTTGCCTCTGCTTCTGAATTTCAAGGTCAGTCAGCGCGAGGCCTGCTTCTCCCTCTCCCACTCCCCCTGCTTGTGTTCCCTCTCTCGCTGTCCCTCTCTCTGTCAAATAAATAAAAAAAAATTTAAAAAAATAAAAGAAATGGAAGTAGGGGCAAAGGGGTGCCTGGCTGGTTTAACTGATTCAGCGTCAACTCTTGATTTCGCCTCAGGTCATAATCTCAGGATCGTGAGATGGAGCCCCACGTCGGGCTCTGTGCCAGGCGTTGAGCCTGCTTAAGATTCTCTCTCTCCTTCTGCCCCTCCCCTCTATGATCTCTCTCTCTCAAATAAATAAATAAATTATTCCAAGTCTCTGCTAACATAGAGTCAGGGCCACATTATGGCTTTCATGAGCCATAGGAAGTTTTGCTTTTGTGGGTTCCTTCTTCTATAAAACAACTGCATTTTTATCTTACATCTTGAAATAAAGATATATTTCATAACCATAATATTTACCCATATAGTGTGTATTACTCAAAGATTTTTAGTGTTTTCACAAAATTGTGCATCCATTGCTACATTTTGTTTCTACTACCACATGTTCAAGAAATTTTAGTACATTTTATTATCTCCCCCCAAACTCCACTCCCCTTAGCCATTACCCTTCTATTTCCTTTCTATCATATACTGAACCACCGAAATGGTGCTCTTTTGCCTATTCTACTGTCTCCAATGTAGTAAAGGTGGAAATATATGTATAAAGGTAAATTACTTGGGATAATGATGTAAGAAATAGATGGAGCAGACCCAATATACTAGCTCAGACCTTTATATGATAAAGAAAGAAACCTCTATCTTGCACTTAGGTACATAGGTAATAAGTTTCCCTCCCAACCCTAGGCAAACAGTAACATACTTTCGGTCTCTATAGATTTGCCTATTCTGTACATTCCATATAAACAGAATCATACAATATGTGGCCTCTTATGACTTGCTTATTTCATTTAACACAATGTTTTCAAGGTTTATCCATGCTATAGCATGTTATCAGCATTCCTTTATTTTTATTGCCAAATATTATTTCATTGTTTGGATATATCAAAATGTGTTCATCGGTTCATCAATTAATTTGTTTCCACTTTTTGACTATTATGAATAATACTGCTATGTACATTCACAACAAGGTTTTGTGTGAAGATATGCTTTATTTCTTGAGAATATAAGGATTTGTATTAGTTGGTGGTTTTTCTATTTATCCTACTAAAGACTAGTTTTAGAGCAATTCTAGGTTCACAGCAAACTTGGAAACAATCATATGGAACATCCACCTAATGCACAACACTAACTGGATTTTCTCCCAACCACTCCTTCATGTACACGCCCGCAGACACACACCAACTAGCCAAAAACAAGTTCATGGCTTATGTTTATTTTATCTTTGTCACTATTGACAACTATACTCAATATAGTTGTAACAAGAAAATTAGGTGGGAGGGAGGTTGGAAGCAAGAGATTTTTTATTTTGTTTTTATGAGTGTGATACGAGTAGAACAGAGTCATGCCACTGTGAATTGAATAAGGAAAGAAGATGAAGAAGGAAAACAACACAGGTAGAAGATTCCATCAAGAAATTCCAGAATTAATTTTAGAAAAGTTTGTTTGTTGTATTTATTGAGTTGACTTTTGTTTTTTTTTTAAGTCATTCCTTTGTACGTATTACTAGTAAATTGAAGATAGGTGACCTGTGGGATATAATGAAAATGCAAGGAGTGCCTGAGTGGCTCAGTCGTTAAGCGTCTGCCTTCGGCTCAGGTCATGATCCCAGGGTCCTGGGATCGAGCTCCACATCGGGCTCCCTGCTCCGCGGGAAGCCTGCTTCTCCCTCTCCCACTCCCCCTGCTTGTGTTCCTTCTCTCGCTGTGTCTCTCTCTGTCAAATAAATAAGTAAATAAAATCTTTTAAAAATTAAAAAAAAAAAAGAAAATGCAATTACCTTTTTAAAATTAATTTAGTAAAAAAAGGTATAAAATGCTAGTTTTTAAAATTTACTTATTTTTTAATTATTTACTTATTTTGAGAGTGCATGTGAGTGGGGATGTGGGCAGAGGGACAGAATCGCCAGCAGACTCCCCACTGAGCACAGAGCAGGGCCTGCTCTCACTCCCCTGAGATCATGACCTGAGCCAAAATCAAGTCAGACATTTAACTGACTGAGCCACCCAGGAGCCCCTACAGACTGCTAGTTTTAGTCTAGTATTTGTTGCTACCTTCCTTCAGAGTAATCACATTTTCAGCCTAGCAAATGACCATGCACAATAAATATCATTTTCTAATGCCCCTTGCAGCTAGTGTGCCCATGTCACTGACACCAACCACTAGGGTATGAGCAAGATTCATGCGTTCAACCACTAAAACGGTACTCTTTGCCTGTTCCATCACCTCTAATGAAATGCAGTAGAGGGTAAATTACTAGAAATAATGATGTAAGAAATAGATGAAGCAGACTTTATGTGGTAAGTTATGTTTTTCATCTTGTACATAGATGCAAAGGTAGTAGGTATGCCAAAAGTCATCAAGTGTCAGAAACATGCTATCTACTTGGTTACAGGTTTGGGAATGTTCATTTCCTCAAAATTATCAAACTCTGAACTTGTTTTAATGTCAAATATCCTCAGCCACCCAAGCCAGAGTGTTGTGGATTAATCATTTGCTATGAAGTTTAGTCCATCTTTTCTCTTTGGTCATTTCCTCCCTCGCCTGGTAGCTAGCTTCTTGACCCTTCCAGCTTTGAATCACACACACACACATAACACACATGCACACACAGGAAAGGAGAGATAAGAAAGTTGCTATAAAACAGCTCAAACCTTTCTCTGTGTGGTCCACATCTGGTACAAACATGCACGTACATTTGAAATTCTGTGGGCAAGTGTTTATTTCTAGATTTGGTAGGATGTTTCTCCATTACATCTCTTTCAAAATATCTGATCAGTGTAACTCTTATTACCTCCAAATTTCTTAGGCAAAAATTACCTTCCACAAGTAAATATGGAAAAAAGACAACCTGCATATGTAAACGGCTTAGTTCAATATAAATTAAGTTTATTTTATACTCATTCAACAGTCTGATAAACACATAGGCATGTAAGGGAAGTTGGGAACTATAACCTAGATATAGTCCCAGGAAGAAAAATAAATGATTTTGGTGAACTGGTAGCCAGAATAATAGCATTCTACCCCAGACTACAGTGGCTCCCTAATTTTAGTATACCTGTCACCCCCTTTCACTGGTCCCACTGAAGTCTTTTTCTCTAGACCTGAACTGTGAAAGAGCATTTTTCATCCATCCTCTTTTGTAAGGAAGACTTTGAAAAGATCTTGGATAGAGTACTCCAACTATATCTCCAGAAAAGTCCTTGCTATTAAATCTGTTGTTTGTTTGTGGCAATTTTATTACTTCAAGTTTAACCTGGAGTCTCTGTCTGAGGGATTCTAGACTCACACTAAAGATTCTAGGGCAACATTTTGACAATTTGTATTTGAGACTGATATCATAATTGTGCCTTTGGTAGAATTTCAATTCTAACTCTTAGGGAATAGTAAACTCTTAGAGGAAAGGTGAGTAAAATTGGGGGCACCTGGGGGGCTCGGTCAGTTAAACATCTGCCTTCAGCTCGGGCCATGATCTCAGGGTCGTAGGAGCAAGCCCTGAGCATGGGGCTCCCTGCTCAGTGGGGAGTCTGCTTCTCCCTCTCCCTCTGCTTCTCCCCCATGCTTATGCTCTCTCTCTCCACCCCCCGCCTCAAATAAATAAATCTTTTTTAAAAAGTGAGTAAAATTAGAGAGGCTGAAAACATAGGAAAAAACTGAGGTGGGGAAAATTTCTGAGAAGATGAAAGTCAATGAGTACAGAGCATAGTTGGAGGTATTTCTTTAGATGGGAAAAGAATGAAACAAATTGATGCAAATACAAGTAATTTTGTTGGATTTCTGATAGGAACTTGGGTGAGCTTCTACTTACTGGCATCTGTTCTCTACCAAATATTAGACAGGTAGTGTTAGAAATGGGAAATTTGGTGAAAATGGAGAGGTTTGAAATAACTGACTATAGAATATATCAAAGTATACTTCATGGAATATCCATCTTGCAAGATGCACTATAAAAAAAAGATTCTGTGGTTAAATGTAGAAAGCATTAACCTGCATATTAATGAAGATTCTCACACTATGTTACCACACAATAGGGTCCAGATTTTGGTGCTGAGAATGGACATGTCACCCAATGTTTAACACAGTGATTCATCAAAAACATTTAAACTATAACTTTCTTTGATCACAGTTGATCCTTGAACAACATGGATTTGAACTGCACTGGTTCACATATAGGTGTATTTTTATAGTACAGTACTATAAATGCACTGCCCCTTCTTTATGACTTCCTTAATAACATTTTCTTTTCCTTGGCTTACTTTACTGTAAGAATACAGTATATAAAATATGTAACAAAATATGTGTTAATCAATTGTTTATGTTATTGGTAAGGCTTCCAGTCAACAGCAGGCTCTTGGTAGTTAAGTTTCAGGGGAGTAAAAAGTTATACAGGAATTTTTGACTATGTGGGAGGTCAGTCTCCTAACCCCTGGTGTTATTCAGGGGTCAACTAGGTATCTATTTAAATACCACTGAATTTAGCATTTTATATAAGCCACATGAGAAAGCAGTCTTTTTAACATATTTTCTCAAGTGCTAGCAATTATTATGACTTTCTTAAAAATAAAAAAAAGTAGATTATGTTCATCCACTTTGTTCTCTCTCTAGACATATAAACATCAACCACAACAATTATCTTAAGCCTTAAAACGGTCAAGCTGAATGGATATGTGGATGATTGTGGACTGACTCACTTTCAGTATGTGAGCACGTACTGGCAAGAAAGAAAAATACATAGAGGTTATGTTAAGTGCAAGCTTGTTTTCCAGCATCTAGGAGATCTATGTTTACTTCTGAACACTGAAACCCATGGTCATATTTTTCCTAGATCTGACTGGAATAAATTTACTATTTTCCCATGAGGTTAGTTTATCAGAGGCCCATGAAATGATTGGCCCATTACATCTCAGAGTGAGAAAAAAAGGGGGCTAAAGGTAGCATCCTTTGAGGCTTACAGGATTTTATGGTTATTTATTGAAGCAAAGGTTCCTAATGTATTCATTTAAGAAGACAAAGGAATTCTTCAAAACCAGATGAAAGAAAATGTTTCCCCAAAGGACGCAAAGGTTACTGAATGGGTCAACTTAATGGCATCATTTCCAATCTCACGTAAATTCAGCCCTTTTGCACAAGCCCACAAATTATTTTGCATAATAACCACTTAAGGCCATTATCCCCCCCAAAAGGGATTGTGAGAATCTGTAATAATTCTCTGGATAATATAATCTGAAATTCTCATTTTCTTCTTCTAAGTTCTGAGAACTATGTGATATATCAATTCAAGTTTACAATAAAATTCCCTATTTCCTTTCTAGATGCCAACCTGACAATTTGTGCACATAAAATAATTATTTAAAAATAACAGCTTACGTTTTACAGGACGAACAGGAGAACTGCATTATCAATCTAATCAACAATTCCGGGGTTAAAAAAAAATGCTTTAAACATCAAACTAAGTTGTTATTCATCATTGTTCCATGATAACTATGAACAGCAGAAAAATAGTAACATTTAAGGTGATTTGCTCAGTTTACCTCAATTCCATTGACATGACATGTGTCCCCATTTTAAGCCAACCAAAATGTGTTGTATGAGTTACCCAACATAAAATGTAGAACAAAGAACTTAGTTTATGATAAAATTTATAATTAGATTTATAGTCATTACACTTCCAGTTACAAAATAAGTAAGTTACAAGGATGTAATAATGTGACTGTATTTAATAATATTGTGCTTCATATTTGAAAGTTGCTAAGAGAATAGACCTTAAAAGCCCTCATCACAAGACCAAAAAATAAATAAATAAATAAAAAACAAACAAAAAACCCACACTTAACCATGGCAACATATTAAAAGTGCAGTTATTCAATTTTGTGTCAAACTAGGTAGTTGGTAAGGCTCTAATTAGGGATGAATTTTATGAATCTCTTTCTTCTTTCTGATCCATGTTCATTCAAATTGTCTTCTGTTCCTCTATTGTCTTTCGCCACATTTCTGTTTGCTCTGAAAAGGCTCTCTGCAATGCCTCTCTCTGAAATGATCCAATGTGTAAAAAGGTTTAATTCCAGGAAACCTCCATTGTACTCACTGAGAAAATTTATAAGCTTTCTATATCCTTTGCTCCCATTTTTTTAAACGCTTCTATTTTGCTCTTTGAAGATCTCCTTGTGCCACTTACCATGTCTCTTTTCTTGCACCTCCATCTCACATCTTGTAATACATCAGTGCGAAATAGATATTCCATTATGCAATGTGATCCCTTTAAAACTTTACATTTGAAGGATAGTTAATTTACTTCTTTTGCACAGTAAGAATATTATATATTTTTCTTAAGGATTCACTAATCATATTTGAATTTAAAAAATGATTCTTGGCAAAATACCAAAAGGATGATCATACCCTCAGGAAACAAAATTACCCTCCTGTCAATGAAACTCTGGTTATCTCACTCCAAAGAGTCCCAATTATAGCTTCTGAGCAAGATCAAAAAAGCTATTAGAGTCAGGGAAAGTAGGAAATGGAATCAGAACACTTTCACTTTTAACTTTTTATGGTCCACCACGTGTAGATTTAAATCTCAGATCTGCATTGGCAGATGTCTCTACCCATCAGCATTCAGTAGTGTTCTTCCCAGTTTTTAGGTAAATGTAGTCATAAGCATTAAACAAAAGCCTCTTGTACTGAATATATGGCAATAAAATTAAAGATATAGGCTTATCCTTAGAAAAATGTGGTTAAAGACTTTTGTGATCATGCCACTTTGAGAAACATGACAATAGAGGCAGTTTTAAAACTACTTGACGGCCTGGGCATCAAAAAATTTAATACATTCATTTTTTTAAGTGGCATCTTTGTCCAGCTGGTACATTAAGCAAGTGTTTAGTTTTTCTAATAGTTAAATCTGTAAAGCCTAGAATAAAGACCATGTGAAATACCTCTGCTAAGCATACTTCTTTTAAAAAAGATTTATTTATTTATTTAAAGAGAGAGAAAGAGAGAGAGAGCGTGAGCAGGGGGAGGGGCAAAAGGAGAGGGAAACAAGTAAACTGTCCACTGAGCAGGGAGCCTGACATGGGGTTCGATCCCAGGACCCTGAGATCATGACTTGAGCTGAAGTCAGACTCTTAATCTGCTGAGTCACTCAGGTACCCCACTGCTAAGCATACTTTAAAACTATGCTCTCCAATCATAGCACTTATTTTTCTGTATAGAAACTGCATGATGGGGGCGCCTGGGTGGTGCAGTCAGTTAGGCATCTGACTCAGTTTCAGCTCAGGTCATGACTTCAGGGTCCTGAGATGATGCCCCACAACAGGCTTCGTGCTCAGGGCGGAGTCTGCTTCAGATTCTCTCTCCCTCTCCATCTGCCCCTCCTGCTTGTGTGCTCTATCTCTAATAAACAAATAAATGAATAAATCTTTAAAAAAAAAAAAAAGAAATTGCATGATGATCGTTCTCCCCAGTCAACGACATCTAGTCTTCTTCACTCATTTTGCATACCAATTACTTCATGTGATGCCAAACACATGATAGACATTCAAAATTATTTGTTTATATCGGGAAATCCTAAATAAAATGGAGTCCTAATGTTTTATAGATAAACGTAGAAAAATAATAATTAATTGTTTATCTGGTAAAATAATAATCACCTATGTCAATTTTTCTCTTATTCAAAAAAATGTAACTATATTCTGAAGTCATATTTTATATTTCCTGGCATACTTGGGTTTTCCATAACATCTGAAACCTTATTCACATTATTTATTCAGTCTCTCTGTCAGTCAATTGTTTACTTAGCAAATGTTGTTATGAGATTAATATGTGCTACACACAGACTTGTGCATCATTAATGTAGCTGTGAGTAAAACAGACAACTTCAATGTAGTCATATTCTAGTCATATTCTAGCATATATTCTGGTGGAGAAAATATACAAAACAAATACAAAATATAATATAGTGTAAAGGAGGGTTCATTAAGTGCTAGGGAGAAAACAAAACAGGTTAGGAAAGACAAAGATTCTCTTTGATTTTTTTAAAGATTTATTTATGTATTTGAGAGAGGGGCAGGGAGGGGCAGAGGGAGAGAATCTTCAAGCAGACTCCCTACTGAGCGTGGAGCCTGATGTGGGGCTCGATTTCATGACCCATGAGATCATGACTTGAGCTGAAACCAACAGTCAGACGCTTAACCATCTGAGCCACCCAGGCACCCCAAAAGACAAAGATTCTTGGGGCACCTGGGTGACTCAGTTGGTTAAGCGACTGCCTTCAGCTCAGGTCATGATCCTGGAGTCCCAGGATTGAGTCCCACATCGGGCTCCCTGCTCGGCAGGGAGTCTGCTTCTCCCTCTGACCCTCCTCCCTCTCATGCTCTCTGTCTCTCATTCTTTCTGTCTCAAATAAAAAAAAAAAAAAAAAGACAAAGATTCTTAAGTAGGTATGTAGTATTTTTTCTGAGTATTAGGTAAAGGTTCCTTGACATGGTAATATTTGAGCAGACACTAGAAGGAAATGAAAGGAAAAAAGTGCTTGAAAATTCTGGGAGAATATTTCCCAGGCAGAAAGACAAAAACAAAAAAACAAAAAAACGTTAAGTCATCAAGGCAGGAATTTGCTTGGCACAATCTTTGGGACAATAAAAAGCACAATGGGAGTGAGAAAAATAAGAATGAGAATGAAGGAAAGAGGGAAGGGATAGGTTATAGATCTAACAGTGGCTCAGATCATATACATCCTAAAAGATCTTCTCCTGGAATTTGGATTGTAGGTGTAGGAAAACCCTGAAGAATTTAAGCAATATGGTGAGACTTATTTTTTAAAGCATCAAATCTGGTGTCATGGACAATGATGGCTGAAGTGAGGTAGTGAGAACTAGTCAGACAAGGATAAATATCAGTGAAACAACCTATAGTATTATTGATGTGCTGAGTATGAAATATTATGGACAATGGTCAAAGATGATTCCATAGATTTGGTCTGAGCAAGTAGAAGAATGAAGATATCTCTTTATTGAGATTGGAGTACTACAGAGTGTAGGTTTGATAGGAGAATTATAGTTTCATTTTGTACACATTAAATTTGAAGTGCCTTGTAAACAACGAAGTAAAAATATTTTTCTGGAGTCAAGGAGTAAAATGTGGGCTCAAGATGTGAATTTGCAGCTGATCTATATAGAGAGTATTTAAAAGTTAAGAGATTGAATAAGATCACTTAGATAAATACCAGTTTTGTCAAATGCTGCTGATAGTTGAGAATGATGAAGTTTTCGAACTGTCTGTTGAACTTGTCATCCAAGGTCTGTTAGTTATCCTGAGAAGAGCTGGGTCAGTGGAGTCATGAGAAATGAATCATGACTGAGGTGTTTCCAAAGGAAAAAGAGAGGAGTAAGCCAGAAGATTTAAAAATTCAGAAGTTTATGTTACTTGGAAGGGGTTCAGAGTCAAAAGAGAGTTTTTGAGCCAAGATATATGTTAATGAAATGATTTAATAGAAAGAAAACATACTGGTAGAGGAGGCAGAAAGAGGGAACAATTTTTGAAGTGATGGTAGAGAAGACATAAAAATCACAAGTGGATATTTCTGACCTCTAAAGGAACCCAAGCAGCATATCCACTGTGATAGAAAGACAAAAACATAGATTCAGATAAATCTGATAAATGTCATGGTAGATACATGTAGACATTCTCTTCTCATTGCTTCTATTTTCTCTGTGAAAATTGTGCTAAAGTTACCTTGGATCAAGGCAGGAAAAGGAAGTCTTAAGTGATTTAGGAGAGAGAAGATGTGACATAGCATCTAAGAGAGTGCATCTCTGCCATCAACTGCACTTAAATTTAATTCTATGTGAAGCAAGAGCACTTCGTCCTTTTCACCCTTTTAAGACTCTAACCCTCCCCTCCAAGTACAATGGACCACACTTTTCTTTGGGTTACTACTTGACCCTAAATACTGTTCTCCTCTGATAGTACTCTCTGGCACTTTAGCTTTATAGTGGTCTCACCCTGATAGACTGTTAAGTGCCACAAAGGTAAGAACTCTTGTCTTATAGTTTAGGGCTTTCCAAGTGCTTTTTACATAGTATTTTCTTACTATATGTTTTATTGAAGGAACAAATGGTAGTTCATCCAATGATGAAGTCTTAGTTAAGAGATTCAATTTGAAGCCTTCATTATAAGCTTTATATACAATTCCCACAGCCTCATAATTAAGGAATATTCCAAATTGCACTATTTACATAGTCCCAGAAATCTAGGGTACAAGCACCGATGTCTCTGACAATCCACTCCGAGTAAGTTAAGTGTCTATTGGTACCTCTGAAGCCTAAATATTCACTAACAAAGTAATCAAGTGTCCCTGTCTTGGGTGATGAACTTTATTTTGGCATATATTTGAATCTGTAAGCATGGTAAGAGTATTCCATTCAGATACCACTATTTGTTTTGCTTTAATTAGATTGTAATTCTTACTTGAAATTCCAATATGCTCCTAAATAGTAATTTAAAGACCAGCGTTAATTTCAGAATAGAAGAGGTATTTACTCATTTGCATAACAGTCATATTTGAGAGTGGATTTCAGATGTGATTACATTAAATTGGCTTGGGATGAACAGAGTTTTAATAACTGTTCTATATTATCAGCCAAAAGTGCTTTCCTTTTTTTTTTTTAAATAGAAGTTACTTCTAGCCAGGTCTGCTTCCACTTATAAAACACTTTATCATAAAATACTCTTAGCTCTAGACCTACAACCGACTTGCCTACCTGAATCACTCCCCGGCTGACTCAAAGGCAAATTAAACTCAACAAGACCAAACCAAAGTCATGATCTTTCTATCCTCAGAAGTGATTATCTTTCAGCCTTCCCCATCTTAGGAAATGACAACTGATTCCACCCAGCTTTATAAGCCAGAAAACACATTATCACAATCTCCCACAGTCTTCATTATCTAATCCATCATCACATTCCTGTTCATTTTTTTTCTCCTAAACACTGTTCAAACACTGTACCTCTTGCCACATGCAAAACAACTTCTTACTCCAAGATACTTCATATTACTCCTGGAGTCAGCAACAGCCTTTTAATTTGACTCTCAGTGCCTTAGGCATTTACAAACCATTTTATCTATGCTGTACTCGGGAATATTTTTATAAAGTTAAAACTTTATCTTACTCCATATCCTTAAGAATAAAATTAAAAAAATTGGGCACCTGGGTGGCTCAGTCGGTTAAGCAGATGCCTTCAGCTCGGGTCGTGACCCAGGGTCCTGGGATCAAGCCCCACATTGTGCACCTAGCTCAGCGGGGAGCCTGCTTCTCCCTCTGCCTGCTGCACCCTCTGCTTGTGTGTGTTCTCCCCCTCCTTCTCTCTCCGTTTCAAATAAATTTAAAAAAAAAATCTTAAATTTTTTTAAAATTAAATTAAAAACAAAAATCAGTGCACTTCCATTGCTCTTAAACTCTTTAACACAACATAGAAGTGCCTCTTCAGCTTTGCCCCAAATACCCTCCCCATTTTCTTTGGATATTAACCATTTTACCCTTTTTATATTTCTGCCAATGTGATATGCTTCTGTTCAAAGGCACTTTTAGTTGTTGCTTCCATTGCTTGGGACACTATTAACTCTACCTCACACATCCTCCCACTTTGTGAAATTGTACTCTTCCTTCTAATTTTAACTTAAAGATCACGTCTTCAGAGACTTTTTTTTTTTTTTTTGGTTTATCAAATGATTAACTCCTCCTCTTACACAATTTCAAGTTTATTTATTTTATATTTATTCAAGGTTACAACATGTACTGCTTCATCAGAAAGGTTAAGAACCTTGTGTGCTGGGACGCCTGGGTGGATCAGTCGGTTAAGCGTCTGCTTTCAGCTCAGGTCATGATCCCACGGTCCCGGGATCGAGTCTTGCATCCGGCTCCTTGCTCAGCGAAGAGTCTGCTTCTCCCTCTCCCTCTGCTGCTCCCCCTGCTTGTGCTCTCTCTCTCTCTTTCTCTCTAAGAAAGAAAGAAAGAAAGAAAGAAAGAAAGAAAGAAAGAAAGAACCTTGTGTGCTTTGCTCACAATTATCCCATTAATGTCCACTTTTAACTGAGCACACAGAAGGTCTTCATTAAATACTTGTTGAGAGAAAAACTGAATAAAAATACACAGAAACCCTGATGTAGAGCCATAGTGCTCCATAGAATATATTATAATTTCTCACAGATAGAGCCATTATAGGCTTACTGGAAGCATTCTGGTTTTAGGCTAACTTAATCATATTTTGTTTTTTAGTTTGTTTTGTTTTGTATTTTTCTTTTTAGAAGCGAGGTGCCAGAGGCATTCTGGAACCAATTGTTCAGAAATGCATAAGCTAAAAGAGGATTCTGGAAACATTTTTGTTTCTTGATTTGGACAGATGGCAGTTGCTCATGTAACAAAATACATGTCATGTTAAAAAAAATGAAATGAATTAAAGTCAAATAACAAAATTGAGCTCCCATGCCAATTGATAACAAGATGAAGAATTTCTTATATGTAACTACTCTGTTTTGTTTTACAAGAAGTAAAATATAAATGTATTATTTAATGAGACCAATTTAATACATATTAAAGTTTATTCACTAGAATTTTAAAATTAAGTATCATACCTCTAATCAATATGAATTTTAAACATAACATTAATGGAAAGTTTCATAAGGGAATTATTTTCTAGAATCAAGTCTTTCTTAAAATGCATGCCAGAGGGGAGGTAGGTTAGGGAATAGGCAAATGGATGAAGGGGAGTGGGAAATTGAGGCTTCCAGTTACGGAATGAATAAGTCATAGGAATAAAAGGCACAGCATAGGGAATATAGTCCATGATATTATAATAACCTTGTATGGTGACAGATGGTAGCTACACTTGTGGTAAGCATAGCATAATATGTATACAGAAATTGAATCACTATGTTGTACACCTGAAACTAATGTAACATTGTCAACTAACTCAAATAAAAAAAGGTTAAAATAAATGCTGTGTAAAGTCCTAATTTTATGGATAGCTCCTTCAATTTATATTTTGTATTTGTTACAGCTTAAGTAGTATAGTCTCCAAAAAGGACTACAGAGAATTCTATTTCCCTGGAGGCTCTGCTACTCACTAACTACTTGGCCTTGGGCAATGCACGTTGGCATCCTGGATCTTGCTCTCTCCCTATCTCAAATGAATGCGCTATTCTTGATTACTTCTAAGGGAACATTCAAAGCCATGATTCTGTGGTTTGATTTTCTTTTCTTTTTTTTTTTTTTTAAAGATTTTATTTATTTATTCATGAGAGACAGAGAGAGAGAGGCAGCGGGAGAAGCAGGCTCCCAAGGAGCAGGAAGCCCGATGCGGGACTCGATCCCAGGACCCTGAGATCATGACCTGAGCCGAAGGCAGACGCTTAACCATCTGAGCCACCCAGGCGCCCTGTGGTTTGATTTTCTAATTCAAATAGAATACAGTATTAATGTAGTTATAGATTTTTATCCCTGGAGTTTCTTTAATGGGGAAATTAAAGTAGCTTGAAGAAAATCACAAAAGTATAAGCAAAAAAGATACATAGATCTGCGGATTATTTCCCAAATTTGGACACTTTTATTGCTGAGAGATTGTTTCCATGGTACAGATTCTGTCAAAATCCCTCAGAAAAGACGTCTATATCACCATTATTTGCTCTGACAATATCAGCTGCTAACAGTCTTAACACCTCCTTTTCAAAAACAGAGTTTGAAGCAAGGACAAAGAATGAAATGGTGTAAACTCATTACTGTGTCAAAATTTAATTCAAACTCATTATCATTTAAAAACTATAATCTTGTGCTCTCTCAAGATGAGATACTCACTCAGGGATACTGCATCATTATCTTTCCTTAGGGACCATTGAAAGAAAATTCTCTGCAGGGAAGTGAAGGCCAACAAAAATTACCATCTCATCTATTTAAAACTAGAACATGTTCTACCTTTCGATGTATTAGATTTACTTAGAAATTAAATTTTTATTTTAAAAAATTAAATCAATTTTTATATTGCAACAAATAAATTAAATTGCATACAATAAATAAATTACATATTATATGTATATATAGACAAATATGTACATATGCATGCATCTACATACATATTTTATGAAATCAGAGCATGTATCATTTAGCAAAATTGTCCTCTGACATAACTTTGCCAGCTTATAATGAATCATAGATACCCATTAAAGTATATTAATCAAGATCTCACTCTTTTTTAAATAGTTAATTTTTCTCTACATAATTTTTTTTTTCTTTCAGGTACACACTTGGAGTAACTAAAATTAGGTAACATATTTTTGTATTCGACGTATTTTTGTATACTACATGTAATCAAATTGCTGAGTTCTGCTGATCCACTATTTTGTTAAAATTAACCATTATAATGAAATTTTCATGCCTTGACTGTTTATTACATTTTCCTGAATTTGGGTTTTCCTCATATATTGTGCCATTTTATACCTGTGGTATATACCAGAATACAAAATCTGAAACAGAACAAACTCACTGCTTTAGTATATTTACCTTTTATACAATGTTTTCAAAATTTACATTGCATTATGTTAATATTAATTCTGCTTTTTATGTGAGATATCTGAAAACTTTAGTTAATTAATTTAGATTCCAAGTGTTCCGTAGAGAAGCTTGGCCTGAGCTGTAGAAGGCATGCCCCACTGCAGAGTCCCAAGTCCTTGAGGGGGAATGGTAAGACCTGAGCTGGAGGTAAGGATTACTTACACATTTTAATGTGTGGCTACACTTTAAAAGCCAGGGACACAACATCCTGACCTTGCGGCTTCTGACACCCTGGGGCTGATGGACCAAAGAGCCACAGGTGAGGAGCATGAGCTCTCCTCTTCCACCTCTGCCCCAGAGTAACCCCTAGACTCATTTTAATCCATTTGCATTGCAGGTGCAGCACCCCAGGGAGAAAGGCTGCTATGACAGGTGCAGTACTAATCTTATAGGGTCAAAAACTCCCCCTCCCGGCCTGTTGGAGGAATCTGCCAAATGACTGGAAGCAGCCTCTCTAAGAGACCACCCCACTGTATGTCACAGTTCCTCCCAACTCAGAAAGACCTGATTGTATAGGATCCCAAAACAACCTAGGGGCTCTTCCATCTACGAGAATCTGCCTGCTCTCCCACCTTGAGTGTAGTTTCACTTTAATAAATGGCTTTGTGCTGGCTACTTTACTTCTGGCTGTATTTATTCCAGCATGGATCCCCACGTAAATCTTCTCGTGGGGAATCCAAGACCTCCATTCACACAACACAGACTCTCTCACTGGTAACAAAAGTATTTTTCAATAAAACTAGTATATAACTTTAATGCATTTAATTCAATTGAAAATAAAATATTTTAATGTTCTACTCCAAATTCTTTGAATTTAGTCATCCACCCATATGCAACCTAACACCTGGCATATATTGATTTATAAATACATACATACATACATACCTCAAGCATATGCATTTCTTTTTATTTGAACTTTGACCAAAATAACCTCATCTGGAAATATTTTTTGGATTGCTCTTGATCTGCTAGTTTCTGCTCTTACTCAGTCATTTTCATATTTCAACACTTGTACTTAGTGCTTGTGTTTCCTCTAATTTATCAATTTTTCTGACCCTTGTTCTGACCTTTGTTTATTTTGGCTTACCACTGTAATCATAGCTTTACCTGATCCCTGATTTTGACATTTCCCTACAGTTTTGAGTGGGGATCTCCCTACTCAAGGTTTGGGGCTAACGTAAAGGCTAGCCAAGAAGCCAGGTTACACAAGAGGGGGAATTAATGTGACCAGTTGTCATGGTTCTTATTGATGCAAACACCCAATTGGCTGCAAAGAATGGAGACTTGGCTGTTCTCCATCCTCACTCTCTGCATCTAGTCCAGAACTCAGACTCCCGAATGGTTTAGCTCAAAATTCAGTTGATATAAGGGTACTTCCAGTAAGTTGAAACATTCCATTCTGGTACTCTTTCAATTACCAAAGACGGAGATAGGATAGGAAATTTCAGTAATGTTTCTCCACATATGTATCTGCACAAGTATTCAGGACTTTTGGCTTGTGGTTGGTAAAGAAGGGATAAATTTTCTTATAACTGTTCAAACAGAGAGGACATTTTTACTCCTATAATGAGTAAAAATCCTTTTCTTAGAGGATTGCAAATAGACTAGTTCATTACAAATGGTTACTTGCCTAAGGGCAGAGTGGTTTCCATAGCCCCCCTTCCCTCCCCGCAAGGAAGCACATTGCTTTAAGATTCTTAGTTTGCATTTCACCAGCTAAGTGTTTGCCTGCAATTTTGAGACAATCCATAAAAAGAACTGCAAATCTTTCCAGGCTTCAGGTGCAAATTTTCAATTTCTATCTGTAATTCCACTACTTTTACTGATTGATAAAACCACAATGAATTAAAAGGTCAAGAACTTTTTTCTTCCTCCTTTTAAGTAGCAGGAGTGTACAAAGTTGTAAATCTCTTACAAACCAGTGGTATTGTTTCTTTTCACTGTTTCTGCCTTCCTGTACTTATTATGACTAAAGAAGTGAGCTAAAGAAGTGTATCTTTTTCCTACTTGATCTTCCAGCCAGCTACCTGTGTGGCTTTTTCTTTGGGTACCGCTAATTTCTTCATCTCTTAGCTTTGCAGGTAATGCTGTTATGGAATGAACTCTATCCCCCTCCCCCCACCCCCAAAATATATATGTTGTAGTTCTAACCCTCAGGAACTCAAAGAATGAACTTTTTGGAGATAGGGTCTTTATAGAGGTAGTGAAGTATTTAAAATGAGGGCCTTAGGGTGGGCCTTAATCCTGTATGACGGGTATCCTTATAAAAAGTCGGAATTTGGACACAGACAAGCCATAAATGAAGATGATGTGAAGAAATACAAGGAGAAGTTGGTCTTCTACAAGCCAGGAAGAGGCCTCGAACAGATCCTTCCCTTTATAAGAATAAATAAAAATAAAAATAAATAAGAGTTTCAATTCTCCCTCTTATGAATAAAAGAGACATCCCATCTGCTTCCCTTCTCTTAAATCCTTTACTTTAAAAAACTTGAGAGCCTAAGTTTTCCTCTGCTTCTTTGAAATGTACACAAATATTTTTAAAAATAAATGAGTTTTTTTGTCCACTTTATGACTTAAGAATGTCTTTTTTAAAGATCTGGGTGCCATTTCTTTGAAATAGAAATATCAAGAGAGATAGCATCCCCATCTCCCAGTGTCTGTAGAAGGACAGGAGCTTAACTTCATGACCATTTGCTCCAAATTGCAAAACCTCCTCCTGTGTCATAAAGACATGAGGAGTTTGTTTTCCATCTCATAAAGCCAATTAGCTAACGGAGGTGGTCACCCTAATTACCAGGTGAATCTGTCAAAAACTATGTGTGGAAAAAATGCTGCTGTGAAGACGAATTATTGTTCATCTTGAGAATACATATCTGTTTATCTGTTTATCTGCTTGACTATATAAAAGGCTGAGATTCCTTTCCGTCTTTGTAACTTCTTAGTGAATTGCCTGTTAGAGCATCACATTCTGCTTTAATGATCATTCAATAATAAAATTATTTTCTTTCTCTACTACTTTTATGGGGAAGGTCTCTAGGATAGGACAGAATTTTGTTTTTAATTATATTTCCGAAATACCTGATAGCCCTCAGAAGGAATGAACACTGCCAACACCCTGATTTTGTATTTTGTGCCTCTGGAATCTTGGAACAGTAATCTCTGTTGTTTAAGCCAACCAGTTAGTGACACCTTAGCAGACTAATCACATGTTGAGGCTGGGGTTTGCATTTAAGGACTGGGGAAAAAAGTAAAAAAATAAAACCTTAAGCCCAGGTTGTTAGACCTCTATTAAAATTTTGCCTATTTTATCCTATATACACATTTCCTTGTAATTTTTCATGGGAGCAGGCAATGTTGACAACATAGGATTCTGATATGTCTGGACTTTAAGAACATAATACTGTCCTAATACACATTTTACCATTATTTGACACATATTTGATAGCATTATGTTTCATCTACTGTGTTAAAGATTAATATCTCAGAAGCATATCATCAGCTTCTGTAAAGAAATTCTATAAGTTTTCACAAGTCCATAGTCTGCTTGAGACTTCAACCATTCCAGAACTTATTAAGAACCGAACCCCAGTTTCGTATCCACCCAAAAAATGTAATGATGAAAAATGATCAGTCAAAAGAGAGATTTTTAGATTTCCTTTAGTAACCAATCAAAAATGTCTTCAGCAGTCTGTCATAGTTTAAAGTAACTTTGTTCATTTTGGCCCTATATCTAGCACTCACACTACCAGAGTGAACCTCTGAACTCTCTCCAGAGTGATATGAATCTCTCTTTACTGCCAAATTAATAAATTCAGACTTGATATAAACTATTTTGCTGTGGTTTGTTACTCTTTGACACCTCTATTTGTGGAGATCAATAGGCAGATAGATAGAGATGACATGTTTATCTCTCAATCCATGATGAGGCAGACCACCATAAAAGAACATCACAGTTTTGGCTGAAACTTTTCTCCAACTTTTCACTGTCTATCGGATCTTTACTCTGAGTGCTAACATGGAGAGGAATCCAAGCAATTCCCCACCTGTCCCAGCTCTGTAGCCCCACTAAAGAAAAATGTAACATGGATAGGGGCTTGATAAAAGCAGAAGGGGCCACATCAGTGGAAATCTGCTGGGATTTCTTGTCAGAACAAACAGTTGGCCTTATTCTGCCCCTCTCTTTTCATCCTAACTCAAGCCACAGGGTGCTGTCAAATAAATATAAATCTAGACCTAGAGGGGGAAATACTTTACTTAGAACAAAGTTTATTATAAAGGGAGAATGCCTCAATCTTAGAAATCTACAAGTGTCTCAAAATCAAAAGGAAAAAAGGCTTTCCTTTATGTGGTGAGGTTTCTCTTATAAGAGAAAGTTGGACAAGTAAGGGAAAATGATCTTTATAGTCTGACAGGAAGAGAGTCTTGCTGCACTCAGTAGATTCCTAGGATAAGCGGATGAGAGGGCATGTTCCACTTTTTTTTAGCTCTTGCTCAGACTTGGGAGCAGTTAGCATTCAGGGACCTGCAGGGAGGAAAGAAGACTGACTGTTGGTCAAGACAAAACATAGGGTAAAAAATAGTCAGTGATATTTTAACAGTGACAGATGGTAGCTACCTTTGTGGTGAGCAGAGCATCACGTATAAACTTGAGGCACAACTGAAACTAATGTAACATTGTGTGTCAATTAGGCCCAAACAAAAAACATTACAAAAAAAGAGAGAGAGAAATGGGCAATTGAGAATATTTGGTCAGCGGGAATGGAAGCATTCTCTATTCTAGGAAATGTGGTTTCTCTATTCACAACTGAACTTCAATGGACAGGGCCCACTTGGTATTTCTGTGAACCAAAAGCCAGTTTTACTAGTAGCAATTCTTCCAGCGTCCCAACCTTTTCCCTACTGGGAAAGCACTCCCTTTGGAACATTTTAAAGCACTTCTTGCGGTGGGGGGAGATCACTTCAAAACCAGTCTCCAGGGAAACACTGTGCTTTTTAAAACTCAATAGATTAATAATCTTAATCTATTAATAATAATAATAATAATCTAATAATAATAATAATAATAAAACAAGCAAACATATTTATTAAATAATTATTCAAGTGTATTATCCTTTAATGATGCTTTTTTTCCATATATCCAAACGCTATTTAAAAATTGAGTTCATTTTATAAACTGAAGCAACATAAGAAATTACAAACACTTTAAAAATAATTTTATCTCCGGGCACCTGGGTGGCTCAGCTGGTTAAACATCAGGACTCTTGATTTCAGCTCAGGTCATGATCTCAGAGTGATGAGATCAAGCCCCACCTTGAGTCACCCCTCAGGCTCTACAAGGTCAGTGGGGAGTCTGCTTTTCTCCCTCTCCCTCCTCTCTGCCCCTTCCCCCACTCCAGTACACACTCTTTCTCTCTCTAAAATAAATAAATAAACCTTTAAAAAATACTTTTATCTCTTATGGATAAACATCAATGTGTAAATATGAAGCTATAGATTTTTTTTGGTATTATGGTATGAAATTTACTTATATGTGGCTTTAATGGCCCATTTTTAAATTATTTAATATGATTGTATTTAGTTATATTTGAAAAATAAAAGGTAGCATAGTATTTAGTTATATTTATCACATTTAGGACAGTAAAGTACAATCCAAAACTTCAGTAATGCAGAACACAACAATAAACCATATGAATAGAATATCTATGCAATCTATTTGCAGGTTTCCATTTATCATGGCACCTCACTATACATAATACATGAGTATCTGACAAGTTGCTTAAATATGATATCTCATCATTTTTCTTTTATTTAACTAATATATACTTGAAAATTTATAGGTGACATTGTAAGCAAGAAAATATCTTTGATTCTTAAGTTTGTGAATAATGTTATAATTATCATTCCCGTGATTTGTATTTACCACTGATTTAAGCTGATGTGATGTTCCCTTTAACCTCATAGCCTTTCAGCTTGTTGAAAACACTTTTGCATAGAAATCTTATTGAATAAACTAACACAAATATAAAAATACAAGACTCCTCATTAGTAATTGGTCAATTAATCACTTTTTTTAAAATGTAAAGAGTAGATTTTTGAAATTCTCTAGCATTGAATGGCCTAGATACACAAATCAGATTTGGGGCTCATGCTGATCTTCTGTTAGTGCCAACAATGGAATCACATTTTAAAAAAATAGATCTCTTCCTTGGGCCTTGTCATATTGCTATATTATAGACATTGGAAAGCTGCTGATAAAATATTGATGTTTTCAAAAGCCATTGTCACCTACAAACATCTCAGCTTGAATTCACTTCTGAGATTAAGAATCCTGTGTCTAAGCAGAATACCACAGGGATGAGAGATGACAGAGAGGAAAGCAATAAAATGATCACTGAGGAAGGTACTGAGCTCTGATTTAGTGGTGACCTAGTGATATGACAGTAGGCAAACTATTTCATCTTTTAATTTTTCAGCCTCCATATTTGCAAAAAAGGGCTAATACCTATACACCTATTAAATTTTAAGATGTAGATAATTTCTTTTCAAAATAGGGTATTATTAACCTAGCTCTCACCCTGACCTCCACAGGGTGGAGATAATTAACCAGGAGAAATTCAAAAGTCATAATTATACTTGCAAATAAAAGAAAGGAGTACTGTGAAATTTAGCTGGTTCTGGTCCACAGTGCATAGTTAGAAACCCCTGAGGCCAAATGTGACTTGAATTAAGAAATTTCAAATTTCAAAAATCTAATTTGATGCATATACTGTATATTGACTATTATACATATGTATTCTGCATACTTAAACAAGGGATTTGAAGAGAAACAAAATATTAGTTTGAATAAAATATGGAAATAGAGACATATTTAGAGATATCTTTCTAAATATAAGTTATGACCTGATAATCTAGAAGACAAAGCACTTACTTAATCTTTAAACTTTAGTGTCATTGAAAGGTACATTCCCTTGATATATGAAATAGAATTTGACCTTAGCCCATATATCACATACATCACATACATCACACCTTGAAGGTTCTGGGAAATTGACTACAAGTATTCATCATTATTCAATGTGACTAAAAGGTAATAACACTGACATTTGTAAAGTACACAGCAGGAATCATGTCCATCTTGTAGTACTGTCCAGTTTTTTATGATCCCATACAAGAAAAACTTAGCAACCATCTGCTATCTCTCCTTTTGTGTTTATTTCTTGTGCTTTTATAATTTGCCTACATTGTTTTTTTACTGCAGATATCATTTTCTAGTTAATGATCTCATCCAAATTAACCACCACTTGTCTTTCTCTCATGACCTCAGTTATCAAGTAAATGGCAGACTCCTTCATTTATCTAAACATCCACAATTCCTAATGTAGTCTTCCTTGCAGCAGTGCCTAGCCCATCCCTCTTCAGGTTGAGAAGGCCAGTTACTAAATTGCTCCCTTCTGTTGTAACCTAGTGTTAGACACCAGGCCTAACTCTTGCTGATTGAATCCAAAATGAAATATGCTGGGAGCTTCTGCAAGTTCTGATAAACTAAAAGATGAAAGAAGTAGAGCCTAGCCGTACTCTTCCTGCTATGGGCATTATTTTGGGAATACTAGAGGCTGAAAGTCACTGTCCTCATCAAAGAGAAGGGCCAGAAAACAATATAGAAGCTGACTTTGAAAAATGCTAACATTATTAAGTAATTAAGATAACCATGAAATCCATTACTCTTAGATTTCTTGGCATATAAGCCTTTTTAATGAAGCATGGTATATTTCAGCCAAACTACTTTAACAGATTAAAGGCCTTAAAATGATCAGTTATCATAATAATTTAGGGTTGTGCATTTATGACCCTCCACCAATTTTTTGAGTTAAAATACAAGAGATAATGTAATTTTCTGTTACTTAGGAGTGAGTTTTACATGAATATTAAGAACACAGAGAGTCATGCTGAAGATTCAAATATGAGAATAAATTAAATCTGGTCTTGATGACACTATATATTTTATCCATTCTAATATCACTTCTTTTTTTCTAATATCACTTATTTTATATGTTGATCATTAGTAAAACTGTTTAAAACAATCTTTAAGATCTTTATTTTTCTAGTATCAACTTTCTACCTGTTGTAAAATGCTGTGACTCTGTTTATGAGCTTACAGTATACATGCACAGATATTTTGGTATATTTTTGTCACCACTGAAGAAAGTAAGTTAAAATTTTCTCTTGGTAATTTCATGAAACTAAAGAAAATTGTCTTATTCACCCTAGTGTTAATGCATTTCCTATTTGGAGTTGATTTCTTAAGTAGTTTTCCAAGATTTCCAAAAGAATCATATTCACAGCATCACAGCTTCATTATACCATAAGCTTGAATTTAGTTTTGTCTTAATTTTTTAGAGAATCCTGCTGTGTTCAGGACAAATCACAAGAACTAAATGACTCACTAAACTACGGGTAGCCAGCTGTTTCAACCATTTTCTACAAATGAAGGGGAAAAAAAAAAAAAAAAAGACCTTCTCTGGCTAGAATTTGAGAAAACATGAAATTATTTAAGGTGTCAGCACATAATACAATAGTTGTCCAGACACTATTTATTTATAATAATATAGAAAAACTTCTCAGTCATTAGAGGGAACTTAACTTCAGGATGGTTTGGAATTATTAGATTGACAGTAACAAAAACCCTTCAGTCTTATATAATGAATACCTTTGGGAAAGTGTAGAGAATGGGCGTCCCAAGTAACTTTGCCATCTTTTGTACCCTGGAGAGAGACTCAGTCAACCTTCAAATATCACACATAAATCATCTTAAACTTCAATATCCATTAGGCAAAAGCTCCAAATTTCAGTGGGAAAGGGTTTTCTTAATAGGGTGAAGAAGGTTTATAAAGAATCTCTCATTGGTAACCTATCATCATTCTATTAGATAATATTTTTAAGATGCTAATATTAATATGTGCAGTTATATTAATTTTAATACCACTTTAGTAGAACTATTGAAAGTATTAGTACTGACTGTCATTTTGTTTTCACTTCTAATGACTCACTAGGTGTTAGAGCGTTACTTTTCATTATGTTGCATTCTTAAGACAGCAATTTATTGCTTAATAAACCAATATATGTTGTAAATGATTTCTTTATAGAAAACATACTAAAATGTGTATTATATTATTGGAATGAAAAGTGTTCATTTTAAATGTCTACCTATAGATAGATATATCTATATTTAGACAGGTAGATAGAAAAAATGATGATTAGATGCATTAAGTAAATTGCCTAAGCTTTAGCGTTAGAACCAGGATTTAAATACAGATCTCTTAATCCAAGGTGCTGTATGCTGTTGATGTCTAAGCAGTACTCCCTGTGTCTCTGGTAGGTTGGATGAAAAAGTCAGGACATAATGGGAAATAGGAAAAAAAGGTTGAATTACATTTGAGCCAAGAAAACATCATCATGCTCTGTGTCTATGAGTTACCTCTTTGACCACGGTCAGAATTTCCACAGGCAAGTTTTGTTAATCAAGAAGGGATACTGGTTGAAACTGTGTGTATATGTCAATGCATGTGCATATTTATAGTGTTTTCTAATTAATAAATGATTAAAAGACATTGAGTTAATATTGTTAGTAATTTGTGGAAGTTAAACACTTTTTTTTTTTTTTTTTTTTTTTAGAGAGAGGGAGTGAGAGGTAGGGTCGGTGTGAAGAGAGAGAGAGAATCTTAAGCAGGCTCCACACCCAGTGCATAGAGCCCAAAACAGGGCTCAATCTCATGACCCTGAGATAATGACCTGAACCAAAATCAAGAGTCAGATGCTTAACTGACTAAGCCACCCAGGCACTCCAGTAATTTATGGAAGCTAAAGAGAGAGAGAGAGAGAGAGAGAGAGAGAGAAGAAATGCACATTTACACATAAGATTCCACAATTGAAAAGAAGAATATCAAAATGAAGCACAGAAAAATCATAGCTCAATTCCTGGCACAAAGTAAGATGTTAATAATTGACAGCAAATATATGTTTTTAATCAAATGGATAAAAGATGAAAACAGTGATTAAACAAACCCATAAAAACTGTCCAAAAAAAAGCACAAACTCAGGAATTTGTTTTTTAGTTTCCTGTTGCTGCTGTAACAAATTACCACACATTTTGTGGCTTAAAACAACACAAATTTACTATCTTATAATTTTGGAGGTCAGAAGTCCATGTTGCATCTTCAAAATCTCACTCTGCTTCCACAGTTACATTGCCTTCTCTAGCTCTGACCTTTCTGCCTCCTTTTTATGAGGAGTCTTGTGATTACATTGTATTCACCTGGAAAATCCAGTATAATCTCTGCATCTCCATATCATTAACTTAATCTCATCTGCAAAATCCCTTTTTTCATTAAGAGTTACATATTTATGTGTTCTGGAAATTAGAAGATGAATACCTCTGGAGGGAGTATAACTGACCAATAACATATGTGCAAGTTATATCGGTGGTGTTAATCCATATACCAAATCTTTCAGGAAGACCAACTTTCTCACCTTCCCTGTTTGCCTAGGACTCTTACCAGTTTTATAACCTAAGTCCCATGTCCCACTATACCTTTTCAATCTTGGACAAAGAGGGATAGCTACCTTATCTAGGCTCCTAGCAATTCTAGTCTCCATTCATTCCTCATAAAACAAAAAATGGCATCTGTGTTTTGGGCAATGCTGGGTTTCATTTACAGAATACTTGGCTGGGTAAGGGATGTAGTGGTAGCCATGATTAAAGGTTAGGTTTGGAGAAGACTAGAAAGACTGTAAGGTATGTGAAATCCACGGGGACACTGGTATATTATAGTCTTCATGATATTTTTTGGCCATTGCTATGAGTTTTTGTGGACAAATGTATAATTAAAACTAACTTGATTCATCTTTAAAATGTGTCAACCTCTAGGTCACTCAAGTCAGAGAAGCAAGCATTCTTCAGAAAAGATTTAGTTAAAATCATAAAATTTTGGGGGGGAAGTTTTAGAATCATCATTTTTTTTTTTGCATATACCAGAAATGCTAGTATTGATTATTATCATGTCAAAACTATCATCCATGAAACCCATATACATATATACAAACAAATTAACTGGAAGTTTATACCTTATTTATTTATTTTTTTTTTCATCATGATGAGTGTACTCTTTAATCCCCATCACCTATTTCAGCCACTCCTCCCACTCCACCCCCCAATAACCATCATTTACAATATTTCCATATTTTGTCCAGCTTAACTAGTATTTTATACTTATTTCTAAGAAAACTTATTTTAAGTAAAATTCATATAGTGATCTTTTGGATACATGCTTTGCAATATCATTATTACTTAGGAACCACAGAATGCTTTTAACTATTGGTGATAATTAATTCTAAGATCCATATTAGTTATTATATTAAGTATTAATATAATATTAGTATTAGTATTATATTAATAACTAATAGTATATATAATAGTATATATAATAACTAATAGTATTAGTTATTATATTAAGTAATATTAATATAATAATATTATATTATAATATAATATTATATTAAGTTAATTATAAATATAATTTTACTTAAATTAAAAATGTTTTCATTTCAAGGAAAAGTTCTCACAATTAAAATATGTAACTGCATATAACAAGGTTATTTTCTTTAGTATTTAGGATTTCAAAGTTTAAAAGTTTCTAAAAAAATGTACTCTCAGGAAAGGACACAATAGGTACCTTCCAAGACTTTTCCTGCATTTTAATTATCTCAGTTCTTAAAGGAGATTTGGTTATTCCTCTTTCCTAAAATCATTCCTCTGAATTCAATGAGAAATTGATAGGCTTGCCAAATATAAAATATAAAAAAAAAAAATCCCTACTTTAAAAGCTATTTTATCCACAAGCTTCTTCTCAGCAAAATATAATGACCACACTGCAAATATGATAAACATCAAACACATTAAATACATACACACATACATACCACTACGACAAAATGACAAAATCACAACAGTTACTAAAAAAATGCATTTTCCAGGAAGCAAAATCTAATACCTACTTCCAGAGAAGTTTTGGAAGAAACATAGAAAGAAACATAAAAAACACGAGAATGTACTGGAATTAAAAGATAATCTCAATATGTGGTGTCATAATAGTCCTTCAAAAATTGCCCTTATTTCTTGATATTCTATTTATGAGAAGTCTAGTAAAAAGCAGTCTACAAAAGATTTTTGGACAGGACAAATAAGTATAAAAAAGTAATTGAAAATTAGAAAACACTTGAAGAAAAAAAGCCTTTATAATATACTAATTTGTTAATTTTCTATTCCATTAAAAGCAGAGGAAAGAAAATGTAACCAGGTATAGAGATGATTCGCTATTTACAAAGTATGAGCAGCTAAGCAAGGAAGCAAGGACATACACTATAATTAATAAAAGTAATAATATTAATAAAACAATAACAAAGCACAAATTGAAACTTTAAAAATGACAGCCATGAAGTAAAACTAAACTTCCAAAATATTTATGTGGCCAATTAATGTTATTATATCAATCTGGAAATCAGAACAGAGCTAAGAGATAAATAAGAAATAGACCACAGCTTTACACTATTTTACACCTAGTTTGAATAAAGGGTGTCATTCTTTTTTAGAAGATCTCAATGCTTCAAAAAAAGAAAAAAAAAAAGATCTCAACACTTCACATCAACTTGTCAATATTTAATATACTACATTTTGTAACACAAAATTGTTCTCTGATGGAACAAGCAGAAACATTTTTTAAATGTACTTTGAAAACATAGAGCAGATCTGAAAAATATAAGTAAAATAATTCAAAACAAACCAACCAATCTAACAGATCAAGATCTCATTTAAACTCCTTTAAAGCCTGGAAATCTGTCATATTCATATAACCCTGCCTATCTCCACACACACACACACACACACACACACACACACACACACACCTTCATACACACTGAAAACAACAGAAATTAGTATTTGCCACATTGTGCTGGCTCAGGCAGATACCAATAGTGTATGTGGCCAATGAATAGCACTTAGCTCATCTGTCCAAAGTCCACCTTTACAAACAAGTTGACTTAACCATTTTGTGAAAGAACTCTGGACGGTGAGAGTGGGTATGCTGACTCCTAGAGTTCCCACAATCCATTTTGGATTTTGGATATCAAAAACTGTAAGATAATAAATTTGTGTTGTTTTAAAACAATAAATTTGTAGTGATTTTTAAAGCAGCAATAGGAAACTAATTTAAATTGTTTAAATGTTTCATTTAGCTAAGTACTAATTTGAAAGGTGGATATAAAGGGAGCTATAAAACAGCATAAGTGAGTCCAATACACCACCAAGGAATGTAAAGATTTGTAGCATTGCCAGAGAGTGAATATTATAAGGCATTTTGTACTGTTTTTCTTAAGATATTCTTAAGGAATCTTGGAAGAGGTTACACTTAAATTGAGACATAAAAATCAGAAGGAGTCAGACATTTAAAGACAGAATGGGGAGCTGGCCAGAGAATATCATTCTGATTATTGTGAATATGAATAAAGGCACCAAGGAAGAAAATAGATTTTCATGCTTACAAATTAAGAGAGCAAAGAGGTACCAAGAACATTGGAAACTGGGTGGAGGAATATTATATTTAATCAAGGAGAGACTAGATTAGGTTTCTTTAAAGATCTATCACTGAGGAATAATTTGATACACTGAATTAGAGGGATATGGGAAAGAGTGAAACCTTTATGGGGCACAAGAATTCATCGTGAGGTCCTTACTACTGAAATGTGGTTCATGGACCAGTAGCATCAGTTAACATAGGTAAGATTGTTAGAAATACACAACTTTAAGGCCAGTCCTGACCTACTGAAGCAGAATCTGATTCATTTTAATAACATTCCTAGGTAATTCATATACACATGAGAAAGATGCAATGAGTGGAAGTTTCCTGGGAGAAAGAAAGAAAATCTAGAGACCCAATTATCATATGGGAGAAGAGCAGCCAGAAAGGGAGAGGGCAGAAACTTAGACAAGAAATGAGTACAACAAGAATTTTTGAAGTGAAATGCTGTAGTCAGTGTAATGGGCAATGTGACCCTTCTTATAACCCCACATATCTTGAATAAAATTACAGAAAACAAATTATGCCAGTGTGATAAGATGCTTTCTGGAAGCCAGTGAAGGGGATGAGTTTTATGTCAGCGTTATCCAGGGCCAAAAGGACAGCCACTTACCTGGATTACCTTCCATAATTCAGTGGATTTTTTTTTTCTCTTAGATATCAAAAGTAGAGAGGAAAATAAATTACATACTTCGAAGTTTGGGTACTCTACATAATTCTGAATGTTATTATTTGCTTTAAGTTGTTTTTCTTCCAAAATCTTTCTCATGCTAATATTAGTGTCAAAAATTATCAATTTAAAGAGAAATGTTCTGGGTAAATGTAATGGTACCAATGATATCAATGAGAAATATCAGGTAATATTTATTAAGGGAATCATACACAAAATAGTACACCAAACATTCTATAGAGCTGATTAAAATACACAATGTTTTGACTATAAGTAGCTAAATATCTTCATTGTACATGGTCCTTACTACTATATGTTCCCCAAAATCTGCTCCTAAAAAGGTATTTACATGACAACATCTATCAGGGACAATTTGAAGGGGCATTTGATAATTTTATAAATATATATAAAATTTATATATGTATACTCACATGAAAACATACACATATGTTAAAAAGCACTTTAGAAAAAAACTGATATTAATACAGAAAGCTGGGTGTTACATGCTCCATTTTTTTTGTTCATGAGGAAATCAAGGCATGGAGCAATAGTATTTTTTTAACCCCAATCCTCTTTCCCTCTGGCAAACACTTGTTTGTCCTCTGTATTCATGAATCTGTTTCTGTTAGGTTTTTGTTGTTGCTGCTGTTTGGATTCCACATATAAATGAAATCATATGGTATTTATCTTTCTGACTTATTCTGCTTAACATAATATTCTCTAGGTCCATCCATATTGTCACAAATGGCAAGATCTCATTCTTTTTTATGGCTGGGTAATATTCGTGTGTGTGTGTGTGTGTGTGTGTCACTTTTGTTTTGAAGGTTTATACACAGCATAGTTTTCTTTCTTTTTTCTTTCTTCAAATGTTTATTTTAATTCTAGTTAGTTAACATACAGTGTGATATTAGTTTCAGGAGTAGAATTTAGTGATTCATCATTTATATACAACACCTAGTGCTCATCACAACACATGCCCTCCATAATCTCCATCACTCATTTAGTCCATCCCCCATGCACCCTACAGTAACCATCAGTTTGTTCTCTAGAGTTAAGAGTCTGTTTTCTGGCTTGCCTCTCTCTTTTTTTCCCTCCGTGTTCATCTGTTTTGTTTCTTAAATTCCACATATGAGTGAAATCATATGGTATTTGTCTTTCTCTGACTTATTTTGCTTAGCATAATATACTCTAGCTCTGCCCATGTCATTGCAAGATTTCATTCTTTTTTTAATTTTTTTTTAATTTAAATTTCATTCTTTAGATAGATGATAGATAGATAGATAGATAGATAGATGCATAACTTCTTTACCCATTCATCAGTCATCAGTCAATGGACATTTGGGCTCTTTCCATAATTTGGCTATCGTTGATAATGCTGCTATAAACATCGGGATGCATGTACCCCTTTGAATCTGTATTTCTGTATCCTTTGGGTAAATACCAAGTAGTGAAATTGCTGGATTATAGGGTAGTTCCATTTTTAACTTTTTGAGGAATCTCCATACTGTTTTCCAGAGTGGTTGCACCAGTTTGCATTCCCACCAACAGTGCAAGAGGGTTCCCCTTTCTCCACATCCTGATATCTGTCGTTTCTTGTGTTGTTAATTTTATACGTTCTGACAGGTGTGAGGTGATGATATCTCATCACGGTTTTGATTTCTATTTCCCTGATGATGAGTGATGTTGAGCATCTTCTCATGTGTCTGTTGGCCATCTGGATGTCTTCTTTGGAAAACTGTCTATTCATGTCTTCTTCCCAGTTCTTAACTGATTGTTTTTTTTGGGGGGGGAGGGGAGTGTTGAGTTTTATAAGTTCTTTATATATATTTGTATACTAATCCTTTATCAGATAATGCCATTTGCAAATGTCTTTTCCCATTTCGAAGATTCCTTTTAGTTTCATTGATTATTTCTTTTGTTGTGCAGAAGCGTTTTATTTTGTTGAAGCCACAATAGTTTATTTTTGCTTTTGTTTCCCTTGCCTCAGGAGACATATCTAGTGAGTCGTTGCTATGGCCAATGTCAAAGACTTTACTGCCTGTGTTCTCTCTAGGATTTTGATGGTTTCCTGTCTCATGTTTAGGTCTTTCATCCATTTTGAATTTATTTTTGTATATGGTGTAAGAAAGTAGTCCGGTTTCAATATTTTGCAAGTTGCTGTCCAGTGTTCCCAAGACCATTTGTTGAAAAGACTTTTCCCATTGGATATTCTTTCCTGCTTTGTCGAAGATTAGTTGACCATATAGTTGTGAGTTCATTTCTGGGTTTTCTATTCTGTTCCATTGATCTATGTGTCTGTTTTTGTGCCAGTACCATACTGTCTTGATCACTACAGATTTGTAATATAACTTGAAGTCCGGAATTATGATGCCTCCAGCTCGGCTTTTCTTTTCCAAGATTGCTTTGGCTATGCAGGGTCTTTTGTGGGTTCCATATAAATTTAAGGATTGTTTCTTCTAGCTCTGTGAAAAATGCTCTTGGTGTTTTGATAGGGATTGCATTCAATATGTAGATTGCTTTGGGTAGTATAGACATTTAACAATATTTGTTCTTCCAATCCACAAGCATGGGATGTTTTTCCATTTCTTTGTGTCACCTTCAATTTCTTTCATGTGTTTCATAGTTTTCAGAGTAATGATCTTTTACCTCTTTGGATAGGTTTATTCCTAGGTATCTTATGGGTTTTAGTACAGTTGTAAATGGGATGGATTCCTTGATTTATCTTTCTGCTGCTTCATTACTGGTGTATAGAAATGCAACAAATTTCTGTATTTTTCAAATTTCTTGATTTTTGTATCCTGTGACTTTACTGAATTCATGTGTCAGTTCTAGCAGTTTTGGGGTGGAGTCTTTTGGGTTTTCTATATAGAGTATCATGTCATCTGTAAATAGTGAAAGTTTGACTTCTTCCTTGCTGATTTGGATGCCTTTATTTCTTTTTGTTGTCTGATTGCTGAGGCTAGGACTTCCAGTACTATGTTAAGTAACAGTAGTGAGAGTGCACATCCTTGTCTTGTTCCTGACCATAGAAGAAAACCTCTCAGTTTTTTCCCACTGAGGATGATTTTAGCTGTGGGTTTTTCATATACGGCCTTTATGATGTTGAGGCATGTTCCCACTATCCCTACTTTGTTGAGGGTTTTTGTCATGAATGGATGTACTTTGTCAAATGCTTTTTCTGCAGGGATTGAGAGGATAATATGGTTTTTATCCTTTCTTTTATTAATGCAGTGTATCACATGGATTGATTTGCGAATATTGAACCACCCTTGCAACTTGGGGATAAATCCCACTTGATTGTGGTGAATCTTTTATGTACTGTTTGATTTAATTTGCTCATATTTTATTGAAAATTTGTGCATGGAGTGATAATATTTTTTAAAGAGATAATTATTAAACATTAAATGTGTTGTGTTAATTTCCTAGGGCTGTCATAACAAATTACCACATAGGTGACTTAAAACAAGATAAATTGATTTCTCAGAGTTCTGGAGGCCAGGAGTCCAAAACCAGGGTGTGAACAGGGCCACACTCCCTTGGAAAGCTCCATCCTTCCTGGCCTCTTCCTGGCCAAGGATGGCTCCCAGCAATCCTTGACATTCCTTGGTTTGTAGATGCATACCCAATCTCTGCCTCCATCTTTACACGGCCTTCCTCCCTGTGTCTCCATGTTCTCTCATCTTATTTCAAGGACACATCTTTGGAGTTAGGGCCCACCCTAATCTGGTATGATTTCAACTTAATTACCCTGCAAGACCCTATTTCAAATAAGGTCACATTCACAGGTACTAGGGGTTAGAATTTGAACATATTATTTTGAGAGACACAATTCAACCCACTAAGATGCTAAATACTTTCATTAGTTACCTAATTTGGTTCTCAGAGTAACCCAATGAGGTAAGTAATAATATTCCTTCTACCTTTTATATGAAAATCCTACAGCTTAGAAATGTAGTATCTTATATGTGACTGTTCAGCAAGTTGGAGGTGGATTGGGATTCTGATCCAGACAGCTTTACATCAGAGCTCAAAATCTTAACTATGCTGAAGAACATTTAAGTAATATTCCCATGAGATGTCACAAACTAGCATGTGAAATTCTGTCTTTTGTCCCCACAGTTTGTGTTTTTTTCATTACATCAGAATCACTTCCAAATTATCCAGGTGTACCTTGTTCCTATGCTTATTCTGGATTCTCAATAACTAGATTATTGAAAAGTTAGCCGATACCATTTTTCTCTTTGTTTTTCACTATTTGTTTCAATTGGTATTTACTGAGTACCTGCTCAAAGCCAGGCATATCATCTAGTAATAGGCTACTATTCTGGTGTAGGCTCCATCATTATACAAAGGAAATTATGTATGCATGTGCATATATATATGTACATAAGTATATATTTAAGGATGAATATATTTACATAATGCCCTTGTCATAGGATTTAGTTCATTTATAAAGAGATTTTTTTAAAAATACTATTGTAAGAAATCACTAAAAGAGAGAATTTCAAGTCAGGTTCTCAAAATAGAAATGATGATTGAAATTTAAACCATTTTCTACAGCCTATAATTTGAGAATTTCTTAGGAGACAGAAATGGAATATTTTATAGACAAGTGAGGATAAGCTAATATGAAAGTATCAGGGAAGTTTTCTGAAATACATGCAGAATGTTTCTGTTGCAAGTTCTTGGTGTCTCTGTAGCGCCTTAGCTAATTCTGCAGTGCTTAAATGTAAGTAGTCCCCACTGTTCAGTAATTGATTAGTACTGAGAGCTGGATGACCTTTGAAAATGCCAACTGCTGATCAAGACCTGATGTAAAAGTCTTTAGGAGACCACAGATCTATGTACAGTACGCTGCTGCTCCAGTAGCTATCATTCTTTTACTCTTAATACCAAATTAGTATCAACTTCTAGTTGACACATTAAGGGTGATGACTATTGTTTCTCATGATAATAATATCCTGATTTAAAAAACATAGAACCATTGGAAAATCAAAAAATAGAGTGAAATAAAATAAATTTGAAGGGTACTTTTAAAGCATATTTTCTTTGCTTTTTATGCAGCTTATGTTGAAATAATTAAAATTAAACTTATATATTGGAAAATATGTCACAAAGTTTTGTTAGGCTTTCTATGTTGTAGATTAGAATAAAAGAAGTTCAGGGGTAGGTCATTGTATGGGTATGAACAGTATCATTGTGTGAATTGAAAACAGTTATAATGGTAAAATCCTCCTGATATTATTTTAAGGTACTCTGGAGAACTGATTTAAAGATTTTATTTATTGGGGCACCTGGGTGGCTCAGTCAGTTAAGCACTTGCCTCCGGCTCAGGTCATGATCCCAGGGTCCTGAGATCAAGCCTTGCATGGGGTTCTCCCTCTCCTCCCTGCTTATGCTCTCTTGTGCTCTTTGTTGCTATCTTTGTCTCTCTCTCTCAAGTAAATAAATAAAAGAGAGAGAGAGTGGGAATGAGCAAGAAAGAGAGAGAGAGGGAGCAGAGGGAGGGGAAGAGGGAGAGAGAGAAGCAGACTCCCCACTGAGCAGGGAGCCTGATGTGGGGCTTGATCCTGGGACTCCAGGATCATGACCTAAGCGGAAGGTAGACACTTAACTGACTGAGCCACGCAGGCATCCCACTTTGGAGAATTCATTTAAACATAAATGATGTCCAGAGTAAGATTAAATACCTCTGATAGTAGTGGAAATGTATAAAATATAGTCAAAATGATAAAACATTAAAAACACAACTTGGTATTTCTTTAGTTATATTTGATAACTAATAACTTTAGTTAAATTTTATAGACTAATAAAATAGTTTTGGGTAGAACCAGAAAGTCACAAAATATCATACAAGAAGAACACTACATTGTACTGACCTCCTAAATATTCTATGTACCAGCTTTTCTTACTATATGAAGTCATATTTTGAGTATTATAATAAAAAAAAGTTATGTGACTTTTAATATGGGATTTATTTTGGAGATCTTGGTATCACTGTCTTCTATAATTTTTTATTAGATTTTATAAGGGAAATTTTATTCCCAACTCCCAATGTCATGGGACCATAAGTTTTTCCAGGTTTATTTTTATCCTTTGCATATTGTGATTATTTTAACTCATTCTGATTTATTTTTTCTCTGCCTGACAGAATCTTATAGCTGACCTTGTAAAACAAGCCTACTAACTATACATGGCCTAATAACAAACATTCCATGTATTAACTTTTCCTTAATTAATACCTTAATTTCTATTTTTCTCATTTAATTTAATATTTCCTTTAATTACTCTTGAAATCACCTTAAATAATTTATAAGTTAAGTACATTATGAACAAACAAATGAAAGAATGAATAAACAATATAGTAATAAGAGAAAATCTTTTAGCAGTGGTTATAATTGGGGAACTATTGATATTTTATTACTTTTATTTGATTTCTTTGTAGTTATAAAACTACATGTATTTTATTTTCAATATAAAAACAAACAAATATAATAAAGTTGTATTAGAATTTTTAATGGAATGAATTATTATTAGAATGATTTCTTTAATAGAATGAACTATTTTAGAAGAATATTTTTAGAATAAATTATTGACACATAGTAAAGGACCTAATTTATTACAGATATTGATCTAACAGTATTTTCTAATCTATTTACTGCACCAGCTTGCTATTCAAACTACAGTGGGAGGTATCACCTAGGGGCTTGTCAGCAATGATGATACTGTGCTATCTATAGCCTCACCAGAAAACTACTGAATCAGGATTTGAACTTTAACAAGGTTTTAGGTTCTTATTTGCATGATTAAAGTTTTAGAATCACTACTGGAAACTGCATCAAACAAAATATCTCATGTAAAGGAATAATTCTATAGCCCAATAGGTTAGAATGTTATTTATGTTATCTTCTGCATCTGTATAGTACATCTTAACTTTTTCAAATTTCTGAGATCACAAACTATATATATATGTACATTTTTTTTTAAGATTTTATTTATTTATTCATGAGAGACAGAGAGAAACAGAGGGAGAAGCAGGCTCCCAAGGAGCGGGAAGCCCGATGCGGGACTCGATCCCAGGACCCTGGGATCATGACCTGAGCCGAAGGCAGACGCTTAACCATCTGAGCCACCCAGGCGCCCTATATATGTACATTTTAAAGTTTATTTATTTAAGTATTCTCTACACCTAAGGTGGGGCTCAAAGTCACAACCCCGAGATGGAAACAGCCACATCCTTTCCCAACTGAGCCAGCCAGGCACCCCACAAACAATATATTTTAAAAATCAAACCCTAAATATTGCAAACACATTTGATAAAAATGACTTTTTTCAAGTAAAGATTATTTAGCATACTAAAGAATAAATGTTCCATATAATATACTTTTAAATTATTGGTTTAAGCCAAGAGAAAAATAAATAAAAGGAAATCATTTTAGGTGCAGAAAGATAGAGAAGGACTAAGAAGCAAGATTGGATTTATAATGGAATATTTTTTTTCTATTTTCCATGCTGAGAATTTTCAGATACATAGAAAAAATATATTTTTACAATTCATTCAGTCCCTCATTTATCAAGTAGATAAGTATTAATTCATCCAGATATTAGATACAAGTACATATAAGAATATATTACCAGTGAAGTAGAAATTCATAAAAATATTTTTATGTATGCTATTATCATATGAAAAAATTATTATATTTTAAATTTATTTAGGGGGCGCCTGGGTGGCTCAGATGGTTAAGCATCTGCCTTCGGCTCAGGTCATGATCCTAGGGTCCTGGGATCGAGTCCCACATCGGGTTCCTGGCTCAGCGAGGAGCCTGCTTCTCCCTCTCCCTCTGCCTCTCTCCCTGCTCATGCTTTCTCTCTCTCTCTCTCTCTGTATCTCTGTGTCTCAAATGAATAAATAAAATCTTTAAAAATAAATAAATAAAAAATAAAGATTTATTTAGTTTTTTAGAGCGAGAAAGAGTGGTGGGGAGGCATAGAGGGAAAGGGAGAGAGAGTCTTAAGCAGACTCCATGTCAAGCATGGAGTCCATGCGGAGCATGGAGACAAACACGGGGGATGATCTCACAACCCTGAGATCCTGACCTGAGCTGAAACCAAGAATCGGATGCTTAACCAACTGCGCTACCCGGGCACCTTGAAAAACATTATTTTTAATAAATTTTGCTTAAAATGCTATTCAGAGATAAATATGGTTAATGGTTTTTTTTTTCAAATTTACATTATTATCCTTGATATTAGAAGTGTACTTTCTTTTTTTTTTTTTTTTAAAGATTTTATTTATTTATTTGACAGAGACAGAGACAGCGAGAGCAGGAACACAAGCAGGGGGAGTGGGAGAGGGAGAAGCAGGCTCCCTGCAGAGCAGGGAGCCCGATGCGGGGCTCGATCCCAGGACCCCAGGATCATGACCTGAGCCGAAGGCAGTCGCTCAACCAACTGAGCCACCCAGGCGCCCAGAAGTGTACTTTCTAATACATTTTATGAATATATTTTCTATATAGGGTATATTTTTAAAACAACTTTCAGTGTATTTTACATCAGAGTTTACATATCACTAGTTCATGGAATATGACAAGACTGCCAAGTCTCACACATTCAGAGAAACCTCAATCTTTAAAAAATTGTGACAATACATTTTCTATGGGTTGGTGAATGAAACTAGAATTTATATATTTCTTTGCATAACATCCCAATCTTAATGAAATCTAGTCCTATCAGTAATGGTTAATTGAAAGATCTAGAAAGGATTAACTGTTTACTACTTTGAGCTGGTCCTTATGCAAACTTATCTGAACTCCTAAGGACAAAGAAACACCAAAAGGAGAGGAAGGTGGCCACATTTCTTTAAAAATGAGTTGATTGTACATCTCTGGCAATATTTTTTAAACATGAGTCTATGCTGAAACTTTCACAGAGTTTTTATTGGTTTGAGGCACTCCCCTTAGGATTTAAATACATACTCCGTTCAACTTTTTTTAAGAGGATCCTGAAATATATAAATCAATTAAGAGCCTGGTGGGGGAACATCTTATCTGACACCACTTTTGTCAGACTCCTGACCTGTCAAAGCCAATTTGTTTTTGGTCCTGATGAAGAAAAGGCAAGGGATGATGTTGGAGTCTTGGAAGATATTATCTCTCAGAATTTTTTGATTCATGAAAACAATTACATTTTGTTTACAAAAATAATTACATTTTGACGATACTGAATTTGCTTCCATTTTTGCTAATAAACCTAAGTGAAACCTAACTCTGTAGGGATGGTGGCTTTTAAAAAATTAATCTGAAATTCAATTCTGTTGCGATGTATTATATAGCTACTAAGTTAACAAAAATATATCATTGAAACAATGCAATGTGTCAAAATAAATTTTGCTGCTTATGCTTTGTTGCCTTTAACATACATTTATATTACAAACCTTGTAAAGTTTCCAATATGAGTTTTGGTGGAAAGATAACCTTTTATTATTAGATAATATTATTTTAAAAGCTCAGGTTCTACGATAGCCTCCTTTTATGAAACATGGTGAGAGTAAATGGTGCTTTTATTTGGGTTGCTGTGTTTTTATTTTTCTTTGTTTTACATTTGTCATGTCCTTACCATTAAATTGAGAAGTGGATTTTATAAGTTTACTGCTTTACAGAATATTAAACAGGAAACAATTCTCTAAGGCATCTGCCACATTTCATATATGTGGGTTTTAAACTTAATGTTAACTTCACATTAAAACTCTTGCCCATATGAAAGTGAAAGACACAAAAAGCAAAACAAAACTAAATTTCAAGTACTATTTAAAGACACTTTAAAAAAATTCTATGAGGGCGCCTCGGTGGCTCAGTTGGTTAAGCAACTGCCTTCGGCTCAGGTCTTGATCCTGGAGTCCCAGGATCGAGTCCCACATCAGGCTCCCTGCTCAGCAGGAAGTCTGCTTCTCCCTCTGACCCTCCCCCCTCATGTGCTCTCTCTCAAATAAATATATAAAATCTTTAAAAAAAAAAATTCTACATGAAAATTAGCACCATCTAACACACTTTGCACATGTCTGATTTTAGTGTGATTTTTTGTTTCTGCTTCATTTCATTTTCTTCAAAATATATGCAAACTATTCAGCATTTAATATAACTGAATCCTAAATCTTCCTTTAAATCTGATATATATCAACTCATTTAAGTTAATTTAACCTCCATACTATCAAATTTGATATAATTTTTCTTTCTGCTTAATATGGGCTAATATTTAACTGATAAAATATAAAAATGAATTGCTATCTCATTCTGACCCTTAATATTCACCTTAATATTAGTAATACTGCTTCTTATCATTTCATATGTAAACTGTGGTTAGACCAATTTAATTCAATTGCTATAGATATTCTAAATCTCTTACTTAAGCCCATTTTAATTTTAAAAGCATGACTTAAAGTTTAAGTTGAACTGATTTAATTTATATTGCACATTGTTGAATATAAAATATGTCTTTAATATATAGAATTATGTGATGTTTCATATATATGCATTACTGAATCAACTATATCAAGTAATAAGGTGAGCCTCGACATTTTAAATGAAAAGTAAATTAATTAAAACTAATTTATTATTTATAAATTCAAAATAACTTGATAACAAAATTTAAACAACTTTGAGCATTATGTGTATATTTAAAATTTCTGAACTTGAAAGGATAATAAGCAAAGATAGAGTCTAAGCTTGATTTTCTAAGTTGAATAGTTGAATAGATTTTTCAGTTAAAAAATATCATGAAGTGCCCTGCTTCCAATACTGAAGTATTGGAAATATATAATATTTAAGTATTGTGAATACATAATACTATTACATATTAATAATTTCCCTAATTTTAAAACACATGTTGATTAATAGAAACTGTGTTGTTGTTGTTTTTTAACCCAGTACAGATATAATCAAATATTTTAACAGAATCATGATTGAATTTCCAGGAAAATCCTCAAGCAATATATGTTTCAAATAATTTTCCTATAATTTCCTTGTAAGTCATTGTTTTGTAAATAATTACATGGAAACTGTAAAATAAACAATAAAACCTTCTAAGGAAGGGGGATATTTTTTTAGTGGGAATTAACAAAGTCTGTATTTCTAGGAGATAGAATCTAACCCTTTTCAATTTAGATTCGACCTGAATGCTGTTAATACCATTTCCCAGGACTTTCCAATCCCACTGGAAAGAACCTTTCTATCCTGCCTCTAAAGAGGTTTTACAAGATTGATCTATAGCAGAAAGTGGGATAGAAGCTTAGAGCCAAACATGGCACAAACAAAAATACCTTAATAATAAAATGATTATTAGTTACTAATTACTTATTATGTATTAGGCAGTTTTCTACACACTTTACATATATTAACTCAGAAATCCTTCCAATTGGCCTTAGCATAAGGTTCATTTATATCTCTCTTCTTTTCTTTTCTTTTTTTAACAGAAGACAAAACTGGATAATATTATAAGCAATATTTGTTGATGAACATTCTTCCATATTTAAACATTTCTGGAGGATATAGCTTACAAATAATGATATCTTATGTTCATGGAGGAATAAATTACTCAGGGTTACCCAGATAGTACTTGTTCAAGTTTAGTTTCAGCTCCAGGCCTACTGCCTTTGTTCTCTTGCTAAGACACACTCTGCCTTTGCATAGGAAGCAATGGAAGACATGGTTTTGTGCTTAAATATATTCACTGAAGATCATTAAAGTTTAGATTTCAGGCAACTGCCAACTAAAATAAATTGAATTATATTAGGTGGTCAGGGAAGGCCCTGATTCTGGGGAAAAGCTACTCAAAAGTACAGTGACCTGGGAAAAAGATCTGTGGTAAAAAGATGAAATCAAAAAGGAAATGATTATCACAACAAAGAAAATGTCCTTATTCATTTCTATTACTCATATTTTAAGTTTTTTTTAAAGACTACTTTTTAGAGTAGTTTTAGGTTCACAGCAAATTAAGAGGAAGGTATAGAGATTTCCCATATACCCCTTATCCCTACATATGCATATCTCCTCCATTATCCACATTTCCCATCAGAATGGTAGAGCAGAACCCCTTATCCATGAGGTATACATGCCATAGACTCCCAGTGGATGCCTGAAACCACAGGTAGTACTGAATCCTATATATACTATGTTTTGTCCTATATATACATACCTATGATAAAGTTTAATTTATAAATTAGGTCCAGGAAGAGATTTACAACAATAACTAATAATAAATAGAACAACTACAAGAAACATAGTATAATAAAAGTTATATAAATGTGGTCTCTTTCTCAAAATACCATATTGCGCTGTACTCGCCCTTCTTGGGATGATGTGAGATGATAAAATGAGATGAAGTGAGGTGAATGATGTAGGCATTGTGATGTAGCATTAGTCTACTATTGATCTTTTGACACTATGTCAGAAAGAGGATCATCTGCTTCCAAACTGCAGTTGACCGCAGGTAACCGTAACTTTGGAAAGTGAGACTGCAGATAAGGGGGGGCTACCATACAGTTGCTCCAATTGATGAACCTACACTGATACATCATAATCACCCAAAATCCATACTTTACATTAGGGTTGACTCTTGGTGTTGTTACATTCTATGGGTTTGGACAAATATATAATGACATGTATATACTATACTGTCATACAGAGTACTTTCACTGCCCTACTTGGCGCTTTGCCTATACATCTCTCCTCTACCTCTGCCCCCCTGGTAACTACTGATCTATTTACTGTCTCCAGAGTTTTGCCTTTTCCGGAGTATCATATAGTTAGAATCATACAGTATGTAGCCTTTTCAGATTGGCTTCTTTCACCTAGTAATATGCATTAAAATTCTTCCATGACTTTTCATGGCTTAAGAGCTCATTTCTTTTTAGCACTGAATAGTATTCTATTGTCTTGATGTACCATAATTTATCCATTAGCCTACTGAAAAACATCTCAGTTGCTTCTAAGTTTTGGCAATTATGAATAAAGCTGTTATAGACATCCATGTGCAAATTTTTGTGTAGATGTAAGTTTTCAACTCCTTTGGGTAAATACCAGGGGCATGGCTGCTGAATCATATGGGAAGAATACATTTAGTTTTGTTGAGAAATCACCAAACTGTCTTCCAAAATGGTTTTTATATTTTTCAATTCCATTCCCATTAGCAGCAAATGAATTCCTGTTGCTCCACATCCTTACCAACATTTGGCATTGTCAGTGTTCCAGATTTTGACCATTCTAATAGGTGTGTAGTTGTTTCTTATTGTTGTTTTAGTTTCCTGTATTTATTTGCCATCTGTATATTCTTTGGTGAAGTGTCTGCTATGGTCTTTGGCCTATTTTTTAATCGGGTTGCTTAACTAATCCCAATAGTTTATTTTTCCTTTTGTTTCCCTTGCCTCAGGAGACTCATCTTATAATAAATTGCTATGGCCCATGTCAAAGAGGTTATTGTCTGTGTTCTCCTCTAGGATTTTGATGGTTTCCTGTCTCACATTTAGGTCTCTGATCCATTTTGAATTTATTTTTGTCTATCACTCATTTTGTAGAGAAGTGTTCAAATCAATATTTGAAAAATGCTCAAGAGAATTTGTTATCTGCTATGCATGTAATGTATTTAATTTTGAAGGTACATTAAATACATTTCATAATTTGTATTGTAGTGTATGATTTCTCAACATATTCTTGTTAATTTTAGCCATTTTTAATGGAAGTACATTTAGCTACTTCAACAAAAAGACTATGGAGTTAGAAGATACCAAAATACTAATTTTGGCTATAAATCTGATATCAAGAATAAGCAGATCAGGAAAACAGCAATATTTTTTTGAAAACTGTCCCAATAAGTTTTCTACTAGTGTATTTGACACTATATCTATGTACTGTAAGTAAAGCTTTGTATTATTTAGATAAACATTATTTCCTCTTTCTTTAAATCCAACACTGTGTCACTAAATCTTTCTGATAAAGCTTCCTCAGGCTCATCGCATTGGACGGGCAATCAGAGGCTTCTAACATCCTCCCCTCTCTTTGGAATGTACTTTCTGCCCACTGTTCCCATACTAGAAGCTTTTCCAAGGATGCAGCTTTAAGAGAGTAATGTGTGGTTGAGATCATCAGGACTCTGTATGTTAAGTTCCCCAAATAAACTCTTAAGATTCTGGCAGACCAGTGTGGAGATCTACTTGTCTTGAGGTCATCCAAAACAACCCTTGTTAGTTCCCTTGCTGGTTAAAACTGTCACCTACCAATCTGGAGTGGTCTGCCTCTTTCTTCAGTCTTTCCTTTGTCCTCCATGTATGAGGGCCAGTTTCAAATTCCACCCAGGGGAACTCCTGAGGTTGTGAACTAATACCTTGCCTTATACTTTGTCAGGAAAATATCCAGATGAATGTATTTAATTAATCTTCCCAACATCCAAAATCAAATTCTATCTGCATGCCTCTCATTGTTGTTCAATCCTATATGCCAGAAGGAATTTTACTTCTCTTGCCTAGGATCAGTCTCTTGTAGTCTAGAATCCAAAGCTATCTGCAATCCCAAGGAATTATCTCGCCTGCATCATTAGTTTACCTTTTTATCATTCTCTCTCCACACAGCTTTTGATATCTCACATCTTAAGACAGTCACCCTAGCATTTCTACTTCAAAATAGCTTAAATATCTGAACTAATTAGTAATGCTCCACAAAGTTGCATTACTGGAAAATAACATGAACACTAACCAGCCCAAGTTGTATTAAATACCATTCCATCCTCACTATCCCACTAACGAACAATTTGTTTTTATGTCCCCTTTACAAAGCAATGTATACACTGTCTTATTTTTTCATAGAATCAAACCATTTCAACTACCTTCCCACCACTCCATGGAACTTGCACTTTTCAGATTTCTCCATCAATTCCATTTTTCATTTTCATCTTATTCAATTTGACCTAATTCTCACAACACTAATATTCCTCTGTTTCTACTACAGTCTCCTGAGTTGCTACTTCTTAACAAACTGATATGTTTCATTATCTTTATTTGGCTCATAACCCTTACAAAAGTCAGTTCCTAGAATTTCTCAAGACTCATTCTCAGAATAACTTTTCACTATCCTCTCATCTTGGAAGTCTTACCCTATCTAATGGCTGTAAATACCCTGGGTTAACTTTTGTATTCTAATATTCTCTGAGTTTCAGATTATTCAAAACCCCAAATACCTTTTTAATATTTTCAAGTTCATGTTTTATAAATTTCTCAATTAAATGCTAAAAAAAGGTAGAATTCTTTATATTTTCTCCCCAAAGCTAATAATGCTTCCTTTGCTTTCATCTCATGATAGGGCAGCAACTAGCAGCTAACAAAAGAAGAAGGAGGAGGAGGAAGAATAGGACAAAGAGCAAGAGAAGAAGACATGTCCCATATCCTGTCTTCTCCCTCTTCGTCCTTACAATATTCAATCTCTATGCAGATCTACTTCTCTTTGTTTCCACTGCCACAATTACTACTCAAATTTTGTCATTAATTGTAAGAAGACATACAACTTTTATCCTAATATGATAAAGAATCTCTCTTTAAGACACATTTTTCTTTATAATTTTATTCTCTTCAAGGGAAAATTTCAAAACCGAATGTATATATGCAAAAAATATGTCATGTATATATATAATATATATGAATAATCTCACTATGACACTTTCTTTCTCTGTAAAATGTAGATAAAAGCATTTACTTCCCAAGATTATCTTGCAGATTCAATAAGATGATGTACATAAAAGGTTTAGTGCAAGGTTGGCCCATTAAAATTCATCTGTACGTGTTTAATTCAATCACTTTCACTTGAGATTTGAAGATCTAGTATGATATTTTACATAAAATATCAATGTCACTGTTGATGTTATGAAGGTTTAAAATATTTTTATAGGTAATTGTAAAAACTCATCACATTTTACATCAGTCTATACTATTATTTAGTTTACTCAATACTCAAATTATTTTGTAATTGTAGCTTACAAATAATCATTAGCAAATGCTCAGTGGCAATAAATGATGCACAGACTATCTCACTAACTGATTGATTTTACATTTCTTAGCTTTATTTTCCTTTTACCTTTGGGTGTTTATTGTTCAAAATGACAAAGAGCAACCTGAACAAGGGCATGGTAGAAACCCATCACTGTGAACTGAAGGCCAAATAAGCAGAATCTTTGAAGTTATACTTTGAAGTTCCATGAGACAGAAAATAGGGTGAAACATGATTTGTGATATCAGAAATAACCCTGAAGGAAATCTAGAGAAATGAGTGTATTTTCATTAGTTAGCTTTATGTTTCATAAGCTGTGTACTTCGATGTATTTTTGGTATTACAATACATCAAATTGAAAATTCTGAGAAATATATTGAATATATTTTCTATCTCAGAGCTCACTGGGAAGTTTCACTGTTCAGTTAATTTTACCTCCATTGGAAAATTATTCATAAAAATATACCTAATGAATGCTTCTACATGAAATTATTTATTGATATATACACCAAATATGAATAATTATATTTGATTAAATATTAAATATATATTGAAACATAAAAAGATTCCAACTATTTTTGTTTACTAATGTAGTTTGGAGTATGAAATAAAATATTTAAGATACCAAAGATTATGCCAACAAATTGGACAACTTAGAAGAAATGGATAAATTCCTAGATACACATAACCTGTAAAACTAAAGCAGGAAGAAATGGACAATTAGCAGCAATGAAATTGAATCAGTAATTTAAAAGTTTTCAAAAAACTAAAGTCCAGGACCAGATGTCTTCATAGGTGAATTTTACCAAACATTTAAAGAAGACTTAATACTTATTCTTCTCAAATTATTCCAAAAAATACAAGAGGAGGGAAAACTTCCAAACTCATTCTATGGGGCCAATATGACCTTGATAACCAAATCAGATAAAGACACCACAGAAGAAGAGAATTATAGGCCAACATCTCTCATGAATATAGATGCAAAAATCCTCAACAAATTATTAGCAAACTGAGTCCAACAATATATTAAAAAAATCAAATACCATGATCAAGTGGGATTTATTCACAAGATGCAAGGTTAGTTCAATATTTGCAAAACAATCAGTGTGATATGTCACATCAGTAAGAGAGAATATAAAAACCATATGGTCATTTCAATAGATGCAGCAAAAGCATTGACAAAGAACAACATCCAATCATGATAAAAACCCTCTGCAAAGTGGATCTAGAGGGAACATACCTCAACATAATAAAGGCCACAGTAATTAGACAATATAAAGAAACAAAGGCACTCAAATTGGTAAGGAAGAAGTAAAATTCTCACTATGGGTAGATGACATGATACTATATATAAAAAACCCTAAAGACTCCACTAAAAAACTACTAGAACAGATAAATGAATTCAGTAGTCTCAAGATACAAAAAATCAGTGTACAGAAATCTGTTGCATTCCTACACAGTAATAATGAATAGGCAAAAAATGAAATTAGGAAAACAATCCCATTTATAATTGCACTAAAAAAAATAAATTATCTAAAAATAAATTTAACCAAGGAGGTGAACGATAGGTATCGTAAAAACTGTAAAACACTGATGAAAGAAATTCAAGATGACACAAAGAAAAAAGACAAGCAAACAACCCTAAAATTTGTGTGGAACCACAAAAGACCTCAAAAAAGCAATCTTGAAAAAGAAGAACAAAACTGGAGGTATCACAGTTCCAGATTTTAAGTTATATTACAAAATAATACAGTAATAATAATATAGTAGTAATTAAAACAGTATGGTATTGGCATAAAAATAGACCTATAGATGAATAGAATAGAACAGAAACCCCAAAATAAACCCACAATTGTATGACCAATTAATCTTCCTCAAAAGGAGAATAAATACACAATGGGAAAAATACAGTCACTTCAACAATTGGGAAAACTGGACAGCCACATGCAAAAGAATAAAACTGAGCCACTTTCATACACCATACAAAAAAATAAACTCAAAATGGATTAAACACCTAAATGAGAGACTTGAAACTATAAAAATCCTTGAAGAGAGCACAGGCAGTAATCTCTCTGACATTGGCTGTAGCAACATTTTTCTAGTTATGTCTCCTGAGGCAAGGGAAATGAAAGCAAAAATAAACTATTGGGACTACATCAAAATAAAAAGCTTCTGCACAGTGAAGGAAACAATCAACAAAACTAAAAGGCAACCTACTGAATTGGCAAAGGTATTTGCAAATAACATATCCAATAAAGGGTTAGTATTCAAAATATTTAAAGAACTGGGGGACGCCTAGGTGGCTCAGTCAGTTAAGCATCTGCCTTCAACTCAGTTCATGATCCCAGGGTCCTGGGATCGAGTCCCACGTTGGGCTCCTTGCTCAGTGGGGAGCCTGCTTCTCCCTCTCCCTCTGCCTACTGCTCCCCCCACTCATGCTCTCTCTCCCTCTCTTTCTCTCTCTCTGATAAATAAATAAATAATAATAATAAATAATAATAATAAATCTTAAAAAAAGAATACCCCAAAACCAAAAAATCCAATTGAAAAATGGGCAGAAGACATGAACAGATATTTCTCCAAAGAAAACGCAGGTGGCTGACAGACACATGAAAAGATGCTAAACATCACTCATCATCAGGGAAATGCAAATCAACACTACAATGAAATGTCACCTCACACCTGTCAGAGTGGCTATAATCAAAAACAGAAGAAACAAGTGTTGGTGAGGATGTGGAGAAAAAGGAATCTTCATGCATTACTGGTGGGAATGCAAACTAGTCCAGCCACTGTGGAAAACAGTATGGAGATTCCTCAAACATTAAAAGTAAATGACCCTATAATCCAGGAATTGCAGGATTGGGTAAAAATACAAAATACAAAGTAAAAATACAAAAAAGTACAAAAACACTAATACAAAGGAATACATGCACCCCTATGATTATTGCAGCATTATTTACAATAGCCGAACTATGGAAGCAACACAAGTGTTCATCAGTAGATGAATGGATAAAGATGTGGTGTATATATACGTGTGTGTGTGTGTAATGGAATATTATTCAGCCATAAAAAAGAATGAAATCTTCCCATTTGCAACAACATGGATAGAGCTAGAGAGTATTATGCTAAGTGAAATAAAATTTGTCTTTCCCTCAGTCAGAAAAAGACAAATACCATATGGTCTCACCCATATGTGGAATTAAAGAAACAAAACAAACAAGCAAAGGGGAAAAAGAAGAGAGAGAAACAAACCAAGAAACAGACTGTTAACTATAGAAAATAAACTGATGGTTACTAGAGGGGAAGTGGGTGGCAGGATTGGGGGAAAAGGGGATGGAGATTAAAGTGTACTGATAAAAAAAAATTGTAAAAAAATGAAAATACCATAGGTTACCAATTTTTTTGTTGTTGTTGTTATTGATGTGATTTCATAAAAAAAATCAAACAAAAGTTGTAGACATTTATATTTCTATATAAGAACCACTCTTTATAACTGAGGGATGCTGGAGGGGAGGTGGGCAGGCTGATAGGTTAAATGGGTGATGGGTATTAAGGAAGGCACTTGTGTTGGGCACTGGGTGTTGTATGTAAGTGATGAGTCACTAAATTCTACACCTGAAACTAGTATTACACTGTATGTAAACTAATTGAATTTTAAATAAAAACTTGAAACTACAAAAAGAAAAGAACCACTGTTTATCTAGCGAAAAATACATTTTAAAGAGTTAAAGATGAGCTGTGTGGGGTTTTTTGTGGATTTTTTTGTCTGTTTCTTTACAAACAGACAATAGTTCTAAACTTTCTTACCATCTCTGTGATGGCATATTGTTCTAAATATACCGCTTCTGTCTACTGGATACTTCCTGGCCATCTAACAACTGAAAAATAACTTTTTCATATTTGTATAAACTTTCTTCTGGAATAATTGTAGAATTAAAAAAAATTAGTGTAGAAAGCAACCATAGGCCTTTCACCCAGCTTCCCCTAATAACAGCATCTTATAATCATGATATATTTGTCCAAACTGAGAAACTAAATTGAGTACAATACCATTAACTGAATGACAAACATTACTTGCTTTTCAAGTTTTTTCACTAATGTCTTATGTTCTAGAATATCACATTGCATTTAGTCATATACATAGGACATTTATATCTAAATTTCAATCTATATATTTTCATCTATATCTACTTTGCTTACAGTTTAATTTTTATGTAATGTGCCAATTAAAAAATAGATTCTTTCTTGTAAGTTGTTATATTTGTAGGTATAAGTTAGTTCCCAATATAACTATTTTCCTTTAATATCACTGGGATAGTAGGAATGCCCCCTCTTCTATTTCTGATATTTGGAATGTATTAATTTCTTATGTTACTATGACAAGTTACCACAAACTTGGTGACTTAAAATAACAGAAATGTATTCTCTTACATTTCTTAAACAGGTCAGAAATAAGAAATTAGAATAAACAAGAAAATATATGAAATTCTCTGACAGAGGTCAAAACTCTGAAACTGTATCACCAGGCCAAAGTCACAGTGTCAGCAAGGATGAACTCCCTTTGGAGGCTCTAGAGAATACATCCCTCCTATTCCTGCTTCTGGTGGCTTCCCAAATTCCTTGGCTGGTGTTCATATCACTCCAAAGCAAAAAACTTTGTTTTCATATGAATTAATATTTACAAATTCAAAGTATCAGGATGTAGATATCTTTCGTGGGGCCATTTTTAAACCCATGGCAGATTACTTCTGTCTTTCCTCATTGTTTTCCTCACTGGCTTTATTACAGGTTTATCAGTTCTATTACATTTTTCAAAAGATCATCCTTTCAATTAATTGGCTTTATCATTCTAATTTTAGATTTATTAATTTTTACACTAATCACAGCGATTTCCTCCCTTCTTCTTGCATTGGGTTTAATTTTCATTTCTTTCTCTTGTTTTTTCAGGTGAAAACATAGGGTATTGCTAGTAAACCTGTTTTCTAATATAAACATTTAGTGCTGTTTTAGTTCAAACTACACATTTTGATTTTATTTTTATTTTCATTTAGTTTAACTATTTTAGCCTTTCTCTTAAGACTTTCTCTTGGACCTTTCTGTTACTTAGATGTGTGTCTAATTTCCAAGCATTTAGGGATTTCCAGATCTCCTTCTGTTATTCATTTCTAATTTATTTTCCTTTGGTCTAAGAGCCCACTCTGGGGATTTCAAATCTTGTATTTGTATTAGTCTTATTTAATTGCCCCAAATGTAATCTCTCTTCATAAATGGTCAATGTCCACTTGAGAAGAATGTGTATTCTGTTCTTATTGGATAGAATGTTATAAATGTTAATTAGATCAAGTTGGTTTGTCAGGCTATATTAAATTATTACTTATTTTCTGCTTCTCTGATCTATTGATTACAGAGAACTGAGTGAAATCTTCAATTATAATTGTGGATATGTCTATTTCTTCTTTCAGATCTATCATTTTTAACCTCACATATTTTGAAGTTCTGTTATTATACATACTCCTTTAGGGTTGGTACATCTTCTTAGAAAATTAATCCCCTTAACAACTATCTAATGCCCCTCTATGTCCCTGATAAGTATCCTTGTTTTGAAGTCTAATTAGTCTGAAATTAATATAGCTAGTTTAGTTTTATTATGAGTTAGTCTTTACATGGTCTATCTTTTTTCATCTTTTTAAAAACTGGCTTATATATTTATATTTAAATTAGGAATTTTTTTCCATTGGTTTATAAACCATATATATATAATTTGAATATAGTTGACATGTAATGTTACACTAGTGTCAGATGTACAACATAGTGATCTGACTAATTTATACATTATGCTATGCTCACCACAAATGTGGCTACCATCTGTCACCATACAATGCTATTCCAATATCATTGGCTATATTTCTTATGCTGTGCCTTTTTTTCCTGCGACTTACTCCCTCCATAACTGAAAGTCTGTGGCTCCACTCCCCTTCACTCATTTTCCATCCCCAGGCCCCAACCCCTCCGGCAACCATCAATTTGTTCTCAGTATTTATACGTCTGATTCTGTCTTTTGTTTATTTGTTTATGGGCGTTTTTAAAGGCGGGATATATCGCAGTTATGCATTTTAGAATAAATCAATTTAACTATTCTAGCAATTGTATTTAGACCATTCTTACTTAAACTGATTATAAATATATTTGGATTAAAATCTGTCATCTTTCTAGCAGTATTCCATTTGTTTTTTTTTTTTTTTCCTCTTTATTTTTCTCATTGTTTCATTCTTCCCTGGTTTTAATTCAGCATTTTATGGCTTTATAGTTTTTATATCTCCTCTATTTTTATTTTTTTTTAATTTTTATTTTTTCTTTAAAGATTTTATTTATTTATTTGAGAGAGAGAGAATGAGAGACAGAGAGCACGAGAGGGAGAAGGGTCAGAGGGAGAAGCAGACTCCCTGCCCCAAAGCAGGGAGCCCGATGCGGGACTCGATCCCGGGACTCCAGGATCATGACCTGAGCCGAAGGCAGTTGCCCAACCAACTGAGCCACCCAGGCGCCCCATCCTCTATTTTTAGATTATTTATTTATCTTTTGTTATTTGTTTGACTTTTCCAACAGTTTCCTAAGGGTTTACAATACACATTTGTAAATAACATGAGCTTATATTAATATATTATTACAGCACTGACACATAATGTATGAATTATAGTCTTGATATCTTCCTCCCATTCCATAGTCTATTATTGTCACATATTTTACTTTTATGTATGTATACTGCCCTATATACTTAGGTACATATGCGTATTACCAATTTTGCTTTAATGAGTAAATTGTCATTGATTCCAAAGCTGATTCCCTTCGTTTTTCTAAGCAGATCCAAGTTTCTAACTATATAATATCTTGTCTTATTGAAGAAATTCCTTTAACATTTTCTGTAAAGGAGAAAATCCTGTAACATTTTCTGCTAACAATGAAATCCTTCGGCATTTGTTTGTCTTAGCAAGTCTTTTTACTTCTTGTAATTTGGAAGGATATTTTCACTGGTATTGAATTTTGGGTTGAAAATGTTTTCTTTTAGCACATTTAAATATTTCACTCTTGCCTTCTTGTTTGCATTGTTTTTGATGATTAGTCTGCTGTATTTTTTACCATTGTTTCTTGGATTGTAAAATGTTTATTCCTCTAGTCATCTTAAATGTTTTTTTTAGTCTTTGCTCTTTTTTGACTATAATATGCTTATGTGTGCGGGTATGTATTTGTGTGCACATACACATGTGCAAGCAAACGAGTGTGTGTTTTTGGTATTTATCTAGCTTGTGCTATCTGACCTTCTTAGAACAATGATTTGTTGTCCGTCATATTATTTTTGGAAACATATCAGCCTTTATTTCTTCAAACATTTCTTTTTTTTTTTTTTAAAGATTTATTTATTTATTTGAGAGAGCGAGAATGAGAGAGAGTACCTGAGAGGGGGGAGGGTCAGAGGGAGAAGCAGGCTCCCTGCCGAGCAGGGAGCCCTATGCGGGACTCAATCCCGGGAATCCAGGATCATGACCTGAGCTGAAAGCAGTTGCCCAACTGAGCCACCCAGGCGCCCCTTCAAACATTTCTTCTTCAGGGATTTCATTATACACATATTCAAACATTTGACATTGTGCCACAGACCTTGGATTTTAGTTCTGTTTTGTTTCTTCTCTTCTTTCTCTTTACATTTCTTTTTGGGTAATTTAATCACCCTATTACTCATTCTTTCCTCAGCTGTGCTAAGTCTACTGATGAGCTCATTAATGGCATTCTTCATCTCCATACATGGTTTTAAATCTATCATTTCCATGTGATTCCTTTTTTATAATTTCCATTTCACTGCTGAAATTATCCATCTGTTCTTGACTGTCATCTACCTCTTTCATTTAAAGGCCTTATCATATTATTTATAGTTATTTTAGGTCTCTGTCCATTCTATATCATGGTATGTCTGAACCTAGTTCTCCTGATTGCTTTTTGTTGTCTTTTTCTTTGCCTTATTAACTTTTTTGGTTGTTGTTCAATACTAGATATGTTGTACAGGACAGTACATATTGAGATAAATATTTCCATGCTTATCCCAAATACTTTTTTATGTTTTCTTGTTGTTTCAGTTCTAAATATATCATAATTTTCTTAATGATTATATATGCACATTTCTGAAGTATGTTTAGTTCCCAAATTATGGTATTTTGGCTATCTTATTAAGCTACTTGGTTTTCATATTATGGCTAAAAAGGAGACATGTATGATTTTATTAGCATTTTCTGAGACTTCTTTTGGTGGAAGAGAACACAGGCAACTTTCATTTCATGTGTGCTTGAAAGGAATGACCATTTTCAGAGTAAGCTTATATGTGCGAGAAAGAAATTTCATACTATTTATTAAACTCTTTGCCACATCAGAAACTCTCAATATGTGTGTGTACTTTGTATGTATTGTGTGTATATATATATATATATACACACACACATATATATGTATATATATATGTATATGTATGTATTATATATATATGTATATGTATGTATGTGTATAAATATATATACATATACACACACATGCTAGGTCAATATCTTTAATACTCATAATCCATACTTGCACATTTTTAAAATACCCACCCTATTAACACGTATAAATACATATAAATTTTCCCTAAAATGCAGTGTATATAACAACTAATCAAAAATGTCTACTATATAACTGATGTGTATGTGTCTGTGTGTGTGTTCACAGGCACATGCGGATGTGTATATGTGAAGGAGACCTAAGACATTGTGATTTGCTTAGCAATTTTATAAACAAGGAGGTCAGAAGATGGAACAAATGCATTACTATAAGGGTCCTTGCATCTTCGCAGAGCAAGAATAGATACTACTCTTAGATACTACTTTATACTACTTTAGAAGTCGTCTTCAGTTTTTTAAAGTTAATTAATTCTGTAATTGGAAGACAAAGAATAGGAACATATACATGAGTGGCATCATGCAGTAGCTCTTTAAAATACAATGTGGATTTTGGGGTGAAAAGATACATGTTTTTAGGTTTGCATACCTTAACATAAATAAGCAAAAACAGGAAAATTATTTGTTTGGTTTCCTTTTTTTCCTAATTAAACCATTATATTTTCTTCCTTCCTTCCTTCCTCCTTCCTTCCTTCCTTCCTTCCTTCCTCCTTTCCTTTCCTTTTTCCTTTCCTTTTTCCTTTCCTTTTTCCTTTCCTTTCCTTTCCTTTCCTTTCTTGGAACAAGCCATTCTGATTTATTACAGTGTTTTCTATGGTAGGCACTAGCTTTTCAGTTAAAATGATTTCTTTAGGTTTGCTACTGTTTGCAAATGCACATCAGTTATCACCTTTACCCTTCATATCCTAAATCTTTAGTGCCTGATTCCATCTTAAGCCAATCTTCATTTTTGCTTCTCTCTTGGATCAGATAACATAAATAGATTTCTTAGAATCCCCTTTACATTTTATAATACCTTGTTTTCTAAGACTGCAGTAATCAGAGGTGGAATGAAGAACAGAATCAGTAAAGGAAAAAAAAAAAAAAAAAAAAGCATCACTCTCTCTTCTCGCCTAGGGTGAATGTGACAGTGGGACTCCCGAGCAGCCGGGGGCTGACTCCGTATCAGCATTTCTGCACCAGAAGCAGCATCTTCTGAACAAAAAGAAAAAATGTGAAATGACAGCAACGAGACCAGAATTAGTGGAAAGTAAGCATTTGCTAATAAAACTCAATTTCTTTTCAGGTCATTATTAGAAATGTAAATAAAGGAAACTGAAAATATTAAGTATGTTAAGTTATAATCAGGGTTTATAAATCGCTAAATTAATCTTTCACTTAAATATGGCACTCTGAGGATGATTTAGCATTCCTAATTTTTAAAGAAGGGACTATCTTAGATAATTATATCATTAGATCTTCTGTTAAAGAATAATTACCTGCACTTTAAAAAAAAAAATTCACATTATAACAACTAAACCATCTTTTTCAGTTGGCATTTTATCCTGACAACTTTAATCAAATTTTGTGAATTAGCACCAAAATCCACCATGGTCAGTAAACAATATCATGTGGAATAGTTATTTTTAAATGGAATGAGTTGTCATTTGTCTTCTTGTTAATAGTTTTTTTCAAACAACAATAACTAAGTTCAGGTATATGATAAATTTAATTTTAATTCTTTAGGGATTTAAAATAAAACTTTATTTTGGGGGCGCCTGGGTGGCTCAGTCGGTTAAGCATCCGACTCTTGATTTCAGCTCAGGTCATGCTCTCAGGGTTGTGAGATCAAGCCCCAACTCTGGCAGGGTGCTGAGCAGAGCCTACTTAAGATTTCTCTCTCCCTCTCCCCTTCCCTTCCCTGCTGCTCCCTCACGCAGTCTCTCTCAAAAAAAAAAGAAAGAAAGAAAGGAAGAAAGAAAATTGAAAAATAAATAAATAAAACTTTATTTTTATCACTTACATAAGATATTGATACAATCCTGTATAAATAACAATAAGAATTGGACAGAAGAGAAACCAGTAACTATATTTGAATGAGGCTCCCTCCTTCCGTTCAGGTAAAAAGGTTACAAGCTTATACTTCAGAATTTCTATAAAAAGGGTGCTTTGTTTGGGACTCTATCACACACACTAGCACACAATAATTACCACACAGTTTTACCTGTGCCAGAATTGGGCATTAAATGAAGGAAAGTTCATCAATTTTGTATAAGAACAAAACGAGCAGACTTCTCAAGTTCTATTTTCTTTGGCCAAATATGCTTCTCTTTACTTATGCAAGATCTATCTGTGTGTAGAATTACGTCTCTTGCAGTTTATATGGAAAGACCAACACATCACAACATTAGTGCTCAATGTGGAGTTTACTATATGATTTTGTAAAAGACTTGAATTCAGCAAAATAGGTTTCATCACATACCCCTGTAAAGTGATTCAAAGTTGTATTAAACATTAGATATCTTAATTATGTTCTGCCTTGAGTATCACAGCAAACTGTCCACTGTCCAAAAACTTTGTATTTTTCTCCCCCTTCTTTTACTCAGTTTTTTCATTCTTCTTTTGAGATAACAATCAAGTTCTAGAGTTTGAAATCCTTAAAATATTTTCCCAATAAAAGCCAGTCTCTAGTTCGAGAAATTTTTGTAGTAGCTGGTTAGAGAATTAAGTGTCTCCCCATGATTATATACATTAATTTCTAGCCTCTCTAAACACACACACACACACACACACTCACAATCTTTTCCTATTTTCTGCTTCACAGGATCTTTTCATTTAGAGGTGCTAGAAATTAATTTTTTCTGAAAACAGATAATTTTCCAGGTGCTTACATATTAAATACTGCCAAGCTCCATATGTGAGAGGATTAGATTATTCCTGGATCAAAGCCTGAAATGTATTAAAAATTATTTTAAAAGTCCATATGAAAAATTCAAATCTGTGTATTTCCTTAGCACAGTTTATGTTGTGTTACAAGACTACATTTTATTTTTCAAATGTAATCAGTATTCTCAGGCAGTACAAGACAGTGAACAAAAATAAGATTAATTTTTTTTTTCTCTAAACATCTCTGAGCTTGTACTGTGCTAACCTTTGTAGGAATACACCTCAAAGAAGTTTTATGATGTGATGATTTTCTTGGCGCTTCCTTGTGTAACATAACTTTCAGTTTTAGGCAAGATCATTTTCCAGATACAAATCCCTGAAGGGATAGAGATGGGATAGAGGAGGATTATTTTACCTATTATTGCAGCCACTCCCTGAGGCCTGCATATTGCATATTTACACATGTGTGATTTATTACGGTTTACTAGTCTCTCTATATATTGTTTACCTTTTACTTGAGTCTAAATCTGTAGATCTCTCTTTTCTCTTCTGCAAGTTGGCGGCCACCTTTGCTTTCTTAGGACCACTCACTTCAATTGGCGGACCACTTCTTGGGACCACCCACTTCATAGCTATGCTTATGAGGAGCTTCCATAAATAAGCACCTTCATATATACCATAGCTTCTGCCCCCCCCCCCATAATACCTGACTATTCTCCTGGATGGGAAAGATTAAGGATAAGAGTATGATACAGAAGAGCCTCAGACTGGACCTGGTACAACTGCTTGATAGAGTCCAAAGAATAACACTAAAGTATCTCTAAGCAGTCCACGAGCATAAATAGTTTTCTCCTCAGACCACACAAAAGACTAAATGGGGGTTGATATTGGTAATACTGGCTGTTAGAGGAACTTGCCTCATAAGTTTTGTTTATATAAATGCTCCATAAAAATGAAAACACTGCCATCTATTTATAATATATTGTAGTCAAGTAGAAACCCCATCTTACTCTCATATATGCTCAGAAGAGAGCAGGACTAATTGATATCACATAAATTCTCAGTGGGTCTATGTGCCATACAGTAAACTGAATGTTCATTATAAATTCTAAGTAATAATGACTGTAAGAAGTTCAAGAAGTTATCAAGCCTTAGAATAATATGAAGTAAAAACAACTGAAACGGAGACCGTTATATTTAGTTAGGAAGTATAAATTTTAGGCTTAAAAAAGAGTGGAGGTGAGAAAACCAGCTATTCATGTGGGTCTTTGCCTGAAGCTGAAGAGGATCAAGCCAATCAGTTCTGTGCCTCATTTGTAGTAAGATTTTCTTGAAGGGGAATCCCAAACCATGATAAAAGACTGCTCCTGAAGTGACGTAGCTCAGTCTATTCACGAAATGAAAGAAACAAGAGTGTTCTCCACTCAGTAATGAGTAATTTTTTAAAGTAATTCTTTCAAAGTCAAATGTGAATACATCGTTCATCACAACCAGGCAGATGTCTAGTTCCATCTGTGTGTGGGGGTGTGTATCATTAATTTCCATCATAGAAGTACATATAAGGGGGGCACCTGGGTGGCTCAGCCAGTTAAGCATCCAACTCTTGGGTTTGGCTGGGGGCATAATCTCATGGATTGTGGGATCAGGCCCTGTGTCAGACTCCACACTCCACGGGAGCTCTGCTTGAAAATTCTCTCCCTCTGCACTTCCCCCAACTCACTCACACCTGTCCTCTTTCTCTGTCTCTCTAAAATAAATAAATAAATCTTTAAAAAAAAAAAAGAAGTACATACAAGTATTTTGAGAGGTAGCGGTAATGAAAATTTTGAAGAACTGAAAAAATCAAGAGAGTAGAGTTTATAGTTTTTCATTCCTTAGTTGAATGTCTTTAACAATATCATAGGAGATTTTGACAAGAAGCTCTGCAGACAGACAGACACACACACACACACCCTTATAGTCATGTCTAGACAATGAAATTCATGAAAGCACATATTATTTGGCTCCAAGAGACTTTTGAAGGGCAGTAAAGCAAATGTTATGAGAAAAAATATAAAATATTTTATTTCCTCAATAATGACATATTAAACAAAAACCTTAATATTACTTGTAAAAAATTTAGAGTATTTTTAGATAACATCTAAATCTTTAAATATATTCTTAATAGATCATCTCATCTAAACTCCTTACTGCCATATTAAACTGCTACATAATATTCCTAAATATTGTTTATTTAGTCTATGCTTATATTATTCCACTTTTGAAGGCTTATTTATTTCTGACATTTTATTCCATTTTTGGATATAGCTTGATTTTAGAAAACATCCCCATGTAATGATCCTAAAATTCTACTTCTTAGTCAAAATTTTGCTTCTGACACTACAAATTACATGAATATGGCTTTCTCATAAACTCTTCAAATATTAGAGGATGGAGATAGTTACCCCTTGATTATTCATGATGTCAAAATTTTGAGGTTTACCATATATACACCATGTATCATATATACCATATATATGTATAATTATATATATATACATTTATATTCTTTATGAATATAAACATTCATATCTCAGTTCTCAATGTTAAATAAAGCTCTACATTCAAGTAAAGTATTCTGTGCATAATACACAAACAAAATAATCCTACATTTGCTTGATACCATTGTTAAGATGTTCTTAATAAGTTATTTTTCCCACTTAATTGAATCTTATTCCTTCATATATCTCCATGCTTTTTTTCTAATACATGCTTTATTTCCAATATGCCTAAAACATATTAACTATTTCATTTATTGCAAAGTATACTCAACATAATCTAATCCTCCTATGATGAGTCATATTATAAAAGTAAACATCAGTTATTATATTAAGTTATACTAAAACATTTTCTTAATTTCCTATACTGCTTAAGTTATAAGTGGTCACTCCTGCTACTGTGGGACCTATATCTAATGAACAGGTTTCTAACCTTAATTGGCTGTTTCTAATATTCTGAGGTCTGAAAATTATATAAGAAAGCTTTTTAGATTGTCTTTAAAATAAAGCAATATCTACTTTGTAAGTGTCTTAGGATGCTGACAGTGGAAAACTCTTTATATACTTTTAATTTGAGAGCTTTGTGATACTTTTTCAATGGTTCAGCACTCAGACAAATTTTACATTTTCTTTTGGTTTTAGAACTATGACAAAAACAGGCTTGTGTTTGAATCCTGGATCCAACCCTCTCTTGCTAAACAAATTGGGCATTCTAAACCCTTAGAGAGTCTCAGCATCCACTTAGAGGAAATAAGAATAATACTATCTACATTTAAGAAATATTTTAAAATTAGGGGCACCCGGGTAGCTCAGTTGGTTAAGCGTCCAACTCTTGATTTTGGCTCAGGTCATGATCTCAAGGTCCTGAGACTGAGCCCTACTCAGCTCCACACTGGGTGTGGAGCCTGCTTAAGATTCTCTCTCTCCTTCTCCCTCTGCCTCTGCCCCCGTGCTCATGTTGTCTTTCTCTCTCAAAAAAAATTAAAAATTAAATGAAGAAAAGAATATGAAGTTCTTAGTAAATTGCATGTAAACTGTAAATACCCAAAAAATTCTATTTACATTTTCTATCCTTTTCTACCTCATCTAAAGCTATAATTATACATACAACTCAACTGAAGTCTATACTGTCACATTTATCTCCATTTATATCTATATTTATGCCTATATCGATATATAAAAGTTTGCAATTGGGAGACATGTAGAAGCAAAACAAACTCAGTAGCATGATGAAGCTCATATCTATATCTTATTAATTTGAAAAAAAGGAGACCATAGGTTAGCTCCATGTCATTGGTGGAGAGAAAATATAGGTATACTTAAGAATAAGGAATGATTCAGTGAAATTCACTTAGAGAAGAGGGAATCAAAATAAATAAAATAATTTATATATGGACATTTCTTATTATTGCTCAGAATTTTTATGTGATCTAGGCAAATTTATATAATAAAGATATTCTCAATGACATTCTTATTTTTGCCATTGAAGCTTCAATATTTGCTCTACTTAGTGTCTAATAATCAAATCCAAAAAAAATTCTGTAAATTTTTGAGGAATATCATTGAAGAATATCATTTGAAGATTTCATATGAAGAATATCATTACTGAAGAATATCAGTGATTTCATAAAATTCTTTAAATCCACAAGTTAAAAATTTTCATAAATGTAATAAAAATATGTTAATTTAGAAACAATCATTTAGAGCATTGTATGCGTATGCTATGCATTCTTCCCCTAGACAGGAAAACAGAATGTAATCAAAGAGCATAAATAATATCACAGTAATAGAAAAATCTAAACTATGGATTTAGGATGGTATACTAGTAAAATTAATTAATACTGCTGGTCAAGTTGTAGTAACCATCAAAGCAATGAAAATCACAATACATTTTTTTATTCAGGTCACCATATGCATTGGTTTTATTTAGTTTTATATTCACCACAAAACAAATTTTAACATTTTTTTAAAGATTTTATTTATTTATTTGAGAGAGAGAGAAACAGCATGAGAGGGGATAGGGTCAGAGGGAGAAGCAGGCTCCCTGCTGAGCAGGGAGCCCGATGTGGGACTCGATCCCAGGACTCCAGGATCACAACCTGAGCCGAAGGCAGTCGCTTAACCAACTGACCCACCCAGGCGCCCAAATTTTGACATTTTTATATGGAATCTTTATGCACTACAATCTCAAATAAACTTTTCAATTTTACCTAATGTAAATGTGAATTTCAAGAATAATAATTAAAAAAAATCTTATAATCTCTCAAAGATGTGTTGTAAATTTTTTCCTGCACCTCCTAGGAAATGACCAGAATTGTACTTCAACTTCTTTTTTAATAATTGATAATTTAAAAACAAACCCTTGTAACTTTAAAATTAGTATGTACTCTGATGTTTGTATAAAGTTAAAAGTACAAAAATGGTATATTTTTTAATTTTTTCATAACAAAGAAGAGTCATGAAAAGAAATTTTTCAAGTTTTGCTTTTCAAAAAAACTGTCCCGGGTGCCTGGGTGGCTCAGTTGGTTAAGCGACTGCCTTCAGCTCAGGTCATGATCCCAGGGTCCTGGGATCGAGTCCCACATTGGGCTCCCTGCTCAGCAGGAGGCCTGCTTCCCCCTCTCCCACTCCCCCTGCTTGTGTTCCCTCTCTCGCTGTGTCTCTCTCTGTCAAATAAATAAATAAAATCTTTAAAAAAAAAAAAAAAAAACTGTCCCCAGCACTTCATGAAATACTCAGAAGAAATTTTTAAAAACTATGTTACTTTGTCCTAGGTCAGAGGTTTCATGTATTAGAAAATAAAATATCTTTAAAGCAATATCTGAGTTATGCCATTTGAAAATTTTTTATCGGCTGGAATTAGGCCAATACATGACTTGAATTTTAGGCTGAAGTTTGCTTCTAACTATGTATCCTTGGAAACAAAAAAAGTTCCCCCAAAGATCTCAAATTTCCCTACAAAAGTTATGAGTTTAACTAGATCATCTATAAAATGTATGTCAATACTAAAAATGTAGTGCTATACTTAACTATAACTTAGTTTTCCAGAGCTCACATTTTGACATTTAAATAGCCAAACGCTAAATCGTGGTGTGCTTTTGTGCTTATCATGACAAATGGCTTTTTTATAAGGATCATAATTTAAAATATTTATAAGTCTTCACCATTTTAATAAACTACTTACTTGATTGCACTATCCAGATATAATTTAAGTAGAATATGGAAACATGGATTTCATTTAATAACTAATTGTTAAACTTGTTGAAAGTGACAGTATGTACTTTTAACCACAGAGCAAATTAGTTCTATTTTGGGTGGTGTATTCTGTGGTCCACTTAGAGATCATAAGACACTTTACATAAATTTCATCATTTGACTAAATCTTTTTGCCACTACTTTCTCTTAAATGATAATAAAAAGCTAGAACAAGAAATAGAAATTGTTGATTAATACAGAAATGCCAGGAAAGATGGATTAAATTAACAAATTACAGATTCAACAAAGAGAAAACCAAGAGCAAATGACTGGACTTAAACCTACTTATGATAATAAATGCATCAAAATAAGTAGTCTAGTTAAAAGACAAAGATTAAAAGACTGGATAAAAGACTTAATTCAGTGCTGCTTACAGGAAACACACTAAAATTTAAAGAAATAATCAATCAATCAATCACAGACAGGATGAAAAGAGAATATGGAAAAGATACACCAACTAAAAACTAACCAAAGAATGGCTTAGCTATATTAATACCAAGCAAACATATTTAAACACAAGGGGTATCGCAAAAAATCAAGACTGAAGTCACCCAATGAAAACATATCAAGTCCCCTACACTAATAACGTATCTTCAAAATATATAAGCATTGACATAAGTGAAGAGCACTAAATTAGATCACAAAATGTGTAAGAAATTTAATAGTAAAGATAAGAGCAGGAATAAGTAAACTAGAAACCATACAAATAAACAAAGCTAAGATTATATCTCCAAATAAATTAATAAATTGGATAAACTCTTAAAAGACATGAAAATTCAAAACCCACATAAAATTCTTTTTTAAAAGAGATACCACTAAAAAATAAATAAATACATAAATGTATAAATACATAAAATAGATATCACTGGGTGCCTGGGTGGCTCAGTTGGTTAAGCAAATGCCTTCGGCTCAGGTCATGATCCCGGAACCCTGGGATCGAGTCCCACATCGGGCTCCCGGCTCAGCGGGGAGCCTGCTTCTCCCTCTGGCCCGCTCCCCTCTCATGCTGTCTCTCTCTCTCTTTCTCTCTCTCTCTCTCTCTCTCTCTCTTAAATAAATAAATAAATAAATAAATAAATAAATAAATAAATAAATAAATAAAATCTTTAAAAAAAAGTTTTGTTTTTTTTTTTTTAATTTTATTTATTTATTCATGAGAGACAGAGAGAGAGAGAGGCAGAGGGAGAAGCAGGCTCCCAAGGAGCAGGGAGCCCGATGTGGGACTCGATCCCAGGACCCCGAGATCATGACCCGAGCCGAAGGCAGACCCCAACCATCTGAGCCACCCAGGCGCCCAAAAAAAAAGTTTTAAAATAGATATCACTAACACAATATAGATATCCAAAAGACAGTAATTGGATATTCTGAAAAAGTTTATCTCAATTAAATTTTAAAGATTAAATAAAATCATAAATTCCCTGATAAAATTTGCAAGCATTATCACAAACAGAACTAAAATAACTGGAATAGAACTATGAATATTAAAAAACTTGAATCCATAATTTAAAATACTTATGCAAAAAGAAATCCCCAGCCACAGATGGTATCACTTAAATGAGAATGCATACCAACAATTCATAAAAAAAAACCTTTCAAAGAATATAAAATACAAAAATACTTCCAAACTCCTTTATTTAATAAATAATGAACTCGACACCAAAATTTAAGAGTGCTACAAGTGAGGATAATTGCAAAGTGATATTTCTCACAAAAATACACCAAATAATTTTAAGTAACAACACTAGCAAATAAAATCCAGCAATATTTAAAAAGGATACTACATCATAACTAAAGTTTATTCATGAACTGTAAGCTAATTTGACACTTAGAAATCACTGAATATAATTTACTAAAATGACAGTACAAAGGAAAAAATAATCATTTATTCTGATGCAGGAAATCATTTGATAAAATTCAACACTTATCCTGGGTTTAAAAAATTACTCAAACTGGGAATTAAAGAGACATTTTCTGATGAAGAATATACACAAAAATAATCTACATTAAATATAATATTCAATACTGAAATATTAAATTACTTCTTACTGAGGTTAAGAGCAAGCCAAGGATGGTCAATTTCACTACATATATTTAAGATAGTACTAGAAAGCCTAGGTGGTGCAGTAGCATACATGGAGTGCTTAATATTTAAAGCTGGCTATTGTAAGTTAAAGATGCATATGGTAAACCCTTAAGTAACCATTAAAAATTAAAATAAAGAAGCTAGCTAAGAAGCCATTAAGGAGTTAAAAAGGAATTCCAAAACTGCTCTAAATCAAAACTATGGAATAACAAATCAGATAAATAACCAAGTGGGAGACTTAAACCCAGTCAAAATAATAACTTCTTATGTAAATGGTCTAAATGTGAAATAAAAGATAAAAAGTACCAGACCAGATTAAAACATCGACAGATGAACGGATAAAGAAGATGTGGTATATATATACACACACACAATGGAATATTATGCAACCATCAAAAGGAATGAGATCTTGCCATTTGCAACGACATGGATGGAACTGGAGGGTATTATGCTGAGCAAAATAAGTCAAATAGAGAAAGACACGTATCATATGACCTCACCAATATGAGGAATTCTTAATCTCAGGAAACAAACTGAGGGTTGCTGGAGTGGGGGGTGGGGTGGGAGGGATGGGGTGACTGGGTGATAGACACTGGGGAGGGTATGTGCTCTGGTAAGCGCTATGAATTGTGCAAGACTGTTGAATCTCAGATCTGTACCTCTGAAACAAATAATGCAATATATGTTAAGAAAAAAAAAAAAGAAGAAGATAGCAGGAGGGGAAGAATGAAGGGGGGGAAATCAGAGGGGTAGATGAACCATGAGAGACGATGGACTCTGAAAAACAAATTGAGGGTTCTAGAGGAGAGGGAGGTGGGAGGATGGGTTAGCCTGGTGATGGGTATTAAAGAGGGCACGTTCTGCATGGAGCACTGGGTGTTATATACAAACAATGAATTGTGGAACACTGCATCAAAAACTAATGATGTAATGTATGGTGGTTAACATAACAATAAAAAATTAAAAAAAATAAAACAAAACGCACATCAAATAAAAAGAGAAAAACTCAGAAAATAAGAAAGACTTGCCTAGTGATTTTATGAAGCTAGGAATTTTCTGGACTTTTGTGAAGACAAAATGAGATAGCTCAAAATTTTTAAGATGTAAGTTTCTCCAAGTTAACCTATAGATTCTAAGCAATGTGAATTTAAGCATATGAATCATAACTTTTTTTGAAATGGCAAGAACTTGTAAGTGATAAACATTAGATGAGATCATCTTGAATGAAAATAGAAGAATTGGAGAACTTATAATACTATTTAAGGAAATACTATAAAGTTAAATGTAAGATACACTGTGATATTGACATGAGAATGAACAAATACAAGAATAGAATAGAAAAAAATTGTTCAAATAGATCCACACACATATATCACTGGATTTGTAACAAACATGGTATTATAGGTGGAAAATGATCTTATTAATAAACATTTAGATGTCTATAAAAATGTTGAATCTTGACTCTACATTGTGTCTCAAATAAAATTAATTCAAAATGGGTCACAGACCTAAATAAAAAATCTGAATCTGTAAAGCTTCTAGAAGAAAACATAGGAGTATTTCTATTTGATCATGCTATAGGTAACAATTTTTTAAACAGTACACAAAACAGTAAAATAATCACAATGATGAAAAACACTAAACTGAACTCTATTAATAGGAAGAATTCTGATTCATCAAACATTCATTAATAAAGTGCATTGGCAAACCAAAGGTTGAGAAAGGTATGTGAGCAATAATTCATATTTCAAAAATTCACATTTTAAAATGTACAATTCAATAGTTTTTACTATATTCACAATGCTCGACCACCAACAACATCTCATTTAAAAAGTTTTCATCAACACAAAAAGAAACCTTTGCCCATTATCACTTACTCTCCAGTCCCCACTACCTGCAGCCACTGGTAACGACTGATCTACACATGTCAGCAAATTTGCCTCTTCAGGATACTTCATGTAAATGGAATCCTACAATATATGGATTTTTTTTTTCTCAAGTTTTTATTTAAATTCCAGTTAGTTAACAAACAGTGCAATTTAGTTTCAGGTGCAGAATCTAGTGATTCATCACTTACATACAAAACCCAGGGCTCATTACATCAAGTGCCCTCCTTAATACCCGTTGCCCATTTAACCTATACCCCTCTAACCTCCTCTCCAGTAATTCTCAGTGTGTTCTCTATAGTTAGTTAAGAGTCTGTTTTCTGGAATACCTCTCTTTTTCTCCCCTATGTTCATCTGTTTTGTTTCTTAAATTTCACATATGAGTGAAATCATAGGGTATTTGTCTCTCTGACTGACTTATTTCACCTAGCACAATATACTCTAGCTCCATCCATGTCCTTGCAAATGGCAAGATTTCAATCTTTTTGATGGCTGAGTAATTTTCCATTGTACATATACACCACTTCTTTACCCATTCATCAGCTGATGGATATTTGGGCTCTTTCCATAATGTGGCTATTGCCAATAATGCTGCTATAAACATCAGGGTACATGTATCCCCTTGAATCTGTATTTTTGTATTCTTTGGGTAAATACCAAGTAGTACAAATGCTGGATTATAGGGTAATTCTATTTTTAACTTTTTGAGGAACCTCCATATATTTTTCAGAGCAGCTGCACCAGTTTGCATTCCCACCAACAGTGCAAGAGGGTTCCCCTTTCTCCACATCCTTGTCAATATCTGCTGTTTGCTGTGTTAAATTTTATCCATTCTGACAGGTGTGAGGTGATATCTCATTGTAGTTTTGATTTGTATTTCCCTGATAATGAGTGATGTGGAGCACCTCTTCATATGTCTGTTAGCCATCTAGATGTCTTCTTTGGCAAAATGTCTATTCATGTCTTTTGCCCATTTTTTAACTGGATTATTTGTTTTTTGGGTTTTGAGTTTGATAATTTCTTTATATATTCTGGATACTAACTTTTCATCAGATACATCATTTGCAAATACATTCTCCCATTCTGAAGGTTGCCTTTTAGTTTTGCTGATTGTTTCCTCCACTGGGCAGGGCTTTTTAGGTTGACAAAGTCACAATAGCTTATTTTTCCTTTTGTTTCCCTTGCCTGAGAGATGTATTTAGTAAGAAGTTGTTATGGCCACTGTCAAAGAGGTTACGGCCTGTGTTCTCCTCTAGGATTTTGGTGGTTTGTGTCTCTCATTTAGGTGTTTAATCCATTTTGAGTTTATTTTCGTCTATGATGTAAGAAAGTGGTCCAGTTTCATTCTTTCGCATGTGACTGTCCAGTTTTCCTAACACCATTATTGAAGAGACTGTCTTTTATCCATTGGATATTCTTTCCTGCTTTGTCAAAGATTCATTGACCATAGAGTTGTGAGTCCATTTCTAGGTTTTCTATTCTGTTCCATTGATCTATCTGTCTGTTTCTGTGCCAGTACCATACTGTCTTGATCACTACAGCTTTTAATATAATTTGAAGTCCAGAATTGTGATGCCTCCAGCTCTGCTTTTTTCTTTTTCTTTTTTTTTTTTTTCAAGATTACTTTGGCTATTCAGGGTGTTTTGTGGTTCCATACAAATTTTCGGGATGTTTGTTCTAGCTCTGTCAACAATGCTGGTGGTATTTTGATAGGGATTGCATTAAATGTGTAGCTTACTTTGAATAGTATAGACATTTTAACCATATTTGTCTTCCAATCCATGAGCATGGGATGTTTTTCCATTTCTTTGTGTCCTCTTCAATTTCTTTCAACAGAATTTTATAGTTCTGAGAGTACCAGTCTTTCAACTCCTGGTTTAGTTTATTCTTAGAAATTTTATTGCTTTTGGTGCAACTAAATTAGGTAACTAATTTAAAGTATTTAGCTTCTTAGTGAGTGGAATTGTGTCTCTCAAAAAATATGTTCAAGTTCTAACCCCTAGTACCTGTGAATGTGACCTTATTTGAAATAGGGTCTTGCAGGGCAATTAAGTTGAAATCATACCATATTAGGGTGGGCCCTAACTCCAAAGATGTGTCCTTGAAATAAGATGAGAGAACATGGAGACACAGGGAGGAAGGCCGTGTGAAGATGGGAGGCAGAGATTGGGTATGCATCTACAAACCAAGAAATGTCAAGGATTGTTGATTTTGGGGCGCCTGGGTGGCTCAGCTGGTTAAGCGGCTGCCTTCGGCTCAGGTCATGATCCTGGAGTCCCGGGATCGAGTCCCACATCGGGCTCCCTGCTCGGCGGGGAGTCTGCTTCTCCCTCTGACCCTCCTCCTTCTCATGCTCTCTGTCTCTCATTCTCTCTGTCTCAAATAAATAAATAAAATCTTAAAAAAAAAAAAAGGATTGTTGATTTTTGTACATTGATCTTGATTTTTTTTTTACCTCCCTAAACTTGTATGTTAATTCTAGTAGGGTTTTTGTTTATTTGTTGCTTTTTGTTTTTTGGGTTTTTTTTTTTGTTTTTAGTGAATTCCTTCAAATTTTGTTTTGTTTTTAGTGAATTCCTTCAAATTTTCAATATACTAGATCATGTTATCTATGGAGACAGTTTTATTTCTTCATTTCCAATTGGTATAACTATCATCTCTTTTTCTGGTCTAATGGCCCGGAATAAAACCTCTAGTATAATGTTAAGTATAAGTGGCAAGAATAGACATCTTGGTCTTGTTTCTCATCTTATTGGGGAAGCATTCAGTCTTTCACCATTATGTGTGATGTTAGTTGTGGCTTATTCAGAGAAGCAGATTTTTTGGTTGAGAAAATTGCCTTCTATGCCCAGTTTGGTTAGTGTTTTTATCATGAAAACATGTTGGATTTTATCATGTGCTTTTCTGCATCTATTAAGATAATCATGATTTTTTTCCTTTATTCTCTACTATCGTGTATTGCATTAAATGATTTTCCTATGTTAGACCAACTTTGCAGTGCTGAGATAAAATCCCACTTGGTCATGTTGTATGATCCTTTTACAAAGGGCTGGATCAGGGTTGGTAGTACATTAATGCGTAGTTAGTTAATTTGTCTGTATACTGTTTTTATAGTATTTTTCTACAATTCTATTTCTATCAATTTAGTTGTGATGATCTGCTTTCATTTCTGATATTGTTCACTTTTTTTTTGACATTCTTGTTAAAGGTTTGTCATATTTGTTGATATTTTCAAACAGGAAACTTTTCGTTTCATTGATATTATGTAATAATTGTCTATGATCTATTCTACCTATTTGTGATCTAATAATCTTTATTATTTTCTTCTGTTGGGTTTAATTTGGTCATCTTAGTCTTAAGCTTTCTTAAGGTTTTTGGTTACATTGTGGAATTTATATCTTTTTAAATTTAGGTATTTATCTCTGCAAATTTCCCTTTAAAATATTGCTTAGGTTGTATCACATAACTATTGGCGTGTCACATTTTTGTTCTTATTCATCTAAAAAAAGTACTATTTTTCTGAATACCTTGTGGTCTCTTCCTTGAAACACTCTTTATTTAGGAACTTGTTTTTTAATTTCCATACATTTGTGAATTTCCCAACTTACCTTCTGCTTTTATTTCTAATTTAATTATGCTATGTTTGGAAAATATATTTGGTATGTTTTCACTTTTTTTTTTTTTAATTTACCAAGGCTTGTCTCATGGCCTAAACTATGGCCTAGAGAATGTTTTATATGCATTTGTAAAAAAATGTGTATTCTGCATTGTTGGGTAGAGTGTTCCATAGACACCTGTTAGGTCTAAGAGGTTTATTGTATTGTTCAATAGTGTATCTAGGAATCACTTAAAGTCTCTTTAATTTTTGACATATAATTTTGCTGGATATAAAATTCATCACAGGTAGTCTGTATCCTTCAGTTATTTTAATATGTCATCTATCACATTTGGCCTTCCTTATTTCTGATAAATCAGCTCTTAATTTTACTGAGTATCTTTTGAACCTGAAGAGTCAGTCATCTTCCTCTTATTTTCAAGAATGTCTCTTAATCTCTCAACAGTTTGAGTATAATGTGATTAATTCAGGGTGTCTTTGAATTTATCCTACTTGGAATTTGATGAACCTCTTGCATTTCCAGATTAGCACTTTTCATTAAATACTAAGCAAAAGCAGAAGGAGAACATTCACCCTTCCTCTACCTTTTCATTCTACTCAAGCTCTAAATGAATTGGATGATGCCCACAGGCACTGGTGAAGGAAATCTTTACTCCGTCCGTCTACTGATTCAAATGCTAATCTCTTCTAGAAACACCCTCACAAAAATGCCCAGAATTATTTTGTTTACCAGCTATCTGGGCATCCTTTAGTCCAGTCATATTAACACACACAGCAATAACCATCACAATAGATATCTTCTCAAGTAAACTGTAAGCTCCTTTTGGTCACAGCTATGTTTATTTTGTCATATACAAAGCATGTACTTAAATATGTATTGAATAAGTAAATGAGTAGATTAAATTAAGTTTGGCAACTTAATAATATATACTGAATCCTGGAAAATATTGAAAATAAGCTCATTTTTAGTGAGCAAAATTTTCAGTGGGTACAAATAGGTTTTAGAAAAATTCCTTTCATATTAATAGATTCAAATAAGTTTTCTGCTGATGACATGTTTCCAATTTCATAAGGCTTATTAACTTGCTTTTTATGATAAAAGTAATAAATATGTTTGGTAGGAAAAAGCCAATTTTATTATTGCCATTATTTATGTTTTACTGTATGAGAGGCTCCTTTCTTTTCAGTATCACAAACTATCAATGTCTCAGTAAGTTAAATCTGTCCTCTGTCCAGTGTTTCTCACCTTTATCTATTACTCTAACAAGTTCAAATAGTCACAAGTTTTTTGGTTATTAAAATAAATTTTATATAAATAAAATATATAAATGTTTACTTCATGGAAAAGATGTGATTAGATAACATCATATTTAAGATTAAGCGTATGGTAATATATGGCATGAAACCTGTACAACATATCAACAAAATACAGGACACATAAAAAAGTTCAGTTCTACTGTAAGACTAAAGAATGATAACTGATGCTCACTGTGATAAACTAAGGAATGGCATGATCCTAAAAGAATGTGTGGGGTTTTTTTGGGGAAAAAAAATGGGCAGGGATGAAATGTTGAATGTTTACCCTTATGCTAAATCATATTAGAGAAAAAGGAACTTGTAGTTTGGGGTCTGCTTCTTCTACTTGACAAGTGAAGGGTCACTAAGTGTTCCTGAATTGTAGTTTCTTTATCTATACAATAAAATAAAATATATAAAATAATTATAAAGATAACTTCAAAAGATTTATGTGAATAGAAAAATATTTAACAATATTAATTTTAACATGCAACTACTACAATCAGCAGCACACATTGTTGATAATTTATTAGGTCTTTCCATTTATTATCTCATTTTCCCCTCATACATACCGTATTGGACATGTCCTATATTTTTGCTTGTTATAAAGGATGAACCTGAATTCTACTGAGATCATATAAGCTGCTCTTGAACACACAATTCTACCTTTTGGGCAAGAATTTCAATGCATGCAGTTTGAAGTCTTTACTCTTAACTATAATATGTAACATGTGAAAACTCTTTATTAGTAGCTTAATCATTTGTACAATCTTTCTCACTTATCCTGCATAAACAGAAGCTTCAGCATATTCATAATATATAAATGCAAAGCTAAGTCAGTAAGCACCTTTTTTTTTTTTTTTTCTAAAGCTTGGCAAGGTTCAGCTGCAGTAATACAAATCAATTTGGAGTATCATTCTAATGGCAGCAAGAATCTCCAAGTGAATGGAAAATTACAAGTGTTGGATTTATTCCATTTACCAAATGAAAACTACAGTGTTGTCTTCTTCTTAGTATAGAGAGATCCAATAAAAATAGTTCATTCTGCAATGCCAAGCACTGCTTTCTGGACAATTACAGTACCAACTCTTCCCTTCTAACTGTATATTGTAGGTTTTATGTACCGACCAATCTAGACTATTTACTTCACTTAGAACTTCTCCTGCCAAAAAAACACATTTTGTGCATAAATGGCTTCAATCTGGGAAGCCATCCAAAAGAAGCTGTCCAGGTGAATAACAGTGTGATTTACATGCAGGTGCAAAACATAAAACTAGAAATAGTTTGAAAATGCTAACTAAAGATATGGAGTAGAATTAAGTTAACTAGACAGGTATATCACTTTTCTTCTGGTATTTTAAACACCCTAGAAATGTTCTATTTTTGTTTTATTATTGTTATTTTTAGACTTACAATAATGCATCTTCCTTTAAGGTTTGCTTATGCATTTGATTTTTAGTAAAATAGATATTAGAGAAATGACTCATAGTCATACAATATCTTATGGTAAAAAATACTGTGGAGTGAGAAAGATCTTTCCTGCTTGACTAAAAAGAGAATCACTCCCAGGAAATATTTTCAAATACCTAAAAATATAAGGCAATTTTTCTCTATTTTCATCTTCTCAGCCCTTCACACAACTATGATTTTGTTTGTTTGTTTACTAATAGCATGCTGCATAAACCAACCATATAAATCAACAAACCAAAATTAGGAAAAAAGACCACAGGTTGTGCAAGAAGTTCAAAATACATCTACCTACACTATTGCCCCTAGATCATTACAGAAATTTTAAAAAAATTATGACCACAGAAACTATGAAATAAAGAATCATAGTTTGAGAGATGCAGACGTTTTATGTGTTTCTTTCCTTTGTCTTGGGTACTCTTTTAAGTTCTGGTTGGCTAACAGTAGTAGCAGGGATGTACAAAAGCTGATGGGGACATCCAATGACTGGTATTTTAGTGACAGCACCAACAGATACTAAAAATGGAAACTTAAGAGCATTGAATCTTAATTTTATTAGAAAATCATTCTTCCACTGACTACCCTTTAAATCTGTTACAAGAGTAAAGTGATTTAATAGTTATAAGACTTTATTTTTATAAAATGGAATTGTAAATGGGTTTTGCAGGAATAAAAGGAAAAGCACTTTAAAATTATCTAATGAATAACTAATGATTTACAAAGTGTTACTAGCAAGTATCTTAGAACCTCCAGGTACTATAACATTTTTTTTTTTTTATAGATTCCTATTTGAGAGATTTAACAACAGTGGTTCTAATATGTTAAACAAAATGTGACAAAATCTTTCCTAAATATGAGAACTAAAAACATATGAAATATATGTATTTTTGGCTCTGTGTGGCCACTGCTGTATTCCAAGTATTTCAAACAAACAGTAAATATAAAAGTTTTGTATGAAAAAATAGCCTTAATATTTCTCTGGTAGCCTAATTATTTCTCTAATAAGTAGATGAACATTGTCCATAATCAGTCTTTCCTGAATATCAGATAAATTGCTAATTTTATAGTTAACCATGCTTGAATTTACACTTTATTTCTGGCACATATTGAAGTCTGTGACCTTGGATAAGGCACATAACTGTTTGAATCTCCTTCTCTTCATTTATAATAGTTAAGAGGCCATAGAAAATAGATATAAGAGAGAAGAGAATTAGGAGAAGAAAAAGGAAGGTAATTCAGAAATAAATGGAGACAGAAATTAAAACTACATGAACCCTAAGCCTTTGGCTTATAAATTTTTTTAACAATATATTTTTATCCTAGTTGATGACAGGACTCAAAGGGAAAGTTTTATGATGAAAATCACTATGTAAATTTAGTTTTGCCCTTTTCTACAAATGATTTTTAATCTAATAATATTATGTATATATATTCACATTCCTGTGAATTACTCTGATAGAATGTGACTTGTATTTTCATGGCTTACTTATTAATTAGTAATTGATAAAGTACAGATATGATTTTGATACTTTATCTAAATTCCTAACCCTGAAATTTGATCATTTTTCTCCAATAATTCTTGTGCATTAACCAACTATATTGTATTTTTAATGCTTAGTTGGATAACCATCAGTAGGGCTTACAAGAAAGTACTGATTAAGTCACTAAAAAATAAAAATTGTTTTAAGCAAATATTAGGCAAGTATTCATTACATAATAGTGGTCCTGGTACTATGGGCAATTGAGTAAATGTGTAAGTGATGGCTTCCAAAGGAACATCTGGTAATTTTAGATAAAAGATCTGGTAATAAATGGAGTTAGATTTGCATAAAGATTCTGAGAATTCACCTGGGCTCAAAAGGAATTGAATAGGAAGAGGGAAGAAGGGGATACTATATATGAATGGAATCAGGTTAAATTGCTATTTTCAGAAGTAGACACTTCTATATTTGGAAGTATCTGCTTTAGTGATCTACAGAATTAGGGAAATGTGTAAGGTTAAAGTAATTGTTTTATACTATACACTATATATATATTTTATTAACCTCTGGTAGAAATATAATGGCCATCTCTCTATAGTCAGTAAACACAGCATCATAAATGCTTTCCATATTCTCATTAACATAAAGTATAAAACACAATTACCATAAAATAAAACTTTAAAAATTTTACAAATATTTAAAGCATAAAAAGTATAATATAAAGTGAAATTCCCCAGCAAAAGAACTGCTCCCAAAATAAGTTTTCAATCATGTTCATGGTATGCTTCTACAATATTTCCTATTATATACACATACCTGCAAGGGCATGTGATTTTACAAAAAATACTCCTACTACGTAGTATTCCAATATGTGAAAATATGATTAATTAAATCAATTAGACTATTAGAATTTATTATTATAAATTATGATATTAATTGTTCATTCAGAGTATGATCTACATTAATCTGTGGAATCTCGAGAAATACTTATACATACACTTACACAGGATACATTTTAATCATGAAATTACAAAGTTTATGTGTATTCCATAAATAAACAGATATTACTGGGGCACCTGCCTTTGCCTCAGGTCATGATCTCAGGGTCCGGGGATCAAGCCCCGCATCGGGCTCTCTGCTCAGCAGGCTCTCTGCTCAGTGGGAAGTCTGCTTCTCCCTCTCCCTCTGTGCTCTCTCTCTCTCTCAAATAAATAAAATCTTTAAAAAAAGTAGATATTGCCAAATTCCCCTTAAGGCATATGTTAACAATTAGAAATCTCATCAAGTCTGTCACAGTGTGTTTTCTCCTCATTATTGATATTTAACAATATATTTTTAAATATTTTCTAAAATGATACTCAAACACTAGTATAAAATGAATGCTATCATTTTAATGTCTCTATTTTTCATCACATTTCACTTCTTTACCCATGTTTATTTACCATTTTTTTTCTTCTGCTATAAATTACCTTTTAATATCTTTGTACATACACTATTCTGCTATCTTTTTATTACTGATTTGTTGGCTATGAACATTATTTTCTTTTTAACATGTATGAAAAATAATCATGTAAATTTGACATGTAGTTTTTTTTTTTTAATGGAAACCATTCTCTAGTGAGAGTTTGTAATCTGACAGTTTTTGCCTTCATACCAAAAAAACTTCCCTAAGACACTATTCTTCTTTTTAATATTTTTTTTTGGCTTTGCTCTCTAAGTAAATTACTGTTATATGAACTTTAGTGAAATTGTTTAAATTGTTAGGCAATGGGTTAAATATAAAGTACTGTATATTACTACTGTCCAGTGATTCAAAATGCTAAATTTATTATATGTTAAATTTATATAGATAGATAGATAGATAGATAGATAGATAGATAGATAGATGATAGATAGATAGATAGATAGATAGATAGATAGATAGATAGATAGATAAAATTATGTCCTCCATCACTGCTTCACTCAGATTTGATGGAGCCCTGAATGTTGATCTGACAGAATTCCAGACTAACCTGGTAACCTATCCCCATATCCACTTCCCTCTGGCCACATGGGTTCCTGTCTTCTCTGCTGAGAAAGTCTATCATGAACAGCTTTCTGTAGCAGAGATCACCAATGCATGCTTAGAGCAAGCCAACCAGATGGTGAAATGTGACCCTCACCATGGTAAATACGGGGCTTGCTGCTTGTTGTACCATGGCGATGTGGTTCCCAAAGATGTCAGTGCTACCATGGCCACCATCAAGACCAAGCATACCATACAGTTTGTGGACTGGTGCCCCACAGGCTTCAAAACTGGCATTAATTACCCACCTCCCACTGTGGCATCTGGTGGAGCCCTGGCCAAAGTAGAGTGAGTTGTGTGCATGCTGAGCAACAGTGTTGCCTTTGCGGAGGTCTGGGCTTGCCTGGACCACAAGTTTGACCTGATGTATGCCAAGTGTGACTTTGTTCACTGGTATGTGGGTGGGGCATGGAGGAAGGGAGTTTTCTGAGGCCCGTGAGGACATGGCTGCCCTTGAGAAGGAATATGAGGAGGCTGGGGTGGATTTTGTTGAAGGAGAGGGTGAAGAAGGAGAGGAATGCTAATTAAAAAATGTCACAAAGGTGCTGCTTTTACAAGGAAGCATATTCTGTTTTAAACATCGAAAATTGTGCTCTGATCAGTTAATTTGTATGTAGCAGTGTATTCTCTCATATGTAATTACTAACTTATGCTTTAAAACATACCACTTTGTTACAGACCCAAGCTGTCCATTTCCCTGATGGGTTTGAATAAAATATTGCCTGTCTTAAATGAAAATAAATAAATAAATAAATAAATAAATAAATAAATAAATAAAATATTCTCAGTAACTTTTATCAGTTTGAAATACTGTATAATAAATATGGTAAATTGTATGTCCCTTCTGCATTTAGCATTACACATGACTATCTGGAGAGGTTAAGTATGACATAAGATTGATGTCGTTGTTTGTCAGAATCTGAGTAAAATTTTGGAAAGCAGACTTAGATGCCCTCCTAGAGGAACACATTTTTGTTCAAATTAAGGGCAGTGGGGACATGAGAGGACTTTCAGGTAAGACAGAGCACGTATGGTAAAATGCAAATATGGCCATAAGTCGTTCCTTTCTTTATACTCTTGCCCTTTGGTAATACTAACCCTGAGGTTGGCCATGGGAAATACCATGGACAAAGGAAAAGTGGAAAACATAAGGCAAGCAGGGCTTTGAAAGGCATTTCTCTTGTTACATTTTAGACCTTTCTACCATTATGTCATTAAGCCTGGGTAAGCCTGTTTCATCAATCTGATGCCCTGTTGGCAGATGGTTATGTTATTGACAGACAACAGAGCACCAACACAGATTGAGCTTAGTTCCAAAACACCAGAAAAAATTCTCAGCCAAATCCAGACAAATTGACAAGCCACAAACTCATAAACTAAATGGTAGTTGTTTTAAGACATTAGATTTGGGGCAAAAAGTTTGGGGTCGAATAACTGTTATGCACGAAGAGCTAACTTATAGAACACAAAATAATAAATGTGATGGGCTAATGAAAGCATTTATGTTATGTCTATTCTTATACACTGATTTAAATCAAAAAAATTATTAAAAATTAAACTCCATGTTTAGAAATGAGATATAAAAATATTTTATATGTAAATCCTTCATTGCTAATTTTATCTTATTCATAAATAGCATTTTTAGGTTCATTTACATTACACTCATTTCTGTTTGCTAATATACACATCAAATAATATCTTAATTGACCTATTAAATTTAGTATATAACAGGTACAAATCTACCTGGTTTTTAATGATTCTAGCAAACTACAAAACCACTTTGGTGATTAAATATTGTAACTATCAGTAATTTAATCTTGTATATCATTCTATGTAGAGAAATTAACCCAAATACACACATTTTAAATGATTATTCCTGAAGAAGTTAAATAAACCTATTTATATAGACTTGGAAGACAATTTAATATATGGATTTAACATTAAAATTGTGTTTAATTATATCAAGAATTATATTTAATCACAAACTCTACCAGCATGATAAACAATAATAAATGACAAGGAGTAATTTGTATTAAAATCCTATAAAATAAAAATAAAAAATGCTCATGGTGGTTTTTAAAGTTCACTAAAATAACAATTGAATAATTTTTATACAAGTATATTTTTCTTTGAGATTTGTCTGTCTTTCAATTTTCTTCTTGCTTTTCTTCCTTCTTTATTCTACACTTACTGCTTATCTTCCCCTTCTTTTCCTTTCTCTCTCAGTCTCTCTCAATTCTAAGCTAATTGCTTCTAGATGATCCTTTTTTTCTCTATCTCCAGAGATAGGTAAGTAAATTATTTCTTAGAAGTGCTGCTATTTTGTATCCTCAATACTAAACAAATTAAATCATTAGTGATTACCATGTTTCCACTCAACAATGTGTATTTTGGGGGCTAAAGAAGTCTTATAGGTTGAATTTATAAACGAGAAACTCCAATGCTCAAAGTAAACTAGGCTCCATTAGGGTGACAAGACACCCTTCAGTTCTTGAAGGCTTATCTGCAATCTAGGATCTTTAGATGTAGGTTTACAGAGTGTGACAGAGGAATGTATACCTGTAATGAAGAAGGAATAAAAGGAGATGAGGCAGGCAGTCTCTTGACTTGGTAAGAACTGAAGTTGTAATTTAAGGTGAGAGTAAGCTGTTGACCAGCAGGTTGCTCCAGGACCTTAAGCACTTTCCTCAACTTTATTTTTTCACTGGTATTTAGGTAGTCTAATCTAATCTTTTTTACTAATAGTAACTCTTGTAATTCTTTTTTAAAAAGTAAAAATCACATGCTTACAGATATGCTATCTATTCCTGTTTCTTCCAAATATTTGATCTATAAATGCTGGAATTTTATCTGGTATTAAAAAGATATAATTTCACAGTATCACTTTATGTTTTGAAGTTTACATGGCTAAACACTCATCTAATCATAGGAAAATGGAAGATTTTTACCTTTCAGTGACTATAAATTCTATTCAATTTACAAATTCTAATTATTAGAATTTAATAATTTAATATACAGAGGTCCCTAGTTAAATAATACTTGGAGTTGATTTAGCTCCATATTTTTTTTTAAAAACTTTATTTATTTATTTGACACAGAGAGACACAGCGGGAGAGGGAACACAAGCAGGGGGAGTGGGAGAGGGAGAAGCAGGTTTCCCGCCGAGCAGGGAGTCTGATGTGGGGCTCCATCCCAGGACCCTGGGATCATGACCTGAGCTGAAGGTGATGCTTAATGACTGAGCCACCCAGGCACCCTGTTAACTCTGTATTTTTAAAGATGTTTACAATAACTAAAATAAAATTTAAAACTAAAATAACCAGAGTGTACTGGGGCATATGTGTAATCTAATATAGTCAAATTCATAGAAACAGAGAGTAGAAAGATGTTTGACAAATAGGGGGAAATGGGGAGCTGATAGTCAAAGAATACAAAGTTACAGTTATGCAAGATAAATAATTCTGTTGATTTTCTATATAGTGTTTATAGTTAACAATAATTATTGTACTCCTAAAATTTACTAAAAGGGTAGATATTGTGGTAAGTGTTATAACTACATATAATAATAATAAAAACAACACCAATAATAATAAATAGTAATTTCAAGGGGGCAGGATGAAACGTTAGGGGATGATGTATATGTGTATGACCTTGACGGTGCTGATGGTTTCACAGATGTATATTTATCCTCAAACTCATCTAACTGTATACATTAAATACATACTGCTTTTACATATCAAGCATACCTCAATAAAGTGATTTAAAAACTAAATTATTGTGGCTGTTTTCATACTATCGAGCTATTGATGAATTTTAACATGTTTAGATCATCTCTCACACACACAGCCCACACACACAAATAGTTTATACTGGCTAGAAAATAACTATGGATTATATGCATCTACTTCAGTTTAAAATATCAAGAGACCTTGCATGCATTCAGACTGACTGTAAAAAAATCAAAGAAAATATACACATGGATACACTTTTTGTTATAAGAATAATAAATAGAAAATAAACCTTAAATATCATGTCATTTGAAAATTCAGTGTAATAAACAGTGACATAAACATACAAAGAAAATTTACAGGACAGCTTTATTGCAGAAATTCAAAGAATTTGTTTAAAATAATCTGCTTTGCAAATTAAATATATTCTAAAAAACAAAAGACTAGTGAGTCATGAGAAAAATCAACTCATGAAAATAAAAAATAAAATGTTATAGGGAGAAGGAAAGATGGCAGAGGAGTAGGGGACCCTATTTCAACTGGTCCCCAGAATTGAGCTGGATATCTACCACACCACTCTGAGGACCCAAGACACCAACCTGAGATGTAAGAAGATCTGGATCTCTACAAGCAGAATATCGCAGGGGGTTGGTTTTGAGGTACGAAGCTGGGAGCCCTGATTCCACGGGCAGATATCAGAGGATAAACAGCAGCAAGAGGGTGCCTGGCCATGGGGATCCTACACCACCGGTGAGCGACAGCCTCGTGCACTGTGGACGGAGCACAGACTCGCAGACTGGTAGCGGCGGGGAAAGGACTTTAGGGCAGCCCCCGGGGCAGAAACCCGGAGTGGCGGGGTTGCAGGTGAACTGGGAGTGGTTGGCGGTTTTAGAAGCACAAAGGGCAGAGACATGCCCCAACCTGGAGGCAGGACTGGGGGCACTGCAGAGGGGCGCACAACCCAGGACGCTGCAGTTTATAGCAGCACGGACAGAAACAGAGACAGTGTGGCCTGGAGAGCTCACTGAAGAACAGACTGTGGTCTCTCTGCTCTGAGGCAGAGGGTTTGAAACGGTCTTTTCTGCCTTGACTCGTGGAAGAGAAGTGGAAAGCAGCCAGAGAAAACTGCCAGAGAACAAAGGCCCCAAAAACTGATTCCTGCTGAGCCCATCCCCTGCCACAGGGGGGCAGGGCAACTCCGCCCAAACAGGGTTGCCTGAGTAACAGCCCGGCAGGCCCCTTCCCTAGAAGACAGCCTGGGAAAACAAGAGGCCATCAACCCTAAGGTTCCAAGAAAACAGGTGCATCTTGCTTGGGTTCTGGTCAATAATTTGGACTCTATACATTCCTTCAAACACCCAACAACAGAATGACTAGGAGGAGGAACCCCCATAATAGAAAAGACTCAGAGATTATGACTTATGCTGCAGATTTACAAATGGATGCAGATTTAACCAAGATGTCGGAGAAGGAATTCAGGCTAGCAATTGTGAAGACAATGGCTAGAATGGAGAAATCAATTAATGACAACATAGAGTCTCTAAGGGCAGAAATGAAAGGTGAATTGGCAGAATTTAAAAATGCTATCAATGAGATCCAATCCAATCTAGATAATCTAACAGCTAGGGTAAGTGAGGCAGAAGAATAAATAAGCGACCTGGAAGACAATATAATAGATAAAAAGGGAAAAGAGGAGGCCAGGGAAAAACAAGTCAGAATCCATGAAAATAGAATCAGAGAAGTAAGTGACACCATGAAGCGTTCCAATGTCAGAATAATTGGAATCCTGGAGGGAGTGGAGAGAAAGAGAGGACTAGATGTATTTGAGCAAATCGTAGCTGAGAACTTCCCTAATCTGGGGAATGAAACAAACATTCGCATCCTAGAGGCAGAGAGGACCCCTCCTAAGATCAAGGAAAACAGGCCAACACCCCGGCATGTAATAGTAAAACTTGCAAATCTTAGAACCAAGGAAACCATCTTAAGGGCAGTTAGAGGGAAGAGATCCATACATACAGAGGGAGGAACATCAGAATAACATCAGACCTATCCACAGAGACCTGGCAAGCCAGAAAGGCCTGGCAAGACATATTCAGGGTACTAAATGAGAAGAACATACAGCCAAGAATACTTTATCCGGCAAGGCTGTCATTTAGAATGGATGGAGAGATGCAGAGCTTCCACGGCCGGCAGAAACTGAAAGAATATGTGACCAGTAAGCCAGCCCTACAAGAAATATTAAGAGGGGTTCTATAAAAGGAGAAAGAGCCCAAGAGTGATATACAACAGAAATTTATAGGGACAATCTATAGAAACAACGTCTTCACAGGCAACATGATGACAATTAATTCATATCTTCCAATAATCACTCTAAACATGAATGGCCTAAATGCTCCCATAAAATGGCACAGGGTTGCAGATTGGATAAAAAGACAGGACCCATCCATATGCTGCCTACAAGAGACTCATTTTGAACCTAAAGATACATCCAGACTGAAAGTGAAGGGATGGAGATCCATCTTCCATGCCAGTGGACCTCAAAAGAAAGCTGGGGTAGCAATTCTTATATCAGACAAATTAGATTTTAAACTAAAGTCTGTAATTAGAGACACAGAAGGACACTATATCATTCTTAAAGGGTCTATCCAACAAGAAGATCTAACAATTGTAAATATCTATGCCCCCAACATGGGAGCAGCCATCTACATAAGCCAACTGTTAACCAAAACAAAGAGTCATATTGAGAACAATACGTTAATTGTAGGAGACCTCAATACTCCACTCTCAGCAATGGACAGATCATCTAAGAAGAAAATCAACAAGGAAACAAGAGCTTTGAATGATACATCAGACCAGATGGACCTCATAGATATTTACAGAACATTCCACCCTAAAACAATAGAATAGTCATTCTTCTCGAGCACGCATGGAATTTTCTCCAGAATGGACCACATACTGGGTCATAAATCAGGTCTCAACCGATACCAAAAGATTGAGATTATTCCCTGCATATTCTCAGACCACAATGCTTAAAACTGGAACTCAATCACAAGAAAAAAATTGGCAGAAATTCAAACACTTGGAACCGAAAGACCACTCTGCTCAAGAATGTTTGGGTCAACCAGGAAATCAAAGAACTTAAACAATTTATGGAAATTAATGAGAAAGAAAACACATCGGTCCAAAACCTATGGGATACTGCAAAGGTGGTCCTAAGGGGGAAATACATGGCCATCCAAGCCTCACTCAAAAAAGTAGAAAAATCCTGAATTCACCAACTAACTCTACACCTTAAAGAACTAGAGAAAAAGCAACAAACGATGCCTAAGCCACACATTAGAAGAGAAATAATTAAAATTAAAGCAGAAATCAATGAATTAAAAACCAGAAACACAGTAGATCAGATCAATGAAACTAAAGTTGGTTCTTTGAAAGAATTAATAAGATCAATAAACCACTGGCCATACTTATCCAAAAGAAAAGAGAAAGGACCCAATTAATAAAATTATGAATGAAAGGGGAGAGATCACAACTAACACCAAGGAAATAGAAACAATTATTAGAAATTATTATCAACAACTATATGCCAATAAACTGAGCAATCTGGATGAAATGGAGGCCTTCCTGGAAACCTATAAGCTGCCAAGACTGAAACAGGAAGAAATTGACAGCCTGAATAGGCCAATAACCAGTAACGAGATTGAAGCAGTGATCAAAAACCTCCCAAAAAACAAGAGTCCAGGGCCTGATGGATTCCCTGGGGAATTCTACCAAACATTCAAAGAAGAAATAATACCTATTTTACTGAAGCTGTTTCAAAAAATAGAAACAGAAGGAAAGCTTCCAGACTCATTCTATGAGGCCAGCATTACCTTAATCCCCAAACCAGGCAAAGACCCCATCAAAAAGGAGAATTTCAGACTGAAATCCCTGATGAATATGGATTCCAAAATCCTCAACAAAATCCTAGCTAATAGGATCCAACAATACATTAAAAGGATCATCCACCACGACCAAGTGGGATTTATCCCCGGGATGCAAGGGTGGTTCAACATTCACAATCAATCAATGTGATAGAACACATTAATAAGAGGAGGGAGAAGAACCATATGCAGAAAAAGCATTTGACAAAATACAACATCCTTTCCTGATTAAAACTCTCCAGAGTATAGGGATAGAGGGAACATTCCTCAAGTTCATAAAATCCATCTATGAAAAACCCACAGCGAATATCATCCTCAATGGGAAAAAGCTGAGAGCCTTTCCCTTAAGATCAGGAACACGTCAAGGATGCCCACTCTCGCCACTGTTGTTCAACATAGTACTAGAAGTCCTAGCAACAGCAATCAGACAACAGAAAAAAATAAAAGGTATTCAAATTGGCAAAGAAGAAGTCAAACTCTCTCTTTTCACAGATGACATGATACTTTAGGTGGAAAATCCAAAAGACTCCTCCCCCAAATTATTAGAACTCATACAGCAATTCAGTAATGTGGCAGGATACAAAATCAATGCACAGAAATCAGTTGCTTTCTTCTACACTAACAATGCAACTGTAGAAAGAGAAATTAGAGAAACGATTCCATTTACAATAGCACCAAAAACCATAAGATACCTCGGAATAAACCTAACCAAAGAGGTAAAGGATCTATACTCTAGGAACTACAAAACACTCATGAAAGAAATTGAAGAAGACACAAAAAGATGGAAAAATATCCCATGATCATGGATCAGAAGAATAAATTGTTAAAATGTCTATGCTACCCGAGCAATCTCTACCTTCAATGCCATCCCAATCAAAATTCCAATGACATTTTTCAAAGTGCTGGAACAAACAATCCTAAAATTTGTATCAATCAGAAAAGGCCCCGAATTGCCAAGGAAATGTTGAAAAAGAAAAACAAAGCTGGGGGCATCACGTTGCCCGATTTCAAGCTATATTACAAAGCTGTGATCACCAAGACAGCATGATACTGGCACAAAAACAGACATATAGACTAATGGAACAGAATAGAGAACCCAGATATGGACCCTCAACTCTATGGTCAAATTATCTTTGACAAATCAGGAAAAAACATGCAATGGAAAAAAGACATTCTCTTCAATAAATGGTGCTGGGAAAATTGGACAGCCACATGCAGAAGAATGAAACTCAACCATTCTCTAACACCATTCACAAAGATAAACTCAAAGTGAATGAAAGACCTCAATGTGAGACAGGAACCCATCAAAATCCTAGAGGAGAACATAGGCAGTAACCTCTTTGACATCGGCCACAGCAACTTCTTTCAAGATACATCTCCAAAAGCTAGTGAAACAAAAGCAAAAATGAACTTTTGGTACTTCATCAAGATAAAAAGCTTCTGCACAGCAAAGAAACAGTCAACAAAACAAAGAGGCAACCCACAGAATGGGAGAAGATATTTGCAAATGACACTACAGATAAAGGGCTGGTATCCAAGATCTATAAAGAACTTCTCAAACTCAACACCCAAAAAACAAATAATCAAGTCAAAAAGTGGGCAGAAGATATGAAAAGACACTTCTCTGAAGAAGACATACAAATGGCTGACACATGAAAAAATGTTCATCATCATTAGCCATCAGGGAAATTCCAATCAAAACCACATTGAGATACCACCTTACACCAGTTAGAATGGCAAAAATGGACAGGGAGAGAAACAATATGAGATCTGCTGGGCCGGCCAGGATTTGAAGAACCAGATGTTGGAGAGGATGTGGAGAAAGGGGAACCCTCTTACACTGTTGGTGGGAATGCAAGTTGGTACAGCCACTTTGGAAAACAGTGTGGAGGTTCCTCAAAAATTTAAAAATAGAGCTACCCTATGAACCAGCAATTTCACTACTGGGTATTTACCCCAAAGACACAGATGTAGTGAAAAGAAGGGCCATATGCCCCTCAGTGTTCATAGCAGCAATGTCCGCAATAGCCAAACTGTGGAAAGAGCCGAGATGCCCTTCAACAGATGAATGGATAAAGAAGATGTGGTCCATATATACAATGGAATATTACTCAGCCATCAGAAAGGATGAATTCCCAACTTTTACATCAACATGGATGGGACTGGAGGAGATTATGTTAAGTGAAATAGGTCAAGCAGAGAAAGTCAATTATCATATGGTTTCACTTATTTGTGGAACATAAGGAATAGCATGGAGGACATTAGGAGAAGGAAGGGAAAAATGAGAGGGGGGGGGATTGGAGGGAGAGATGAACCATGAGAGACTATGGACTCTGAGAAACAAACAGGGTTTTAGAGGGGAGGGTGGAGGGGGAATTGGTTAGCCCGGTGATGGGTATTAAGGAGGGCACGTACTGCATGGAGCACTGGGTGTTATACGAAAACAATGGATCCTGGATCACCACATCAAAAACCAATGATGTATGGTGACTAACATAACCTAATAAAATTTTTTAAAAAATAAAAAAATAAAATGTTATAAATATGACACTGACTAGGCACAATTAATAACAAAATTTCCATCTTGGAAAAATTAGATAGAGAGATCTAGCTAACCTATAAACCAAAGGAAAAATATACTCTAAAAATACAGAGAAAAGGAAAGGATAAAGATCATAAGAGAGACAACAGCAGGCATATAAAATTCAGAGCAGACATAAATCTACAAATAACCAGAACCCCAGAAGTAAAAAAAAAAAAAATTACTAATGAAATTACAAATATAAAGATATTGGTAAAATAGAACTAAGATTCTTAGACCTAAAACAAATCAGAAAAGAAGTTTGGAAGATGCATATTTTTGGAGCAGGGAAGGAATCAAAAACATGTATTGTATTTTTAAATAAAAAATTTAAGAGTGAAGGAAATATCTAAGGACTTCAGTAACAAACGGACTGATTTTTTATTGGTGAAATCTGCAAAAATCACTTGCCATTTATTACACTGTCTACCAAATTTTGCAAATTATAGATTCCATTTGAAAAGATGAGACACTTGTCATTTTCACTATTTTGAGTAGCTTGTAGCCAAAAAAATAGTCCCAGTGAGAATTAGAAAAGAAGATTAAACATGAACAAGAGCAAACAACAATCTTCTGTCTGAAGATGTATGAGATCTGCTGGGCCAGCCAGGATTTGAAGAACCAGATGTGAAAAGAATGGGTCATTTATGTTAGTCAAGCTCAACTTTCTGCACCTGCTTTTAAACCTACCTGAGTATTTGCTGTTGCTTGGCTTGGGCAAAAAGTCTAAGAAGCTTGGCATTGGGGTGTTAATAGAAGTGAAAGCAGTGCTTTAGACAATCTCATGGACTTGTAGCCACAAAAACTGCATTTTAGGATTATAAAAGCAGTCAGAATGTTAGGGACCAAAGTTCCAGAGAAAAAGGACATACACAGACCTCCACATGACACTCTCTTTGTCCAATTAATGGTTTTAACTGTCAGTGACAATGTTTTAAAAAATATTTTATTTATTTATTTATTTATTTATTTATTTATTTATTTATTTATTT